>NW_027362768.1:390506515-390864392 GCF_046119375.1 Phyllobates terribilis | reverse complement strand
GCTGGTGCAGTCACTGTGTACATACATTACATTACTGATCCTGAGTTACCTCCTGTATTATACTCCAGAGCTGCACTCACTATTCTGCTGGTGCAGTCACTGTGTACATACATTACATTACTGATCCTGAGTTACCTCCTGTATTATACTCCAGAGCTGCACTCACTATTCTGCTGGTGCAGTCACTGTGTACATACATTACATTACTGATCCTGAGTTACATCCTGTATTATACTCCAGAGCTGCACTCACTATTCTGCTGGTGCCGTCACTGTGTACATACATTACATTACTGATCCTGAGCTACATCCTGTATTATACTCCAGAGCTGCACTCACTATTCTGCTGGTGCAGTCACTGTGTACATACATTACTGATCCTGAGTTACATCCTGTATTATACTCCAGAGCTGCACTCACTATTCTGCTGGTGCAGTCACTGTGTACATACATTACATTACTGATCCTGAGTTAAATCCTGTATTATACTCCAGAGCTGCACTCACTATTCTACTGGTGCAGTCACTGTGTACATACATTACATTACTGATCCTGAGTTACCTCCTGTATTATACCCCAGAGCTGCACTCACTATTCTGCTGGTGCAGTCACTGTGTACATATATTACATTACTGATCCTGAGTTACCTCCTGTATTATACTCCAGAGCTGCACTCACTATTCTGCTGGTGCAGTCACTGTGTACATACATTACATTACTGATCCTGAGTTACATCCAGTATTATACTCCAGAGCTGCACTCACTATTCTGCTGGTGCAGTCACTGTGTACATATATTACATTACTGATCCTGAGTTACCTCCTGTATTATACTCCAGAGCTGCACTCACTATTCTGCTGGTGCAGTCACTGTGTACATACATTACATTACTGATCCTGAGTTACATCCTGTATTATCCCCCAGAGCTGCACTCACTATTCTGCTGGTGCAGTCACTGTGTACATACATTACTGATCCTGAGTTACCTCCTGTATTATACTCCAGAGCTGCACTCACTATTCTGCTGGTGCAGTCACTGTGTACATACATTACATTACTGATCCTGAGTTACCTCCTGTATTATACTCCAGAGCTGCACTCACTATTCTGCTGGTGCAGTCACTGTGTACATACATTACATTACTGATCCTGAGTTACATCCTGTATTATCCCCCAGAGCTGCACTCACTATTCTGCTGGTGCAGTCACTGTGTACATACATTACTGATCCTGAGTTACCTCCTGTATTATACTCCAGAGCTGCACTCACTATTCTGCTGGTGCAGTCACTGTGTACATACATTACATTACTGATCCTGAGTTACCTCCTGTATTATACTCCAGAGCTGCACTCACTATTCTGCTGGTGCAGTCACTGTGTACATACATTACATTACTGATCCTGAGTTACCTCCTGTATTATACTCCAGAGCTGCACTCACTATTCTGCTGGTGCAGTCACTGTGTACATACATTACATTACTGATCCCGAGTTACCTCCTGTATTATACTCCAGAGCTGCACTCACTATTCTGCTGGTGCAGTCACTGTGTACATACATTACATTACTGATCCTGAGTTACCTCCTGTATTATACCCCAGAGCTGCACTCACTATTCTGCTGGTGCAGTCACTGTGTACATACATTACATTACTGATCCTGAGTTACATCCAGTATTTTACTCCAGAGCTGCACTCACTATTCTGCTGGTGCAGTCACTGTGTACATACATTACATTACTGATCCTGATTTACATCCTGTATTATCCCCCAGAGCTGCACTCACTATTCTGCTGGTGCAGTCACTGTGTACATACATTACATTACTGATCCTGAGTTACCTCCTGTATTATACTCCAGAGCTGCACTCACTATTCTGCTGGTGCAGTCACTGTGTACATACATTACATTACTGATCCTGAGTTACATCCTGTATTATACTCCAGAGCTGCACTCACTATTCTGCTGGTGCAGTCACTGTGTACATACATTACATTACTGATCCTGAGTTACCTCCTGTATTATACTCCAGAGCTGCACTCACTATTCTGCTGGTGCAGTCACTGTGTACATACATTACATTACTGATCCTGAGTTACCTCCTGTATTATACCCCAGAGCTGCACTCACTATTCTGCTGGTGCAGTCACTGTGTACATACATTACATTACTGATCCTGAGTTACCTCCTGTATTATACCCCAGAGCTGCACTCACTATTCTGCTGGTGTAGTCACTGTGTACATACATTACATTACTGATCCTGAGTTACCTCCTGTATTATACTCCAGAGCTGCACTCACTATTCTGCTGGTGCAGTCACTGTGTACATACATTACATTACTGATCCTGAGTTACCTCCTGTATTATACTCCAGAGCTGCACTCACTATTCTGCTGTTGCAGTCACTGTGTACATACATTACATTACTGATCCTGAGTTACATCCTGTATTATACTCCAGAGCTGCACTCACTATTCTGCTGGTGCAGTCACTGTGTACATACATTACATTACTGATCCTGAGTTACCTCCTGTATTATACTCCAGAGCTGCACTCACTATTCTGCTGGTGCAGTCACTGTGTACATACATTACATTACTGATCCTGAGTTACCTCCTGTATTATACTCCAGAGCTGCACTCACTATTCTGCTGGTGCAGTCACTGTGTACATACATTACATTACTGATCCTGAGTTACATCCTGTATTATACTCCAGAGCTGCACTCACTATTCTGCTGGTGCAGTCACTGTGTACATACATTACATTACTGATCCTGAGTTACATCCTGTATTATACTCCAGAGCTGCACTCACTATTCTGCTGGTGCCGTCACTGTGTACATACATTACATTACTGATCCTGAGCTACATCCTGTATTATACTCCAGAGCTGCACTCACTATTCTGCTGGTGCAGTCACTGTGTACATACATTACTGATCCTAAGTTACATCCTGTATTATACTCCAGAGCTGCACTCACTATTCTGCTGGTGCAGTCACTGTGTACATACATTACTGATCCTGAGTTACATCCTGTATTATACTCCAGAGCTGCACTCACTATTCTACTGGTGCAGTCACTGTGTACATACATTACATTACTGATCCTGAGTTACATCCTGTATTATACTCCAGAGCTGCACTCACTATTCTGCTGGTGCAGTCACTGTGTACATACATTACATTACTGATCCTGAGTTACCTCCTGTATTATACCCCAGAGCTGCACTCACTATTCTGCTGGTGCAGTCACTGTGTACATATATTACATTACTGATCCTGAGTTACCTCCTGTATTATACTCCAGAGCTGCACTCACTATTCTGCTGGTGCAGTCACTGTGTACATACATTACATTACTGATCCTGAGTTACCTCCTGTATTATACTCCAGAGCTGCACTCACTATTCTGCTGGTGCAGTCACTGTGTACATACATTACATTACTGATCCTGAGTTACCTCCTGCATTATAGTCCAGAGCTGCACTCACTATTCTGCTGGTGCAGTCACTGTGTACATACATTACATTACTGATCCTGAGTTACATCCTGTATTATACTCCAGAGCTGCACTCACTATTCTGCTGGTGCAGTCACTGTGTACATACATTACATTACTGATCCTGAGTTACCTCCTGTATTATACTCCAGAGCTGCACTCACTATTCTGCTGGTGCAGTCACTGTGTACATACATTACTGATCCTGAGTTACCTCCTGTATTATACCCCAGAGCTGCACTCACTATTCTGCTGGTGCAGTCACTGTGTACATATATTACATTACTGATCCTGAGTTACATCCTGTATTATACTCCAGAGCTGCACTCACTATTCTACTGGTGCAGTCACTGTGTACATACATTACATTACTGATCCTGAGTTACCTCCTGTATTATACCCCAGAGCTGCACTCACTATTCTGCTGGTGCAGTCACTGTGTACATACATTACTGATCCTGAGTTACATCCTGTATTATACTCCAGAGCTGGACTCACTATTCTGCTGGTGCAGTCACTGTGTACATACATTACTTATCCTGAGTTACCTCCTGTATTATACCCCAGAGCTGCACTCACTATTCTGCTGGTGCAGTCACTGTGTACATATATTACATTACTGATCCTGAGTTACATCCTGTATTATACTCCAGAGCTGCACTCACTATTCTACTGGTGCAGTCACTGTGTACATACATTACATTACTGATCCTGAGTTACCTCCTGTATTATACCCCAGAGCTGCACTCACTATTCTGCTGGTGCAGTCACTGTGTACATACATTACATTACTGATCCTGAGTTACATCCTGCATTATAGTCCAGAGCTGCACTCACTATTCTGCTGGTGCAGTCACTGTGTACATACATTACATTACTGATCCTGAGTTACATCCAGTATTATACTCCAGAGCTGCACTCACTATTCTGCTGGTGCAGTCACTGTGTACATACATTACATTACTGATCCTGAGTTACATCCTGTATTATACTCCAGAGCTGCACTCACTATTCTGCTGGTGCAGTCACTGTGTACATACATTACATTACTGATCCTGAGTTACATCCTGTATTATACTCCAGAGCTGCACTCACTATTCTACTGGTGCAGTCACTGTGTACATACATTACATTACTGATCCTGAGTTACCTCCTGTATTATACTCCAGAGCTGCACTCACTATACTGCTGGTGCAGTCACTGTGTACATACATTACATTACTGATCCTGAGTTACATCCTGCATTATAGTCCAGAGCTGCACTCACTATTCTGCTGGTGCAGTCACTGTGTACATACATTACATTACTGATCCTGAGTTACATCCAGTATTATACTCCAGAGCTGCACTCACTATTCTGCTGGTGCAGTCACTGTGTACATACATTACATTACTGATCCTGAGTTACATCCTGCATTATAGTCCAGAGCTGCACTCACTATTCTGCTGGTACAGTCACTGTGTACATACATTACATTACTGATCCTGAGTTACCTCCTGCATTATAGTCCAGAGCTGCACTCACTATTCTGCTGGTGCAGTCACTGTGTACATACATTACATTACTGATCCTGAGTTACATCCAGTATTATACTCCAGAGCTGCACTCACTATTCTGCTGGTGCAGTCACTGTGTACATACATTACATTACTGATCCTGAGTTACCTCCTGTATTATACTCCAGAGCTGCACTCACTATTCTGCTGGTGCAGTCACTGTGTACATACATTACATTACTGATCCTGAGTTACATCCTGTATTATCCCCCAGAGCTGCACTCACTATTCTGCTGGTGCAGTCACTGTGTACATACATTACATTACTGATCCTGATTTACATCCTGTATTATCCCCCAGAGCTGCACTCACTATTCTGCTGGTGCAGTCACTGTGTACATACATTACATTACTGATCCTGAGTTACATCCTGTATTATACTCCAGAGCTGCACTCACTATTCTGCTGGTGCAGTCACTGTGTACATACATTACATTACTGATCCTGAGTTACATCCTGTATTATACTCCAGAGCTGCACTCACTATTCTGCTGGTGCAGTCACTGTGTACATACATTACATTACTGATCCTGAGTTACATCCTGTATTATACTCCAGAGCTGCACTCACTATTCTGCTGGTGCAGTCACTGTGTACATACATTACATTACTGATCCTGAGTTACATCCTGTATTATACTCCAGAGCTGCACTCACTATTCTGCTGGTGCAGTCACTGTGTACATACATTACATTACTGATCCTGAGTTACATCCTGTATTATACTCCAGAGCTGCACTCACTATTCTGCTGGTGCAGTCACTGTGTACATACATTACATTACTGATCCTGAGTTACATCCTGTATTATACTCCAGAGCTGCACTCACTATTCTGCTGGTGCAGTCACTGTGTACATACATTACATTACTGATCCTGAGTTACCTCCTGTATTATACTCCAGAGCTGCACTCACTATTCTGCTGGTGCAGTCACTGTGTACATACATTACATTACTGATCCTGAGTTACCTCCTGTATTATACTCCAGAGCTGCACTCACTATTCTGCTGGTGCAGTCACTGTGTACATACATTACATTACTGATCCTGAGTTACATCCTGTATTATACTCCAGAGCTGCACTCACTATTCTGCTGGTGCAGTCACTGTGTACATACATTACATTACTGATCCCAAGTTACCTCCTGTATTATACTCCAGAGCTGCACTCACTATTCTGCTGGTGCAGTCACTGTGTACATACATTACATTACTGATCCTGAGTTACCTCCTGTATTATACTCCAGAGCTGCACTCACTATTCTGCTGGTGCAGTCACTGTGTACATACATTACATTACAGATCCTGAGTTACATCCTGTATTATACTCCAGAGCTGCACTCACTATTTTTCTGGTGCAGTCACTGTGTACATACATTACATTACTGATCCTGAGTTACATCCTCTATTATACTCCAGAGCTGCACTCACTATTCTGCTGGTGCAGTCACTGTGTACATACATTACATTACTGATTCTGAGTTACATCCTGTATTATCCTCCAGAGCTGCGCTCACTATTCTGCTGGTGGAGTCACTGTATACATACATTACATTACTGATCCTGAGTTATATCCTGTATAATACTCCAGAGCTGCACTCACTATTCTGCTGGTGCAGTCACTGTGTACATACATTACATTACTGATCCTGAGTTACCTCCTGTATTATACTCCAGAGCTGCACTCACTATTCTGCTGGTGCAGTCACTGTGTACATACATTACATTACTGATCCTGAGTTACCTCCTGTATTATACTCCAGAGCTGCACTCACTATTCTGCTGGTGCAGTCACTGTGTACATACATTACATTACTGATCCCAAGTTACCTCCTGTATTATACTCCAGAGCTGCACTCACTATTCTGCTGGTGCAGTCACTGTGTACATACATTACATTACTGATCCTGAGTTACCTCCTGTATTATACTCCAGAGCTGCACTCACTATTCTGCTGGTGCAGTCACTGTGTACATACATTACATTACAGATCCTGAGTTACATCCTGTATTATACTCCAGAGCTGCACTCACTATTCTGCTGGTGCAGTCACTGTGTACATACATTACATTACTGATCCTGAGTTACCTCCTGTATTATACTCCAGAGCTGCACTCACTATTTTTCTGGTGCAGTCACTGTGTACATACATTACATTACTGATCCTGAGTTACATCCTCTATTATACTCCAGAGCTGCACTCACTATTCTGCTGGTGCAGTCACTGTGTACATACATTACATTACTGATTCTGAGTTACATCCTGTATTATCCTCCAGAGCTGCGCTCACTATTCTGCTGGTGGAGTCACTGTATACATACATTACATTACTGATCCTGAGTTATATCCTGTATAATACTCCAGAGCTGCACTCACTATTCTGCTGGTGCAGTCACTGTGTACATATATTACATTACTGATCCTGAGTTACCTCCTGTACTATACCCCAGAGCTGCACTCACTATTCTGCTGGTGCAGTCACTGTGTACATACATTACATTACTGATTCTGAGTTACATCCTGTATTATCCTCCAGAGCTGCACTCACTATTCTGCTGGTGCAGTCACTGTGCACATACATTACATTACTGATCCTGAGTTACATCCTGTATTATACTCCAGAGCTGCACTCACTATTCTGCTGGTGCAGTCACTGTGTACATACATTACATTACTGATCCTGAGTTACCTCCTGTATTATACTCCAGAGCTGCACTCACTATTCTACTGGTGCAGTCACTGTGTACATACATTACATTACTGATCCTGAGTTACCTCCTGTATTATACCCCAGAGCTGCACTCACTATTCTGCTGGTGCAGTCATTGTGTACATACATTACATTACTGATCCTGAGTTACCTCCTGTATTATACTCCAGAGCTGCACTCACTATTCTGCTGGTGCAGTCACTGTGTACATACATTACATTACTGATCCTGAGTTACCTCCTGTATTATACTCCAGAGCTGCACTCACTATTCTGCTGGTGCAGTCACTGTGTACATACATTACATTACTGATCCTGAGTTACATCCTATATTATCCCCCAGAGCTGCACTCACTATTCTGCTGGTGCAGTCACTGTGTATATACATTACATTACTGATCCTGAGTTACCTCCTGTATTATACTCCAGAGCTGCACTCACTATTCTGCTGGTGCAGTCACTGTGTACATACATTACATTACTGATCCTGAGTTACATCCTGTATTATACTCCAGAGCTGCACTCACTATTCTGCTGGTGCAGTCACTGTGTACATACATTACATTACTGATCCTGAGTTACCTCCTGTATTATACTCCAGAGCTGCACTCACTATTCTGCTGGTGCAGTCACTGTGTACATACATTACATTACTGATCCTGAGTTACATCCTGTATTATACTCCAGAGCTGCACTCACTATTCTGCTGGTGCAGTCACTGTGTATATACATTACATTACTGATCCTGAGTTACCTCCTGTATTATACTCCAGAGCTGCACTCACTATTCTGCTGGTGCAGTCACTGTGTACATACATTACATTACTGATCCTGAGTTACATCCTGTATTATACCCCAGAGCTGCACTCACTATTCTGCTGGTGCAGTCACTGTGTACATACATTACTGATCCTGAGTTACATCCTGTATTATACTCCAGAGCTGCACTCACTATTCTGCTGGTGCAGTCACTGTGTACATACATTACATTACTGATCCTGAGTTACCTCCTGTATTATACTCCAGAGCTGCACTCACTATTCTGCTGGTGTAGTCACTGTGTACATACATTACATTACTGATCCTGAGTTACCTCCTGTATTATACTCCAGAGCTGCGCTCACTATTCTGCTGGTGCAGTCACTGTGTACATACATTACATTACTGATCCTGAGTTACATCCTGTATTATACTCCAGAGCTGCACTCACTATTCTGCTGGTGCAGTTACTGTGTACATACATTACATTACTGATCCTGAGTTACATCCTGTATTATACTCCAGAGCTGCACTCACTATTCTGCTGGTGCAGTCACTGTGTACATACATTACATTACTGATCCTGAGTCACCTCCTGTATTATACTCCAGAGCTGCTCTCACTATTCTGCTGGTGCAGTCACTGTGTACATACATTACATTACTGGTCCTGAGTTACATCCTGTATTATACTCCAGAGCTGCACTCACTATTCTGCTGGTGCAGTCACTGTGTACATACATTACATTACTGATCCTGAGTTACATCCTGTATTATACTCCAGAGCTGCACTCACTATTCTGCTGGTGCAGTTACTGTGTACATACATTACATTACTGATCCTGAGTTACCTCCTGTATTATACTCCAGAGCTGCAGTCACTATTCTGCTGGTGCAGTCACTGTGTACATACATTACATTACTGATCCTGAGTCACCTCCTGTATTATACTCCAGAGCTGCTCTCACTATTCTGCTGGTGCAGTCACTGTGTACATACATTACATTACTGATCCTGAGTTACCTCCTGTATTATACTCCAGAGCTGCAGTCACTATTCTGCTGGTGCAGTCACTGTGTACATACATTACATTACTGATCCTGAGTTACCTCCTGTATTATACCCCAGAGCTGCACTCACTATTCTGCTGGTGCTGTCACTGTGTACATACTTTACATTACTGATCCTGAGTTACCTCCTGTATTATACTCCAGAGCTGCACTCACTATTCTGCTGGTGCAGTCACTGTGTACATACATTACATTACTGATCCTGAGTTACCTCCTGTATTATACTCCAGAGCTGCACTCACTATTCTGCTGGTGCAGTCACTGTGTACATACATTACATTACTGATCCCAAGTTACCTCCTGTATTATACTCCAGAGCTGCACTCACTATTCTGCTGGTGCAGTCACTGTGTACATACATTACATTACTGATCCTGAGTTACCTCCTGTATTATACTCCAGAGCTGCACTCACTATTCTGCTGGTGCAGTCACTGTGTACATACATTACATTACAGATCCTGAGTTACATCCTGTATTATACTCCAGAGCTGCACTCACTATTCTGCTGGTGCAGTCACTGTGTACATACATTACATTACTGATCCTGAGTTACCTCCTGTATTATACTCCAGAGCTGCACTCACTATTTTTCTGGTGCAGTCACTGTGTACATACATTACATTACTGATCCTGAGTTACATCCTCTATTATACTCCAGAGCTGCACTCACTATTCTGCTGGTGCAGTCACTGTGTACATACATTACATTACTGATTCTGAGTTACATCCTGTATTATCCTCCAGAGCTGCGCTCACTATTCTGCTGGTGGAGTCACTGTATACATACATTACATTACTGATCCTGAGTTATATCCTGTATAATACTCCAGAGCTGCACTCACTATTCTGCTGGTGCAGTCACTGTGTACATATATTACATTACTGATCCTGAGTTACCTCCTGTACTATACCCCAGAGCTGCACTCACTATTCTGCTGGTGCAGTCACTGTGTACATACATTACATTACTGATTCTGAGTTACATCCTGTATTATCCTCCAGAGCTGCACTCACTATTCTGCTGGTGCAGTCACTGTGCACATACATTACATTACTGATCCTGAGTTACATCCTGTATTATACTCCAGAGCTGCACTCACTATTCTGCTGGTGCAGTCACTGTGTACATACATTACATTACTGATCCTGAGTTACCTCCTGTATTATACTCCAGAGCTGCACTCACTATTCTACTGGTGCAGTCACTGTGTACATACATTACATTACTGATCCTGAGTTACCTCCTGTATTATACCCCAGAGCTGCACTCACTATTCTGCTGGTGCAGTCATTGTGTACATACATTACATTACTGATCCTGAGTTACCTCCTGTATTATACTCCAGAGCTGCACTCACTATTCTGCTGGTGCAGTCACTGTGTACATACATTACATTACTGATCCTGAGTTACCTCCTGTATTATACTCCAGAGCTGCACTCACTATTCTGCTGGTGCAGTCACTGTGTACATACATTACATTACTGATCCTGAGTTACATCCTATATTATCCCCCAGAGCTGCACTCACTATTCTGCTGGTGCAGTCACTGTGTATATACATTACATTACTGATCCTGAGTTACCTCCTGTATTATACTCCAGAGCTGCACTCACTATTCTGCTGGTGCAGTCACTGTGTACATACATTACATTACTGATCCTGAGTTACATCCTGTATTATACTCCAGAGCTGCACTCACTATTCTGCTGGTGCAGTCACTGTGTACATACATTACATTACTGATCCTGAGTTACCTCCTGTATTATACTCCAGAGCTGCACTCACTATTCTGCTGGTGCAGTCACTGTGTACATACATTACATTACTGATCCTGAGTTACATCCTGTATTATACTCCAGAGCTGCACTCACTATTCTGCTGGTGCAGTCACTGTGTATATACATTACATTACTGATCCTGAGTTACCTCCTGTATTATACTCCAGAGCTGCACTCACTATTCTGCTGGTGCAGTCACTGTGTACATACATTACATTACTGATCCTGAGTTACATCCTGTATTATACCCCAGAGCTGCACTCACTATTCTGCTGGTGCAGTCACTGTGTACATACATTACTGATCCTGAGTTACATCCTGTATTATACTCCAGAGCTGCACTCACTATTCTGCTGGTGCAGTCACTGTGTACATACATTACATTACTGATCCTGAGTTACCTCCTGTATTATACTCCAGAGCTGCACTCACTATTCTGCTGGTGTAGTCACTGTGTACATACATTACATTACTGATCCTGAGTTACCTCCTGTATTATACTCCAGAGCTGCGCTCACTATTCTGCTGGTGCAGTCACTGTGTACATACATTACATTACTGATCCTGAGTTACATCCTGTATTATACTCCAGAGCTGCACTCACTATTCTGCTGGTGCAGTTACTGTGTACATACATTACATTACTGATCCTGAGTTACATCCTGTATTATACTCCAGAGCTGCACTCACTATTCTGCTGGTGCAGTCACTGTGTACATACATTACATTACTGATCCTGAGTCACCTCCTGTATTATACTCCAGAGCTGCTCTCACTATTCTGCTGGTGCAGTCACTGTGTACATACATTACATTACTGGTCCTGAGTTACATCCTGTATTATACTCCAGAGCTGCACTCACTATTCTGCTGGTGCAGTCACTGTGTACATACATTACATTACTGATCCTGAGTTACATCCTGTATTATACTCCAGAGCTGCACTCACTATTCTGCTGGTGCAGTTACTGTGTACATACATTACATTACTGATCCTGAGTTACCTCCTGTATTATACTCCAGAGCTGCAGTCACTATTCTGCTGGTGCAGTCACTGTGTACATACATTACATTACTGATCCTGAGTCACCTCCTGTATTATACTCCAGAGCTGCTCTCACTATTCTGCTGGTGCAGTCACTGTGTACATACATTACATTACTGATCCTGAGTTACCTCCTGTATTATACTCCAGAGCTGCAGTCACTATTCTGCTGGTGCAGTCACTGTGTACATACATTACATTACTGATCCTGAGTTACCTCCTGTATTATACCCCAGAGCTGCACTCACTATTCTGCTGGTGCTGTCACTGTGTACATACTTTACATTACTGATCCTGAGTTACCTCCTGTATTATACTCCAGAGCTGCACTCACTATTCTGCTGGTGCAGTCACTGTGTACATACATTACATTACTGATCCTGAGTTACCTCCTGTATTATACTCCAGAGCTGCACTCACTATTCTGCTGGTGCAGTCACTGTGTACATACATTACATTACTGATCCTGAGTTACATCCTGTATTATACTCCAGAGCTGCACTCACTATTCTGCTGGTGCAGTCACTGTGTACATACATTACATTACTGATCCTGAGTTACATCCAGTATTATACTCCAGAGCTGCACTCACTATTCTGCTGGTGCAGTCACTGTGTATATACATTACATTACTGATCCTGAGTTACCTCCTGTATTATACTCCAGAGCTGCACTCACTATTCTGCTGGTGCAGTCACTGTGTACATACATTACATTACTGATCCTGAGTTACATCTTGTATTATACTCCAGAGCTGCACTCAGTATTCTGCTGGTGCAGTCACTGTGTACATACATTACATTACTGATCCTGAGTTACATCCTGTATTATACTCCAGAGCTGCACTCACTATTCTGCTGGTGCAGTCACTGTGTACATACATTACATTACTGATCCTGAGTTACATCCTGTATTATACTCCAGAGCTGCACTCACTATTCTGCTGGTGCAGTCACTGTGTACATACATTACATTACTGATCCTGAGTTACATCCTGTATTATACTCCAGAGCTGCACTCACTATTCTTCTGGTGCAGTCACTGTGTACATACATTACATTACTGATCCTGAGCTACATCCTGTATTATACTCCAGAGCTGCACTCACTATTCTGCTGGTGCAGTCACTGTGTACATACATTACATTACTGATCCTGAGTTACATCCTGTATTATACTCCAGAGCTGCACTCACTATTCTGCTGGTGCAGTCACTGTGTACATACATTACATTACTGATCCTGAGTTATATCCTGTATAATACTCCAGAGCTGCACTCACTATTCTGCTGGTGCAGTCACTGTGTACATACATTACATTACTGATCCTGAGTTACATCCTGTATTATACCCCAGAGCTGCACTCACTATTCTGCTGGTGCAGTCACTGTATACATACATTACATTACTGATCCTGAGTTACATCCTGTATTATCCTCCAGAGCTGCACTCACTATTCTGCTGGTGCAGTCACTGTGCACATACATTACATTACTGATCCTGAGTTACATCCTGTATTATACTCCAGAGCTGCACTCACTATTCTGCTGGTGCAGTCACTGTGTACATACATTACTGATCCTGAGTTACATCCTGTATTATACTCCAGAGCAGCACTCACTATTCTGCTGGTGCAGTCACTGTGTACATACATTACATTACTGATCCTGAGTTACATCCTGTATTATACTCCAGAGCTGCACTCACTATTCTGCTGGTGCAGTCACTGTGTACATACATTACATTTCTGATCCTGAGTTACCTCCTGTATTATACTCCAGAGCTGCACTCACTATTCTGCTGGTGCAGTCACTGTGTACATACATTACATTACTGATCCTGAGTTACATCCTGTATTATACTCCAGAGCTGCACTCACTATTCTGCTGGTGGAGTCACTGTGTACATACATTACATTACTGATCCTGAGTTACATCCTGTATTATCCTCCAGAGCTGCACTCACTATTCTGCTGGTGCAGTCACTGTGCACATACATTACATTACTGATCCTGAGTTACATCCTGTATTATACTCCAGAGCTGCACTCACTATTCTGCTGGTGCAGTCACTGTGTACATACATTACTGATCCTGAGTTACATCCTGTATTATACTCCAGAGCAGCACTCACTATTCTGCTGGTGCAGTCACTGTGTACATACATTACATTACTGATCCTGAGTTACATCCTGTATTATACTCCAGAGCTGCACTCACTATTCTGCTGGTGCAGTCACTGTGTACATACATTACATTTCTGATCCTGAGTTACCTCCTGTATTATACTCCAGAGCTGCACTCACTATTCTGCTGGTGCAGTCACTGTGTACATACATTACATTACTGATCCTGAGTTACCTCCTGTATTATAGTCCAGAGCTGCACTCACTATTCTACTGGTGCAGTCACTGTGTACATACATTACATTACTGATCCTGAGTTACCTCCTGTATTATACCCCAGAGCTGCACTCACTATTCTGCTGGTGCAGTCATTGTGTACATACATTACATTACTGATCCTGAGTTACCTCCTGTATTATACTCCAGAGCTGCACTCACTATTCTGCTGGTGCAGTCACTGTGTATATACATTACATTACTGATCCTGAGTTACCTCCTGTATTATACTCCAGAGCTGCACTCACTATTCTGCTGGTGCAGTCACTGTGTATATACATTACATTACTGATCCTGAGTTACCTCCTGTATTATACTCCAGAGCTGCACTCACTATTCTGCTGGTGCAGTCACTGTGTACATACATTACATTGCTGATCCTGAGTTACCTCCTGTATTATACTCCAGAGCTGCACTCACTATTCTGCTGGTGCAGTCACTGTGTACATACATTACATTACTGATCCTGAGTTACCTCCTGTATTATCCCCCAGAGCTGCACTCACTATTCTGCTGGTGCAGTCACTGTGTATATACATTACATTACTGATCCTGAGTTACCTCCTGTATTATACTCCAGAGCTGCACTCACTATTCTGCTGGTGCAGTCACTGTGTACATACATTACATTACTGATCCTGAGTTACCTCCTGTATTATACTCCAGAGCTGCACTCACTATTCTGCTGGTGCAGTGTACATACATTACATTACTGGTCCTGAGTTACATCCTGTATTATACTCCAGAGCTGCACTCACTATTCTGCTGGTGCAGTCACTGTGTACATACATTACATTACTGATCCTGAGTTACATCCTGTATTATACTCCAGAGCTGCACTCACTATTCTGCTGGTGGAGTCACTGTGTACATACATTACATTACTGATCCTGAGTTACCTCCTGTAATATACTCCAGAGCTGCACTCACTATTCTGCTGCTGCAGTCACTGTGTACATACATTACTGATCCTGAGTTACATCCTGTATTATACTCCAGAGCTGCACTCACTATTCTGCTGGTGCAGTCACTGTGTACATACATTACATTACTGATCCTGAGTTACCTCCTGTATTATACTCCAGAGCTGCACTCACTATTCTGCTGGTGCAGTCACTGTGTATATACATTACATTACTGATCCTGAGTTACCTCCTGTATTATACTCCAGAGCTGCACTCACTATTCTTCTGGTGCAGTCACTGTGTACATACATTACATTACTGATCCTGAGTTACATCCTGTATTATACTCCAGAGCTGCACTCACTATTCTGCTGGTGCAGTCACTGTGTACATACATTACATTACTGATCCTGAGTTACATCCTGTATTATACTCCAGAGCTGCACTCACTATTCTGCTGGTGCAGTCACTGTGTACATACATTACATTACTGATCCTGAGTTACATCCTGTATTATACTCCAGAGCTGCACTCACTATTCTGCGGGTGCAGTCACTGTGTACATACATTACATTACAGATCCTGAGTTACATCCTGTATTATACTCCAGAGCTGCACTCACTATTCTGCTGGTGCAGTCACTGTGTACATACATTACATTACTGATTCTGAGTTACATCCTGTATTATCCTCCAGAGCTGCACTCACTATTCTGCTGGTGGAGTCACTGTATACATACATTACATTACTGATCCTGAGTTATATCCTGTATAATACTCCAGAGCTGCACTCACTATTCTGCTGGTGCAGTCACTGTGTATATACATTACATTACTGATCCTGAGTTACCTCCTGTATTATACTCCAGAGCTGCACTCACTATTCTTCTGGTGCAGTCACTGTGTACATACATTACATTACTGATCCTGAGTTACATCCTGTATTATACTCCAGAGCTGCACTCACTATTCTTCTGGTGCAGTCACTGTGTACATACATTACATTACTGATCCTGAGCTACATCCTCTATTATACTCCAGAGCTGCACTCACTATTCTGCTGGTGCAGTCACTGTGTACATACATTACATTACTGATTCTGAGTTACATCCTGTATTATCCTCCAGAGCTGCACTCACTATTCTGCTGGTGGAGTCACTGTATACATACATTACATTACTGATCCTGAGTTATATCCTGTATAATACTCCAGAGCTGCACTCACTATTCTGCTGGTGCAGTCACTGTGTACATACATTACATTACTGATCCTGAGTTACATCCTGTATTATACTCCAGAGCTGCACTCACTATTCTGCTGGTGCAGTCACTGTGTACATACATTACATTACTGATCCTGAGTTACATCCTGTATTATACCCCAGAGCTGCACTCACTATTCTGCTGGTGCAGTCACTGTGTACATACATTACATTACTGATTCTGAGTTACATCCTGTATTATCCTCCAGAGCTGCACTCACTATTCTGCTGGTGCAGTCACTGTGCACATACATTACATTACTGATCCTGAGTTACATCCTGTATTATACTCCAGAGCTGCACTCACTATTCTGCTGGTGCAGTCACTGTGTACATACATTACTGATCCTGAGTTACATCCTGTATTATACTCCAGAGCAGCACTCACTATTCTGCTGGTGCAGTCACTGTGTACATACATTACATTACTGATCCTGAGTTACATCCTGTATTATACTCCAGAGCTGCACTCACTATTCTGCTGGTGCAGTCACTGTGTACATACATTACATTTCTGATCCTGAGTTACCTCCTGTATTATACTCCAGAGCTGCACTCACTATTCTGCTGGTGCAGTCACTGTGTACATACATTACATTACTGATCCTGAGTTACCTCCTGTATTATAGTCCAGAGCTGCACTCACTATTCTACTGGTGCAGTCACTGTGTACATACATTACATTACTGATCCTGAGTTACCTCCTGTATTATACCCCAGAGCTGCACTCACTATTCTGCTGGTGCAGTCATTGTGTACATACATTACATTACTGATCCTGAGTTACCTCCTGTATTATACTCCAGAGCTGCACTCACTATTCTGCTGGTGCAGTCACTGTGTATATACATTACATTACTGATCCTGAGTTACCTCCTGTATTATACTCCAGAGCTGCACTCACTATTCTGCTGGTGCAGTCACTGTGTACATACATTACATTACTGATCCTGAGTTACCTCCTGTATTATCCCCCAGAGCTGCACTCACTATTCTGCTGGTGCAGTCACTGTGTATATACATTACATTACTGATCCTGAGTTACCTCCTGTATTATACTCCAGAGCTGCACTCACTATTCTGCTGGTGCAGTCACTGTGTACATACATTACATTACTGATCCTGAGTTACATCCTGTATTATACTCCAGAGCTGCACTCACTATTCTGCTGGTGCAGTCACTGTGTACATACATTACTGATCCTGAGTTACATCCTGTATTATACTCCAGAGCTGCACTCACTATTCTGCCGCCCTCCACATCAGTGATCTGTTGTGACATGATGACATCGTCTTTAGACCAAAATATTCCCCATAGTGGCTCATCTAAAGCCCACAACAAGGAGCCGAAGGGTATACACCGGGGAAGGGGAGTTGAGGGGTAGCAGGTACATCGGGGGGGTGGGGGGGGGGAGCTGGAGTTTATGCACTGGGGGGGTGACGGGTCGCAGGTTATGCGATGGGGGTAGGGGCCGGACGTTATACACCATGGGGGGGGGGGGGGGAGAGGAGCCAGATGTTATACACCGGGGGAAGTGAGGAGCCGGAGGTTATACACTAGGGGGGAGGGGGGAGAGGAGTCAGATGTTATACACTGGGGGAAGTGAGGGGCCAGAGAATATACACTATTGGGGGTGAGGAGCCGGAGGTTATACACTAGGGGGAGGTGAGGAGCCAGAGAATATACACTAGGGGGTGGTGAGGAGCCGGAGGTTATACACTAGGGGGGTGAGGAGCCGGAGGTTATACACTAGGGGGGTGAGGAGCCGGAGGTTATACACTAGGGGAGGTGAGGAGCCAGAGAATATACACTAGGGGGTGGTGAGGAGCCGGAGGTTATACACTAGGGGGGTGAGGAGCCGGAGGTTATACACTAGGGGAGGTGAGGAGCCAGAGAATATACACTAGGGGGTGGTGAGGAGCCGGAGGTTATACACTAGGGGGAGGTGAGGAGCCGGAGGTTATATACTAGGGGGATGAGGAGCCGGAGGTTATATACTAGGGGGGTGAGGAGTCGGAGGTTATACAGTAGGGGGAGGTGAGGAGCTAGAGGTTATACACTAGGGGGAGGTGAGGAGCCAGAGAATATACACTAGGGGGAGGTGAGGAGCCGGAGGTTATACACTATGGGTGGTGAGGAGCCAGAGGTTATACACTAGGGGGAGTTGAGGAGTCGGAGATTATACACTAGGGGGAGGTGAGGAGCCGGAGAATATACACTAGGGGGAGGTGAGGAGCCGGAGAACATACACTAGGGGGTGTGAGGAGCCGGAGAATATACACTAGGGGGGGTGAGGAGCCAGAGAATATACACTAGGGGGTGGTGAGGAGCCGGAGGTTATACACTAGGGGAGGTGAGGAGCCAGAGAATATACACTAGGGGGTGGTGAGGAGCCGGAGGTTATACACTAGGGGGAGGTGAGGAGCCGGAGGTTATATACTAGTGGGGTGAGGAGCCGGAGGTTATACACTAGGGGGGTGAGGAGTCGGAGGTTATACAGTAGGGGGAGGTGAGGAGCTAGAGGTTATACACTAAGGGGAGGTGAGGAGCCAGAGAATATACACTAGGGGGAGGTGAGGAGCCGGAGGTTATACACTAGGGGGAGGTGAGGAGCTAGAGGTTATACACTAGGGGGAGGTGAGGAGCGAGAGGTTATACACTAGAGGGGGTGAGGAGTCGGAGGTTATACACTAGAGGGGGTGAGGAGCCGGAGGTTATACACTAGGGGGAGGTGAGAAGCCGGAGATTATACACTAGGGGGAGGTGAGAAGCCGGAGGTTATACACTAGGGGGAGGTGAGGAGCTAGAGATTATACACTAGGGGGAGGTGAGGAGCTAGAGGTTATACACTAGGGGGAGGTGAGGAGCCGGAGATTATACACTAGGGGGAGGTGAGGAGCTAGAGATTATACACTAGGGGGAGGTGAGGAGTCGGAGGTTATACACTAGGGGGAGGTGAGGAGCTAGAGATTATACACTAGGGGGGGTGTCGAGCCAGAGGTTATACACTAGGGGGAGGTGAGGAGCTAGAGATTATACACTAGGGGGAGGTCAGGAGCCGGAGGTTATACACTAGGGGGAGGTGAGGAGCTAGAGATTATACACTAGGGGGAGGTGAGGAGTCGGAGGTTATACACTAGGGGGAGGTGAGGAGCTAGAGATTATACACTAGGGGGGGTGTCGAGCCAGAGGTTATACACTAGGGGGAGGTGAGGAGCTAGAGATTATACACTAGGGGGGGTTAGGAGCCAGAGGTTATACACTAGGGGGAGGTGAGGAGCCAGAGGTTATACACAAGGGAGGTGAGGGGCCGGAGGTTATACACTAGGGGGAGGTGAGGAGCTAGAGGTTATACACTAGGGGGGTGAGGAGCTAGAGGTTATACACTAGGGGGGTGAGGAGCCGGAGGTTATACACTAGGGGGAGGTGAGGAGCCAGAGATTATACACTAGGGGGGGTGAGGAGCCAGAGGTTATACACTAGGGGGAGGTGAAGAGCTAGAGGTTATACAGTAGGGGGAGGTGAGGAACCAGAAGTTATATACTAGGGGGGGCGAGGAGCCGGAAGTTATACACTAGGATGGGTGAGGAGCCGGAGATTATACACTAGGGGGGGCGAGGAGCCGGAAGTTATACACTAGGGTGGGTGAGGAGCCGGAGATTATACACTAGGGTGGGTGAGGAGCCGGAGATTATACACTAGGGGGGGCGAGGAGCCAGAGGTTATACACTAGGGGGGGTGAGGAGCCAGAGGTTATACACTAGGGGGAGGTGAGGAGCTAGAGGTTATACAGTAGGGGGAGGTGAGGAACCGGAAGTTATATGCTAAGGAGGGCGAGGAGCCAGAAGTTATACACTAGGGTGGGTGAGGAGCCGGAGATTATACACTAGGGGGGGTGAGAAGCCGGAGATTATACACTAGGGGGGGTGAGGAGCCGGAGATTATACACTAGGGGGGATGAGGAGCCGGAGATTATACACTAGGGGGGTGAGGAGCCGGAGATTATGCACTAGGGGGGTGAGGAGCGGGAGATTATACACTAGGGGTGTGAGGAGCGGGAGATTATACCCTAGGGTGGGCGAGGAGCCGGAGATTATACACAAGAGGGGTGAGGAGCCGGAGATTATACACTAGGGGGAGGTGAGGAGCTAGAGATTATACACTAGGGTGGATGATGAGCCGGAGATTATACACTAGGGGGGGGTGAGGAGCGAGAGGTTATACACAAGGGAGGTTAGGGGCCGGAGGTTATGCACTAGGGTGGGTGAGGAGCCGGAGATTATACACTAGGGGGGGGTGAGGAGCCAGAGGTTATACACAAGGGAGGTTAGGGGCCGGAGGTTATGCACTAGGGTGGGTGAGGAGCCGGAGATTATACACTAGGGTGGGTGAGGAGCCGGAGGTTATACACTAGGGGGTGTGAGGAGCCGGAGGTTATACACTAGGGGGGTGAGGAGCTGGAGATTATACACTAGGGGGGTGAGGGGCCGGAGGTTATACACTAGGGGGAGGTGAGGAGCCAGAGATTATACACTAGGGGGGTGAGGAGCCAGAGGTTATACACTAGGGGGAGGTGAAGAGCTAGAGGTTATACAGTAGGGGGAGGTGAGGAACCGGAAGTTATGTACTAGGGTGGGTGAGGAGCCGGAAGTTATACACTAGGGTGGGTGAGGAGCCGGAGATTATACACTAGAGGGGGGTGAGGAGCCAGAGGTTATACACTAGGGGGAGGTGAGGAGCTAGAGATTATACACTAGGGGGGTGAGGAGCCAGAGGTTATACATTGGGGGGAGGTGAGGAGCTAGAGATTATACACTAGGGGGGTGAGGAGCCAGAGGTTATACACTAGGGGGGGGTGAGGAGCGAGAGGTTATACACTAGGGGGGGGTGAGGAGCCAGAGAATATACACTAGGGGGGGTGAGGAGCCAGAGGTTATACACTAGGGGGGGTGAGGAGCCAGAGGTTATACACTAAGGGGGGTGAGGAGCGAGAGGTTATACACTAGGGGGAGGTGAGGAGTGAGAGATTATACACTAGGGGGAGGTGAGGAGTCGGAGATTATACACTAGGGGGAGGTGAGGAGCTAGAGATTATACACTAGGGGGAGGTGAGGAGTCGGAGGTTATACACTAGGGGGAGGTGAGGAGCTAGAGATTATACACTAGGGGGGGTGTCGAGCCAGAGGTTATACACTAGGGGGAGGTGAGGAGCTAGAGATTATACACTAGGGGGAGGTCAGGAGCCGGAGGTTATACACTAGGGGGAGGTGAGGAGCTAGAGATTATACACTAGGGGGAGGTGAGGAGTCGGAGGTTATACACTAGGGGGAGGTGAGGAGCTAGAGATTATACACTAGGGGGGGTGTCGAGCCAGAGGTTATACACTAGGGGGAGGTGAGGAGCTAGAGATTATACACTAGGGGGGGTTAGGAGCCAGAGGTTATACACTAGGGGGAGGTGAGGAGCCAGAGGTTATACACAAGGGAGGTGAGGGGCCGGAGGTTATACACTAGGGGGAGGTGAGGAGCTAGAGGTTATACACTAGGGGGGTGAGGAGCTAGAGGTTATACACTAGGGGGGTGAGGAGCCGGAGGTTATACACTAGGGGGAGGTGAGGAGCCAGAGATTATACACTAGGGGGGGTGAGGAGCCAGAGGTTATACACTAGGGGGAGGTGAAGAGCTAGAGGTTATACAGTAGGGGGAGGTGAGGAACCAGAAGTTATATACTAGGGGGGGCGAGGAGCCGGAAGTTATACACTAGGATGGGTGAGGAGCCGGAGATTATACACTAGGGGGGGCGAGGAGCCGGAAGTTATACACTAGGGTGGGTGAGGAGCCGGAGATTATACACTAGGGTGGGTGAGGAGCCGGAGATTATACACTAGGGGGGGCGAGGAGCCAGAGGTTATACACTAGGGGGGGTGAGGAGCCAGAGGTTATACACTAGGGGGAGGTGAGGAGCTAGAGGTTATACAGTAGGGGGAGGTGAGGAACCGGAAGTTATATGCTAAGGGGGGCGAGGAGCCAGAAGTTATACACTAGGGTGGGTGAGGAGCCGGAGATTATACACTAGGGGGGGTGAGAAGCCGGAGATTATACACTAGGGGGGGTGAGGAGCCGGAGATTATACACTAGGGGGGATGAGGAGCCGGAGATTATACACTAGGGGGGTGAGGAGCCGGAGATTATGCACTAGGGGGGTGAGGAGCGGGAGATTATACACTAGGGGTGTGAGGAGCGGGAGATTATACCCTAGGGTGGGCGAGGAGCCGGAGATTATACACAAGAGGGGTGAGGAGCCGGAGATTATACACTAGGGGGAGGTGAGGAGCTAGAGATTATACACTAGGGTGGATGAGGAGCCGGAGATTATACACTAGGGGGGGGTGAGGAGCGAGAGGTTATACACAAGGGAGGTTAGGGGCCGGAGGTTATGCACTAGGGTGGGTGAGGAGCCGGAGATTATACACTAGGGGGGGGTGAGGAGCCAGAGGTTATACACAAGGGAGGTTAGGGGCCGGAGGTTATGCACTAGGGTGGGTGAGGAGCCGGAGATTATACACTAGGGTGGGTGAGGAGCCGGAGGTTATACACTAGGGGGTGTGAGGAGCCGGAGGTTATACACTAGGGGGGTGAGGAGCTGGAGATTATACACTAGGGGGGTGAGGGGCCGGAGGTTATACACTAGGGGGAGGTGAGGAGCCAGAGATTATACACTAGGGGGGTGAGGAGCCAGAGGTTATACACTAGGGGGAGGTGAAGAGCTAGAGGTTATACAGTAGGGGGAGGTGAGGAACCGGAAGTTATGTACTAGGGTGGGTGAGGAGCCGGAAGTTATACACTAGGGTGGGTGAGGAGCCGGAGATTATACACTAGGGGGGGGTGAGGAGCCAGAGGTTATACACTAGGGGGAGGTGAGGAGCTAGAGATTATACACTAGGGGGGTGAGGAGCCAGAGGTTATACATTGGGGGGAGGTGAGGAGCTAGAGATTATACACTAGGGGGGTGAGGAGCCAGAGGTTATACACTAGGGGGGGGTGAGGAGCGAGAGGTTATACACTAGGGGGGGGTGAGGAGCCAGAGAATATACACTAGGGGGGGTGAGGAGCCAGAGGTTATACACTAGGGGGGGTGAGGAGCCAGAGGTTATACACTAAGGGGGGTGAGGAGCGAGAGGTTATACACTAGGGGGAGGTGAGGAGTGAGAGATTATACACTAGGGGGAGGTGAGGAGTGAGAGATTATACACTAGGGGGGGGGGTGAGGAGCCGGAGGTTATACACAAGGGGGGTGAAGAGCCAGAGATTATACACTAGGGGGGGGTGAGGAGCCAGAGAATATACACTAGGGGGGGTGAGGAGCCAGAGGTTATACACTAGGGGGGGTGAGGAGCCAGAGGTTATACACTAGGGGGGGGGTGAGGAGCGAGAGGTTATACACTAGGGGGAGGTGAGGAGTGAGAGATTATACACTAGGGGGAGGTGAGGAGTGAGAGATTATACACTAGGGGGGGGGGTGAGGAGCCGGAGGTTATACACAAGGGGGGTGAAGAGCCAGAGATTATACACTAGGGGGGTGAGGAGCCAGAGGTTATACACTAGGGTGGGTGAGGAGCCGGAGGTAATACACCGGGCGAGGGGCCGGAAGATATACATCGGGGGAGGGGCCAGAGGGTGTATACCGGGGGGGGGGTGAGGTGCCGGAGGTTATACACCGGGGTGAGGGTGCGGAGGGTGTACACCCGGGTGGTGAATGTTAGGAGATTACACACCGGGGTGAGGGTGCGGAGGGTGTACACGGGGGGTGAGGTGCCGGAGGTTATACACCGGGGTGAGGGTGCGGAGGGTGTACACCGGGGTGGTGAATGTTAGGAGATTACACACCGGGGTGAGGGTGCGGAGGGTGTACACAGGGGGCGAGGTGCCGGAGGTTATACACCAGGGTAAGGGTGCGGAGGGTGTACACCGGGGTGGTGAATGTTAGGAGATTATACACCGGGGTGAGGGTGCGGAGGGTGTACACGGGGGGTGAGGTGCCGGAGGTTATACACCAGGGTGAGGGTGTACACCGGGGTGGTGAATGTTAGGAGATTATACACCAGGGTGAGGGTGCGGAGGGTGTACACGGGGGTGAGGTGCCGGAGGTTATACACCAGGGTGAGGGTGCTGAGGGTGTACACCGGGGTGAGGGTGCGGAGGGTGTACACCGGGGTGAGGGTGTGGAGGGTGTACACGGGGGGTGAGGTGCCGGAGGTTATACACCAGGGTGAGGGTGCGGAGGGTGTACACCGGGGTGGTGAATGTTAGGAGATTATACACCGGGGTGAGGGTGCGGAGGGTGTACACGGGGGGTGAGGTGCCGGAGGTTATACACCAGGGTGAGGGTGTACACCGGGGTGGTGAATGTTAGGAGATTATACACCGGGGTGAGGGTGCGGAGGGTGTACATGGGGGGTGAGGTGCCGGAGGTTATACACCAGGGTGAGGGTGCGGAGGGTGTACACGGGGGGTGAGGTGCCGGAGGTTATACACCGGGGTGAGGGTGCGGAGGGTGTACACCGGGGTGGTGAACGTTAGGAGATTACACACCGGGGTGAGGGTGCGGAGGGTGTACACGGGGGGTGAGGTGCCGGAGGTTATACACCGGGGTGAGGGTGCGGAGAGTGTACACCGGGGTGGTGAATGTTAGGAGATTATACACCGGGGTGAGGGTGCGGAGGGTGTACACGGGGGGTGAGGTGCCGGAGGTTATACACCAGGGTGAGGGTGCGGAGGGTGTACACGGGGGGTGAGGGTGCGGAGGGTGTACACCGGGGTGGTGAATGTTAGGAGATTACACACCGGGGTGAGGGTGCGGAGGGTGTACACGGGGGGTGAGGTGCCGGAGGTTATACACCAGGGTGAGGGTGCGGAGGGTGTACACCGGGGTGGTGAATGTTAGGAGATTATACACCGGGGTGAGGGTGCGGAGGGTGTACACGGGGGGTGAGGTGCCGGAGGTTATACACCGGGGTGAGGGTGCGGAGGGTGTACACCGGGGTGGTGAATGTTAGGAGATTATACACCGGGGTGAGGGTGCAGAGGGTGTACACGGGGGGTGAGGTGCCGGAGGTTATACACCAGGGTGAGGGTGCGGAGGGTGTACACCGGGGTGGTGAATGTTAGGAGATTATACACCGGGGTGAGGGTGCGGAGGGTGTACACGGGGGGTGAGGTGCCGGAGGTTATACACCAGGGTGAGGGTGCGGAGGGTGTACACCGGGGTGGTGAATGTTAGGAGATTATACACTAGGGGTGAGGGTGCGGAGGGTGTACACGGGGGGTGAGGTGCCGGAGGTTATACACCAGGGTGAGGGTGCGGAGGGTGTACACGGGGGGTGAGGTGCCGGAGGTTATACACCGGGGTGAGGGTGCGGAGGGTGTACACCGGGGTGGTGAACGTTAGGAGATTACACACCGGGGTGAGGGTGCGGAGGGTGTACACGGGGGATGAGGTGCCGGAGGTTATACACCGGGGTGAGGGTGCGGAGGGTGTACACGGGGGGTGAGGGTGCGGAGGGTGTACACCGGGGTGGTGAATGTTAGGAGATTATACACCGGGGTGAGGGTGCGGAGGGTGTACACCGGGGTGGTGAATGTTAGGAGATTACACACCGGGGTGAGGGTGCGGAGGGTGTACACGGGGGGTGAGGTGCCGGAGGTCATACACCAGGGTGAGGGTGCGGAGGGTGTACACGGGGGGTGAGGGTGCGGAGGGTGTACACCGGGGTGGTGAATGTTAGGAGATTACACACCGGGGTGAGGGTGCGGAGGGTGTACACGGGGGGTGAGGTGCCGGAGGTTATACACCAGGGTGAGGGTGCGGAGGGTGTACTCCGGGGTGGTGAATGTTAGGAGATTATACACCGGGGTGAGGGTGCGGAGGGTGTACACGGGGGGTGAGGTGCCGGAGGTTATACACCGGGGTGAGGGTCCGGAGGGTGTACACGGGGGGTGAGGTGCCGGAGGTTATACATCGGGGTGAGGGTGCGGAGGGTGTACACCGGGGTGGTGAATGTTAGGAGATTATACACCGGGGTGAGGGTGCGGAGGGTGTACACGGGGGGTGAGGTGCCGGAGGTTATACACCAGGGTGAGGGTGCAGAGGGTGTACACCGGGGTGGTGAATGTTAGGAGATTATACACCGGGGTGAGGGTGCGGAGGGTGTACACGGGGGGTGAGGTGCCGGAGATTATACACCGGGGTGAGGGTGCGGAGGGTGTACACGGGGGGTGAGGTGCCGGAGGTTATACATCGGGGTGAGGGTGCGGAGGGTGTACACAGGGGGCGAGGTGCTGGAGGTTATACAGCAGGGTCAGGGGGCGGAGGGTGTACACCAGGGGGTGAGGGTCCGAGGTCATACATTGAGGGGGGTGAGGGGCTGGAGGTTATACATGGGAGAAGGGGTGAGGGTCCAGTGGTTATACACCAGGGAGGCGAAGGGCTGGAGGGTGTACACCGTGAGGGCGAGGGGCCGGAGGGCATACACTGAAGGGATGAGGGGCCGGAGGATATACACCGGCGGGGGGGGGGCGGCGAGGGGCCAGAGGGTATTCACCGGTGGGATGAGGGGCCGGAGGTCATACACCGGGGGGGGGCAATGGGACTGAATGGTCCATGACTGGTTTTACTGCAGTCCAAAAACCAAACAGGAGCACGATCATCTCCCAGTTCATCAAACATGTAACGTCGAAAACAAAAATTGGCTGCATGGAGGCCCAATGACCGGTGGAGCGGACCCCAACTTGTGACATCAGCTCATGTCATGCATCAGCTAATCAAGATTCAGGTCGTCCACTGCACTGACAGCTCCAGGGGAGGTCCAACCCTCTCCATTAAAAGGGTACACCCACTGCATCACCGCCCATGAAGCCCCTGCATCCCCAGCTGCAGCACTAGACCCCCTGCACCACGGCCCATGAAGCCCCTGCACTGCCAGCTTCAGCACTGCACCCCTGCCCATGAAGCCCCTACACCCCCAGCTGCAGCACTACACCCCCTGCACCACAGCCCATGCAGTCACTGCACCCCCAGCTGCAGCACTATACTCCCTGCACCACAGCCCATGAAGCCCCTGCACTGCCAGCTTCAGCACTGCACCCCTGCCCATGAAGCCCCTACACCCCCAGCTGCAGCACTACACCCCCTGCACCACAGCCCATGCAGTCACTGCACCCCCAGCTGCAGCACTACACTCCCTGCACCACTACTCATGAAGCCCCTGCACTCCCAGCTGCAGCACTACCCCCACTGCACCACGGCCCATGAAGCCCCTGCACCCCCAGCTACAGCACTACACCCACTACATCACAGCCCATGAAGCCCCTGCTCTCCCAGCTGCAGCACTACACCTCCTGCACCACAGCCTAAGAAGCCCCTGCACCCCCAGCGGCAGCACTACACTCCCTGCACCACAGCCCATGAAGCCCCTGCACTCCCAGCTGCAGCACTACACTCCCTGCACCACAGCCCATGAAGCCCCTGCACTCCCAGCTGCAGCACTACACCTCCTGCACCACAGCCTAATTACCCCCTGCATCCCCAGCTGTAGCACTACACTCACTGCACCACAGCCCATGAAGCCCCTGCATCCCCAGCTGCAGCACTACACTCTCTGCACCACAGCCCATGAAGCCCCTGCACTCCCAGCTGCAGGACTACCCCCACTGCACCACGGCCCATGAAGCCCCTGCACCCCCAGCTGCAGCACTACACCCACTACATCACAGCCCATGAAGCCCCTGCTCTCCCAGCTGCAGCACTACACCTCCTGCACCACAGCCTAAGAAGCCCCTGCACCCCCAGCTGCAGCACTACACTCCCTGCACCACAGCCCATGAAGCCCTTGCACTCCCAGCTGCAGCACTACACTCCCTGCACCACAGCCCATGAAGCCACTGCACCTCCAGCTGCAGCACTACACCTCCTGCACCACAGCCTAAGTACCCCCTGCATCCCCAGCTGCAGCACTACACTCTCTGCACCACAGCCTATGAAGCCCATGCACCCCCAGCTGCAGCACTACACTCTCTGCACCACGGCCCATGAAGCCCCTGCACCCCCAGCTGCAGCACTACACCCACTACATCACAGCCCATGAAGCCCCTGCTCTCCCAGCTGCAGCACTAGACCCCCTGCACCACGGCCCATGAAGCCCTTGCACTGCCAGCTTCAGCACTATACTCCCTGCACCATGGCCCATGCAGTCACTGCACCCCCAGCTGCAGCACTATACTCCCTGCACCACAGCCCATGAAGCCCCTGCACTGCCAGCTTCAGCACTACACCCCTGCACCACTGCCCATGAAGCCCCTACACCCCCAGCTGCAGCACTACACGCCCTGCACCACAGCCCATGCAGTCACTGCACCCCCAGCTGCAGCACTACACTCCCTGCACCACTACTCATGAAGCCCCTGCACTGCCAGCTGCAGCACTACACCCACTGCACCACGGCCCATGAAGCCCCTGCACCCCCAGCTGCAGCACTACACTCCCTGCTCCACAGCCCATGAAGCCCCTGCACTCCCAGCTGCAGCACTACACCTCCTGCACCACAGCCTAAGTACCCCCTGCATCCCCAGCTGTAGCACTACACTCACTGCACCACAGCCCATGAAGCCCCTGCACCCCCAGCTGCAGCACTACACTCTCTGCACCACAGCCCATGAAGCCCCTGCACTCCCAGCTGCAGCACTACCCCCACTGCACCACGGCCCATGAAGCCCCTGCACCCCCAGCTGCAGCACTACACTCACTGCACCACAGCCCATGAAGCCCCTGCACCCCCAGCTGCAGCACTACACCCACTACATCACAGCCCATGAAGCCCCTGCTCTCCCAGCTGCAGCACTACACCTCCTGCACCACAGCCTAAGAAGCCCCTGCACCCCCAGCTGCAGCACTACACTCCCTGCACCACAGCCCATGAAGCCCCTCACTCCCAGCTGCAGCACTACACTACCTGCACCACAGCCCATGAAGCCACTGCACCTCCAGCTGCAGCACTACACCTCCTGCACCACAGCCTAAGTACCCCCTGCATCCCCAGCTGCAGCACTACACCCACTGCATCACAGCCCATGAAGCCCATGCACCCCCAGCTGCAGCACTACACCCACTGCATCACAGCCCATGAAGCCCCTGCTCTCCCAGCTGCAGCACTACACCCACTGCATCACAGCCCATGAAGCCCCTGCACCCCCCAGCTGCAGCACTACACCCACTGCATCACAGCCCATGAAGCCCCTGCACCCCCAGCAGTAGCACTACACTCACTGCACCACAGTCCATGAAGCCCCTGCACCCCCCAGCTGCAGCAGTACACTCCCTGCACCACAGCCCATGAAGCCCCTGCACTCCCAGCTGCAGCACTACACTCCCTGCACCACAGCCCATGAAGCCCCTGCACTCCCAGCTGTAGCACTACACCTCCTGCACCCCAGCCTAATTACCCCCTGCATCCCCAGCTGTAGCACTACACTCACTGCACCACAGCCCATGAAGCTCCTGCACCCCCAGCTGCAGCACTACACTCTCTGCACCACAGCCCATGAAGCCCCTGCACTCCCAGCTGCAGGACTACCCCTACTGCACCACGGCCCATGAAGCCCCTGCTCTCCCAGCTGCAGCACTACACCCACTACATCACAGCCCATGAAGCCCCTGCTCTCCCAGCTGCAGCACTACACCTCCTGCACCACAGCCTAAGAAGCCCCTGCACCCCCAGCTGCAGCACTACACTCCCTGCACCACAGCCCATGAAGCCCCTGCACTCCCAGCTGCAGCACTACACTCCCTGCACCACAGCCCATGAAGCCACTGCACCCCCAGCTGCAGCACTACACCTCCTGCACCACAGACTAAGTACCCCCTGCATCCCCAGCTGCAGCACTACACTCTCTGCACCACAGCCCACGAAGCCCATGCACCCCCAGCTGCAGCACTACACTCTCTGCACCACAGCCCATGAAGCCCCTGCACTCCCAGCTGCAGCACTACACCCACTGCACCACAGCCCATGAAGCCCCTGCACCCCCAGCTGCAGCACTACACCCACTACATCACAGCCCATGAAGCCCCTGCTCTCCCAGCTGCAGCACTACACCTCCTGCACCACAGCCTAAGAAGCCCCTGCACCCCCAGCTGCAGCACTACACTCCCTGCACCACAGCCCATGAAGCCCCTCACTCCCAGCTGCAGCACTACACTACCTGCACCACAGCCCATGAAGCCACTGCACCTCCAGCTGCAGCACTACACCTCCTGCACCACAGCCTAAGTACCCCCTGCATCCCCAGCTGCAGCACTACACTCTCTGCACCACAGCCTATGAAGCCCATGCACCCCCAGCTGCAGCACTACACTCTCTGCACCACGGCCCATGAAGCCCCTGCACCCCCAGCTGCAGCACTACACCCACTACATCACAGCCCATGAAGCCCCTGCTCTCCCAGCTGCAGCACTACACCTCCTGCACCACAGCCTAAGAAGCCCCTGCACCCCCAGCTGCAGCACTACACTCCCTGCACCACAGCCCATGAAGCCCCTGCACTCCCAGCTGCAGCACTACACCCACTGCACCACGGCCCATGAAGCCCCTGCACCCCCAGCTGCAGCACTACACCCACTACATCACAGCCCATGAAGCCCCTGCTCTCCCAGCTGCAGCACTACACCTCCTGCACCACAGCCTAAGAAGCCCCTGCACCCCCAGCTGCAGCACTACACTCCCTGCACCACAGCCCATGAAGCCCCTCACTCCCAGCTGCAGCACTACACTACCTGCACCACAGCCCATGAAGCCACTGCACCTCCAGCTGCAGCACTACACCTCCTGCACCACAGCCTAAGTACCCCCTGCATCCCCAGCTGCAGCACTACACCCACTGCATCACAGCCCATGAAGCCCATGCACCCCCAGCTGCAGCACTACACCCACAGCATCACAGCCCATGAAGCCCATGCACCCCCAGCTGCAGCACTACACCCACTGCATCACAGCCCATGAAGCCCCTGCTCTCCCAGCTGCAGCACTACACCCACTGCATCACAGCCCATGAAGCCCCTGCACCCCCCAGCTGCAGCACTACACTCACTGCATCACAGCCCATGAAGCCCCTGCACCCCCAGCAGTAGCACTACACTCACTGCACCACAGCCCATGAAGCCCCTGCACCCCCCAGCTGCAGCACTACACCCACTGCATCACAGCCCATGAAGCCCCTGCTCTCCCAGCTGCAGCACTACACCCACTGCATCACAGCCCATGAAGCCCCTGCACCCCCAGCAGTAGCACTACACTCACTGCATCACAGCCCATGAAGCCCCTGCACCCCCAGCAGTAGCACTACACTCACTGCACCACAGCCCATGAAGCCCCTGCACCCCCCAGCTGCAGCACTACACCCACTGCATCACAGCCCATGAAGCCCCTGCTCTCCCAGCTGCAGCACTACACCCACTGCATCACAGCCCATGAAGCCCCTGCACCCCCAGCAGTAGCACTACACTCACTGCACCACAGCCCATGAAGCCCCTGCACCCCCCAGCTGCAGCACTACACCCACTGCATCACAGCCCATGAAGCCCCTGCACCCCCCAGCTGCAGCACTACACCCACTGCATCACAGCCCATGAAGCCCCTGCACCCCCCAGCTGCAGCACTACACCCCAGAGCTTCAAGAGAGATTATTCTATAGTTGATTGGGGCCGTGGTCATCCTGTGGCCATCTTGCCCCCACCATTGGCTCTGGCCGTCTGCTATCCCTGCATAGGTCGCCCCTCCACGCTGTGACCTCCATTACTTTTCTTCCTCTTCTGCCGAAGTTTTCTGAATCTTTCATCTCCTGTTAAACTCGTTCAGTTCTCGGCGTTCGTCCTGGGGGAAGGAAGAGCGATGCGACAGGAGGAAATGCAATGTCAGAATCTGTAGCCGAAAACAAACTGCGGCCTGTGGGGACCCGGAGCCTCCGGCAAAGCTTACAGCGGGGTCCCGGGGGATCACTGGGAACTTGACCAGAAAAATGAAAACTGCAGCGATGGCGTTTACTAATCCAGGAGCTGCTCGTAATAAAAATACAAGAAGATTCCCAGGAAGAAGGACGGGCACAGAGCAGGCAGAAGAGCACGGGGAGGCACAGGCAGAGGAGCACGGGGCGGCACAGGCAGAGGAGCACGGGGAGGCACAGGCAGAGGAGTAAGGAGCGGCACAGGCAGAGGAGCACGGGGAGGCACAGGCAGAGGAGTAAGGAGCGGCACAGGCAGAGGAGCACGGGGAGGCACAGGCAGAGGAGTAAGGAGCGGCACAGGCAGAGGAGCACGGGGAGGCACAGGCAGAGGAGTAAGGAGCGGCACAGGCAGAGGAGCACGGGGCGACACAGGCAGGGGAGCACGGGGAGGCACAGGCAGAGGAGCACGGGGCGGCACAGGCAGAGGAGCACGGGGCGACACAGGCAGAGGAGCACGGGGCGGCACAGGCAGAGGAGCACGGGGCGGCACAGGCAGAGGAGTAAGGAGCGGCACAGGCAGAGGAGTAAGGAGCGGCACAGGCAGAGGAGCACAGGGCGGCACAGGCAGAGGAGCACGGGGCGACACAGGAAGAGGAGCACGGGGCGGCACAGGCAGAGGAGCACGGGGCGGCACAGGCAGAGGAGCACGGGGAGGCACAGGCAGAGGAGCACGGGGCGACACAGGCAGAGGAGCACGGGGCGGCACAGGCAGAGGAGCACGGGGCGGCACAGGCAGAGGAGTAAGGAGCGGCACAGGCAGAGGAGTAAGGAGCGGCACAGGCAGAGGAGCACAGGGCGGCACAGGCAGAGGAGCACGGGGCGACACAGGAAGAGGAGCACGGGGCGGCACAGGCAGAGGAGCACGGGGCGGCACAGGCAGAGGAGCACGGGGCGGCACAGGCAGAGGAGCACGGGGCGGCACAGGCAGAGGAGTAAGGAGCGGCACAGGCAGAGGAGTAAGGAGCGGCACAGGCAGAGGAGCACAGGGCGGCACAGGCAGAGGAGCACGGGGCGACACAGGAAGAGGAGCACGGGGCGACACAGGCAGAGGAGCACAGGGCGGCACAGGCAGAGGAGCACGGGGCGGCACAGGCAGAGGAGCACGGGGCGACACAGGCAGAGGAGCACGGGGCGACACAGGCAGAGGAGCACGGGGCGGCACAGGCAGAGGAGCACGGGGCGACACAGGCAGAGGAGCACGGGGCGGCACAGGCAGAGGAGCACGGGGCGACACAGGCAGAGGAGCACGGGGCGACACAGGCAGAGGAGTAAGGAGCGGCACAGGCAGAGGAGCACGGGGAGGCACAGGCAGAGGAGTAAGGAGCGGCACAGGCAGAGGAGCACGGGGAGGCACAGGCAGAGGAGTAAGGAGCGGCACAGGCAGAGGAGCACGGGGCGACACAGGCAGGGGAGCACGGGGAGGCACAGGCAGAGGAGCACGGGGCGGCACAGGCAGAGAAGTAAGGAGCGGCACAGGCAGAGGAGCACGGGGCGACACAGGCAGAGGAGCACGGGGAGGCACAGGCAGAGGAGTAAGGAGCGGCACAGGCAGAGGAGCACGGGGCGACACAGGCAGAGGAGTAAGGAGCGGCACAGGCAGAGGAGCACGGGGCGGCACAGGCAGAGGAGTAAGGAGCGGCACAGGCAGAGGAGCACGGGGCGACACAGGCAGGGGAGCACGGGGAGGCACAGGCAGAGGAGCACGGGGCGACACAGGCAGAGGAGCACGGGGAGGCACAGGCAGAGGAGCACGGGGAGGCACAGGCAGAGGAGTAAGGAGCGGCACAGGCAGAGGAGCACGGGGAGGCACAGGCAGAGGAGCACGGGGAGGCACAGGCAGAGGAGTAAGGAGCGGCACAGGCAGAGGAGCACGGGGCGACACAGGCAGAGGAGCACGGGGCGACACAGGCAGGGGAGCACGGGGAGGCACAGGCAGAGGAGCACGGGGCGGCACAGGCAGAGAAGTAAGGAGCGGCACAGGCAGAGGAGCACGGGGCGACACAGGCAGGGGAGCACGGGGAGGCACAGGCAGAGGAGTAAGGAGCGGCACAGGCAGAGGAGCACGGGGCGACACAGGCAGGGGAGCACGGGGAGGCACAGGCAGAGGAGTAAGGAGCGGCACAGGCAGAGGAGCACGGGGCGACACAGGCAGAGGAGTAAGGAGCGGCACAGGCAGAGGAGCACGGGGCGACACAGGCAGGGGAGCACGGGGAGGCACAGGCAGAGAAGTAAGGAGCGGCACAGGCAGAGGAGCACGGGGAGGCACAGGCAGAGGAGTAAGGAGCGGCACAGGCAGAGGAGCACGGGGCGACACAGGCAGGGGAGCACGGGGCGACACAGGCAGAGGAGTAAGGAGCGGCACAGGCAGAGGAGCACGGGGAGGCACAGGCAGAGGAGTAAGGAGCGGCACAGGCAGAGGAGCACGGGGAGGCACAGGCAGAGGAGTAAGGAGCGGCACAGGCAGAGGAGCACGGGGCGACACAGGCAGGGGAGCACGGGGAGGCACAGGCAGAGGAGTAAGGAGCGGCACAGGCAGAGGAGCACGGGGCGACACAGGCAGAGGAGCACGGGGCGACACAGGCAGGGGAGCACGGGGAGGCACAGGCAGAGGAGCACGGGGCGGCACAGGCAGAGAAGTAAGGAGCGGCACAGGCAGAGGAGCACGGGGCGACACAGGCAGGGGAGCACGGGGAGGCACAGGCAGAGGAGTAAGGAGCGGCACAGGCAGAGGAGCACGGGGCGACACAGGCAGGGGAGCACGGGGAGGCACAGGCAGAGGAGTAAGGAGCGGCACAGGCAGAGGAGCACGGGGCGACACAGGCAGAGGAGTAAGGAGCGGCACAGGCAGAGGAGCACGGGGCGACACAGGCAGGGGAGCACGGGGAGGCACAGGCAGAGAAGTAAGGAGCGGCACAGGCAGAGGAGCACGGGGAGGCACAGGCAGAGGAGTAAGGAGCGGCACAGGCAGAGGAGCACGGGGCGACACAGGCAGGGGAGCACGGGGAGGCACAGGCAGAGGAGCACGGGGCGACACAGGCAGGGGAGCACGGGGAGGCACAGGCAGAGGAGCACGGGGCGACACAGGCAGGGGAGCACGGGGCGGCACAGGCAGAGAAGTAAGGAGCGGCACAGGCAGAGGAGCACGGGGCGACACAGGCAGGGGAGCACGGGGAGGCACAGGCAGAGGAGCACGGGGCGGCACAGGCAGAGGAGTAAGGAGCGGCACAGGCAGAGGAGTAAGGAGCGGCACAGGCAGAGGAGCACAGGGCGGCACAGGCAGAGGAGCACGGGGCGACACAGGAAGAGGAGCACGGGGCGACACAGGAAGAGGAGCACGGGGCGGCACAGGCAGAGGAGCACGGGGCGGCACAGGCAGAGGAGCACGGGGCGGCACAGGCAGAGGAGCACGGGGCGGCACAGGCAGAGGAGTAAGGAGCGGCACAGGCAGAGGAGTAAGGAGCGGCACAGGCAGAGGAGCACAGGGCGGCACAGGCAGAGGAGCACGGGGCGACACAGGAAGAGGAGCACGGGGCGACACAGGCAGAGGAGCACAGGGCGGCACAGGCAGAGGAGCACGGGGCGGCACAGGCAGAGGAGCACAGGGCGGCACAGGCAGAGGAGCACAGGCCGGCACAGGCAGAGGAGCACGGGGCGGCACAGGCAGAGGAGCACGGGGCGGCACAGGCAGAGGTGCACGGGGCGGCACAGGCAGAGGAGCACAGGGCGACACAGGCAGAGGAGCACGGGGCGACACAGGCAGAGGAGCACGGGGCGGCACAGGCAGAGGAGCACGGGGCGGCACAGGCAGAGGAGCACGGGGCGACACAGGCAGAGGAGCACAGGGCGGCACAGGCAGAGGAGCACGGGGCGGCACAGGCAGAGGAGCAAAGGGCGGCACAGGCAGAGGAGCACGGGGCGACACAGGCAGAGGAGCACGGGGCGGCACAGGCAGAGGAGCACGGGGCGACACAGGCAGAGGAGCACGGGGCGACACAGGCAGAGGAGCACGGGGCGGCACAGGCAGAGGAGCACGGGGCGGCACAGGCAGAGGAGCACGGGGCGGCACAGGCAGAGGAGCACGGGGCGGCACAGGCAGAGGAGCACGGGGCGGCACAGGCAGAGGAGCACGGGGCGACACAGGCAGAGGAGCACGGGGCGGCACAGGCAGAGGAGCACGAGGCGGCACAGGCAGAGGAGCACGGGGCGGCACAGGCAGAGGAGCACGGGGCGACACAGGCAGAGGAGCACGCGGCGGCACAGGCAGAGGAGCACGGGGCGGCACAGGCAGAGGAGCATGGGGCGGCACAGGCAGAGGAGCACGGGGCGGCACAGGCAGAGGAGCACGGGGCGACACAGGCAGAGGAGCACGGGGCGACACAGGCAGAGGAGCACGGGGCGACACAGGCAGAGGAGCACAGGGCGACACAGGCAGAGGAGCACAGAGCGGCACAGGCAGAGGAGCACGGGGCGACACAGGCAGAGGAGCACAGGGCGGCACAGGCAGAGGAGCACAGGGCGGCACAGGCAGAGGAGCACGGGGCGACACAGGCAGAGGAGCACAGGGCGACACAGGCAGAGGAGTAAGGAGCGGCACAGGCAGAGGAGCACGGGGCGACACAGGCAGAGGAGCACGGGGCGGCACAGGCAGAGGAGCACGGGGCGGCACAGGCAGAGGAGTAAGGAGCGGCACAGGCAGAGGAGCACGGGGCGACACAGGCAGAGGAGCACGGGGCGGCACAGGCAGAGGAGCACGGGGCGGCACAGGCAGAGGAGCACGGGGCGACACAGGCAGAGGAGCACAGGGCGACACAGGCAGAGGAGCACGGGGCGACACAGGCAGAGGAGCACAGGGCGACACAGGCAGAGGAGTAAGGAGCGGCACAGGCAGAGGAGCACGGGGCGACACAGGCAGAGGAGCACGGGGCGGCACAGGCAGAGGAGCACGGGGCGGCACAGGCAGAGGAGCACGGGGCGGCACAGGCAGAGGAGTAAGGAGCGGCACAGGCAGAGGAGCACGGGGCGACACAGGCAGAGGAGCACGGGGCGGCACAGGCAGAGGAGCACGGGGCGGCACAGGCAGAGGAGCACGGGGCGGCACAGGCAGAGGAGCACGGGGCGGCACAGGCAGAGGAGCACGGGGCGACACAGGCAGAGGAGCACGGGGCGACACAGGCAGAGGAGCACAGGGCGCCACAGGCAGAGGAGCACGGGGCGACACAGGCAGAGGAGCACAGGGCGGCACAGGCAGAGGAGTAAGGAGCGGCACAGGCAGAGGAGCACGGGGCGACACAGGCAGAAGAGCACGGGGCGGCACAGGCAGAGGAGCACGGGGCGGCACAGGCAGAGGAGCACGGGGCGGCACAGGCAGAGGAGCACGGGGCGGCACAGGCAGAGGAGCACGGGGCGACACAGGCAGAAGAGCACAGGGCGGCACAGGCAGAGGAGCACAGGGCGGCACAGGCAGAGGAGCACAGGGCGGCACAGGCAGAGGAGCACGGGGCGACACAGGCAGAGGAGGACGGGGCGGCACAGGCAGAGGAGCACGGGTCGGCACAGGCAGAGGAGCGGCACAGGCAGAGTCCATGATGGGGAGCAGGATTCTGGGGCATTGTCTCGCTGGTGTCGACTGCTGCGATGCCCTTTGGACCTGATCAGCGGCATGTGGGATACATGGGATGTGGTGTCATCAGGTGCTGACAGTCGGTGCTGCCATCTGTTGACACAATGTGACCAGGTGCCGCGGTGCGACCTTCGCTTGCCTTTGCAGGGTCAGATTCGTGTATTTTCGTACTGTGCCGCCATCAAACTGTTAATAATGGGCAGAAACAATCATGTCACAAACTCCCCACAAACACGACAAGGACCACGGGAAATAAACAGAAAGTGACCACGCCAAAGAGGAACGGCTGCAGCCAAACTGTTCATTTATCGCCTGACTAAAACCATCTGTGATCGGCTCATTAGCCAAGAACGGAGCAGCGGGACCAAGGGGCTGCGACCAGACCCTCCTCCATCATCAGCTTTATCTCTGCTCATAGAACGCAGCAGAACACAAAGAATGTAAATTACACTCTTCATGGCCGCTCCTCGTACACAGGGTTTTATATATATATATATATATATATACTGTGTATATATATATATATATATATATATATATATATATATATATATATATATATATATATATATACATACACTAGCTATTGAGCCCAATCTACGCCCGGGTGGCGAGCATTTTTATTGGTATATGGTCTCCCATGCCGGTATGTGCAGCCCCCATCCTGGTATACATGGCACCACATATTCCTATTCTGGTATGCATGGCCCCCTCATCCCAAATTTGATATACATGGCACCCCCCATCCCAATCCTGGTATGTATGGTACCCAATCCCTCATCCTGGTATGCATGGCTTCCTCATCCCCAATCCTGGTATGCATGGCTTCCTCATCCCTATCCTGGTTTGTATGGTACCCCTCATCCTGGTATGCATGGCACCCCATCCGACATCCTGGTAAACATGGCACCCCTCATCCCCAATCCTGGTATGCATGGCACCCCTCATCCCCAATCATGGTATGCATGGAACCCCTCATCCCCAATCCTGGTATGCATGGCACCCCTCATCCCAATCCTGGTATACATGGCACCCCTCATCCCAATCCTGGTATACATGGCACCCCTCATCCCAATCCTGGTATACATGGCACCACATATTCCTATTCTGGTATGCATTACCCCCTCATCCCAAATTTGATATACATGGCACCCCTCATCCCAATCCTGGTATGTATGGTACCCAATCCCTCATCCTGGTATGCATGGCTTCCTCATCCCCAATCCTGGTATGCATGGCACTCCTCATCCCTATCCTGGTTTGTATGGTACCCCTCATCCTGGTATGCATGGCACCCCATCCCTCATCCTAGTATACATGGCACCCCTCATCCCAATTCTGGTATGTATGGCCTCCTCATCCCCCAATCCTGATATGCATGGCACACAACCCCTCATCCTGGTATGCATGGCTCCCTCATCCCCAATCCAGGTATGTATGGCCCCCTTGTCCCTATCCTGGTTTGCATGGCACTCCTCATCTCCCAATCCTGGTATGCATGGCATCACATATTCCTATTCTGGTATGCATGGTACCCCTCATCCTGGTATGCATGGCACCCCTCATCCCCAATCCTGGTATGCATGGCACCCCTCATCCCCAATCCTGGTATGCATGGCAACCCTCATCCCAATCCTGGTATACATGGCACCACATATTCCTATTCTGGTATGCATTGCCCCCTCATCCCAAATTTGATATACATGGCACCCCTCATCCCAATCCTGGTATGTATGGTACCCAATCCCTCATCCTGGTATGCATGGCTTCCTCATCCCCAATCCTGGTATGCATGGCACTCCTCATCCCTATCCTGGTTTGTATGGTACCCCTCATCCTGGTATGCATGGCACCCCATCCGACATCCTGGTAAACATGGCACCCCTCATCCCCAATCCTGGTATGCATGGCACCCCTCATCCCCAATCATGGTATGCATGGAACCCCTCATCCCCAATCCTGGTATGCATGGCACCCCTCATCCCAATCCTGGTATACATGGCACCCCTCATCCCAATCCTGGTATACATGGCACCCCTCATCCCAATCCTGGTATACATGGCACCACATATTCCTATTCTGGTATGCATTACCCCCTCATCCCAAATTTGATATACATGGCACCCCTCATCCCAATCCTGGTATGTATGGTACCCAATCCCTCATCCTGGTATGCATGGCTTCCTCATCCCCAATCCTGGTATGCATGGCACTCCTCATCCCTATCCTGGTTTGTATGGTACCCCTCATCCTGGTATGCATGGCACCCCATCCCTCATCCTAGTATACATGGCACCCCTCATCCCAATTCTGGTATGTATGGCCTCCTCATCCCCCAATCCTGATATGCATGGCACACAACCCCTCATCCTGGTATGCATGGCTCCCTCATCCCCAATCCAGGTATGTATGGCCCCCTTGTCCCTATCCTGGTTTGCATGGCACTCCTCATCTCCCAATCCTGGTATGCATGGCATCACATATTCCTATTCTGGTATGCATGGTACCCCTCATCCTGGTATGCATGGCACCCCTCATCCCCAATCCTGGTATGCATGGCACCCCTCATCCCCAATCCTGGTATGCATGGCAACCCTCATCCCAATCCTGGTATACATGGCACCACATATTCCTATTCTGGTATGCATTGCCCCCTCATCCCAAATTTGATATACATGGCACCCCTCATCCCAATCCTGGTATGTATGGTACCCAATCCCTCATCCTGGTATGCATGGCTTCCTCATCCCCAATCCTGGTATGCATGGCACTCCTCATCCCTATCCTGGTTTGTATGGTACCCCTCATCCTGGTATGCATGGCACCCCATCCGGCATCCTGGTAAACATGGCACCCCTCATCCCCAATCATGGTATCCATGGCACCCCTCATCCCCAATCATGGTATGCATGGCACCCCTCATCCCCAATCCTGGTATGCATGGCACCCCTCATCCCCAATCCTGGTATGCATGGCACCCCTCATCCCAATCCTGGTATACATGGCACCCCTCATCCCAATCCTGGTATACATGGCACCACATATTCCTATTCTGGTATGCATTGCCCCCTCATCCCAAATTTGATATACATGGCACCCCTCATCCCAATCCTGGTATGTATGGTACCCAATCCCTCATCCTGGTATGCATGGCTTCCTCATCCCCAATCCTGGTATGCATGGCACTCCTCATCCCTATCCTGGTTTGTATGGTACCCCTCATCCTGGTATGCATGGCACCCCATCCGGCATCCTGGTAAACATGGCACCCCTCATCCCCAATCATGGTATGCATGGCACCCCTCATCCCCAATCATGGTATGCATGGCACCCCTCATCCCCAATCCTGGTATGCATGGCACCCCTCATCCCCAATCCTGGTATGCATGGCACCCCTCATCCCAATCCTGGTATACATGGCACCCCTCATCCCAATCCTGGTATACATGGCACCACATATTCCTATTCTGGTATGCATTGCCCCCTCATCCCAAATTTGATATACATGGCACCCCTCATCCCAATCCTGGTATGTATGGTACCCAATCCCTCATCCTGGTATGCATGGCTTCCTCATCCCCAATCCTGGTATGCATGGCACTCCTCATCCCTATCCTGGTTTGTATGGTACCCCTCATCCTGGTATGCATGGCACCCCATCCGGCATCCTGGTAAACATGGCACCCCTCATCCCCAATCATGGTATGCATGGCACCCCTCATCCCCAATCATGGTATGCATGGCACCCCTCATCCCCAATCCTGGTATGCATGGCACCCCTCATCCCAATCCTGGTATACATGGCACCCCTCATCCCAATCCTGGTATACATGGCACCACATATTCCTATTCTGGTATGCATTGCCCCCTCATCCCAAATTTGATATACATGGCACCCCTCATCCCAATCCTGGTATGTATGGTACCCAATCCCTCATCCTGGTATGCATGGCTTCCTCATCCCCAATCCTGGTATGCATGGCACTCCTCATCCCTATCCTGGTTTGTATGGTACCCCTCATCCTGGTATGCATGGCACCCCATCCCTCATCCTAGTATATATGGCACCCCTCATCCCAATTCTGGTATGTATGGCCTCCTCATCCCCCAATCCTGATATCATGGCACACAACCCCTCATCCTGGTATGCATGGCTCCCTCATCCCCAATCCAGGTATGGCCCCCTCGTCCCTATCCTGGTTTGCATGGCACTCCTCATCCCCCAATCCTGGTATGATTTAGGACTTCTGCACCAGGCTGAAGCACATCTTAGAGTAGCGAGTGATTTGAAGTCTGAAGGCTGGAAAGAAGTGGATGGTGTGGGGGGGACAGAGAATGCCGAGCCTTTGTTCGGATGCATGAAAGCTGCAGAATGTGATTTGTTATGTGACCCTAAATTGGCCGTAACCCCGTTGATGCCTGTCACTACACCGAGCCCTCAGCCACCACCCTATAATGGCACCGACGCTAAATCATCGGAAGGATGGACGTGTCGTATGTGCTGACAGCAGAACCCGCCCTGGGCGAAGTTCTGCTGTGTCTGTGGGGGGGGGGGCCGCCCATGGCACGATGCCCAGCCTGCCCCCAAGAACTGGTTCTACTCTGGCTGCAGAATGCCAGGCTCACTTAGCCGAAAACGGAGAGCTTTCACAAGGCCAGACCTTAGTCACCTGTGCGGGTAAACTGCCCGCTGATGTCATCATACATGCAGTGGGTCCTATTTATGACTCCCGGAACCCTGAAGAGTCACGTTCTACTCTCGCATCTACCATCCGTTCAGTACTCCTTCATGCAGGAAAATTGAGCCATCAGGATATGCCCAGACGCACTTTAGCGATACCACTCATATCTTCTGGAATTTTCGGCTACCCACTCGGGCCGTGCATGAAGGAACACGTACTGGCCCTCAAGGAAGGCATAGAGACCCTCCCTCATGGATTGGACTCGATACGCATTGTCTGTGTCCGTAGTCCAGCAGTTCATGTTGCTATGCCTTTGGCCCTTGAGCTACTAGTGGCAACCTCCTCCCCGACAACATATTCCTATTCTGGTATGCATGGTACCCCTCATCCTGGTATGCATGGCACCCCTCATCCCCAAGTGACCTCCTTCAGGTCTGGTCACTTACTCCTTCTTCAGTCCTTGTGCCCTGCTCCTCCATGAGGTCTGGTCCCATGCTCCTTCATCAGGTCTGGTCCCATGCACCTCCATCAGGTCTGGTCACATACTCGCCATTGAGGTCTGGTCCCATGCTCCTTCATCCTGTCTGTTCCCATGTGTAGGAATGGTGGAGGCGCTGTTCTGCTCCCTGACATTCTAAAGGGTTAAATGTGTGGTTTTGAAGGTAGAACCCTCTGGGGCTGCTGATTAGCCTAGGTAGGGTTAACTGTAAGGCTGGCCCAGTAGAGGGAGGGGGAGCTGAGCGCTAGTGTCAAGTCCAAGAAGTGACAGTCAGTGAGTTGTGAGAGGTGACAAGCAGCAAGCTCAAGTCAGGGGCTGCTTGGGACGAAGTGGGCCTAGAATCCCAGGCAGTGGATTGTCAGAGAACCCCTCTGCATGAGTTCCTTTTGCCGGCCTGGGAATCTCGAGATAGATGTCGGGGCCTGGGGGCACGTTCTGTCTGCGAAGCTGCAGAAGATATAGGAGTCAAACCCTTAGAGGCGGAGTGAAATGAGATCCAGAAATACTGCTAGAGGTGGAGGCGAATCCCTAGGGATAGAGAAGATAGCAGAAGGGATGCTCTATCTAGAACAGGAACCGGGGCTGAAGTTGTATCCAGTACCTGTGGAGAAGATGACAACCCGTTGGGCCTTATCATTTATACCCATCTGTAAATGCCAGTCACCAAGTAAAGTTCTGGTTGTTTTTATGAACCTCGTGTCTCCTGGATTAATTGCTGCCCTGGTTCCAGAAGAAGAATTCCCGGAGTCAGAAGAGGCCTGTAGGCCAGAAGAAGTAGCATACACAGCAGCAGACCAGGACAGGAGCACACTTTGTCTGTGGGGGTGCCAAAGCGAGTGGGAGCGACAGCTTGCCCATGACTACCACAATTGGGCAGCTTACATTTGGCACAGTCGGCAGGATGCCAGCTCCTCGCACGAAGAAAGCGGGGAAGAGCCGACCCATAGCACAGATGGAAGGGTGCTGGAAGACATGCAGCCTATAATGGCAGCCAGAAGGATGGACTCCAAAATGGCAAAGGCGGTGGTGAAGAGAAGGAGAAGAGCCGCCTATCATGGGTGTAGACGGCGCCTGAGAGTGCGAAAATGTGTTCAACCCCCATGAGTGTCAGCCCGAAGAAGGATGGGCGCAGCAGTCAACCCGTAATGGAAGGTACATTCTGGAGGAGGGCACGGCGCAGTGTGAGGTGAAGCCCAGCGAGTGGCAGATGACGATGGAAGGGGGCGCGGCTGGATGCGGAGCCAGGGCCGGCTCCGGTTTTTTCTGGGCCCCGGGCGAAAGAGTCTCAGTGGCCCCTTTAACACATACCACGATTCATGATGCAGAGATACCGCAGAGAAATATAGGTATACAACACAGGGCCCAGCCTGCCACCTCATCCTTCACATACGCAAACATGCACACACACAGTACGCAGACATGCACACACACACACAGTAGGCAGACATGCACACACACACAGTACGCAGACATGCACACACACACAGTACGCAGACATGCACACACGCACACACAGTACGCAGACATGCACACACACACACAGTACGCAGACATGCACACACACACAGTACGCAGACATGCAGACACGCACAGTACACAAACATGCACACACAGTACGCAGACATACACACACACACAGTATGCAGACATGCACACACGCACAGTAGGCAGACATGCACACACACAAAGTACGCAGACATGCACACACGCACAGTACACAAACATGCACACACACAGTACGCAGACATGCACACACACACAGTACGCAGACATGCACACACGCACAGTAGGCAGACATACACACACACACAGTACGCAGACATGCACACACGCACAGTAGGCAGACATGCACACACGCACAGTACGCAGACATGCACACACACACACAGTACGCAGACATGCACACACACACAGTACGCAGACATGCACACACACACAGTATGCAGACATGCACACACACACAGTACGCAAACATGCACACACGCACAGTACACAAACATGCACACACACACACACAGTACGCAGACATGCACACACACACACACAGTACGCAGACATGCACACACACACAGTACGCAGACATGCACACACACACAGTACGCAGACATGCACACACACACAGTACGCAGACATGCACACACACACAGTACACAAACATGCACACACACACACAGTATGCAGACATGCACACACACACAGTACGCAGACATGCACACACACACACAGTACGCAGACATGCACACACACACACAGTACGCAGACATGCACACACACACACAGTAGGCAGACATGCACACATGCACAGTAGGCAGACATGCACACACGCACAGTAGGCAGACATGCACACACGCACAGTAGGCAGACATGCACACACGCACAGTAGGCAGACATGCACAGATACACAGTACGCAGACATGCACACACGCACAGTACACAGACATGCACAGACACACAGTACGCAGACATGCACACACGCACAGTAGGCAGACATGCACACACGCACAGTAGGCAGACATGCACACACGCACAGTAGGCAGACATGCACACACGCACAGTACGCAGACAAGCACAGACACACAGTACGCAGACATGCACACACGCACAGTAGGCAGACATGCACACACGCACAGTAGGCAGACATGCACACATGCACAGTAGGCAGACATGCACAGACACACAGTACGCAGACATGCACACACGCACAGTACGCAGACATGCACACACGCACAGTAGGCAGACATGCACAGACACACAGTACGCAGACATGCACACACGCACAGTAGGCAGACATGCACGCACACAGTACACAGACATGCACACACGCACAGTACACAGACATGCACACACGCACAGTACGCAGACATGCACACACGCACAGTAGGCAGACATGCACACACGCACAGTAGGCAGACATGCACGCACACAGTACTCAGACATGCACACACACACAGTACGCAGACATGCACACATGCACAGTAGGCAGACATGCACAGATACACAGTACGCAGACATGCACACATGCACAGTAGGCAGACATGCACACACACACAGAACGCAAATGACGCGCCCCCTGGGCCGTGGGGTAACCAGTGCCGGGCCGGTGAATGCTGGGGGTTGTAGTCACAGTGGCGATGATCCGGTCCGTGACCCAGGGCGGTCAATCCAAGGGGAATTATATGTATAGGTTTTATTAAAGAGTCCGACTACGCCACCTGTGGAATGCGGCAAAAGGGGCCGCCGCTGCGGAACAGTCCTCTGAAGCTGGTGGCTTAGCAGCAAGGGTATTATTACTCCCCACAGGAAGAGTTAGCTTCAGGGCAGTGCGTGGATGTTGGTGGTGGTGCTGGGCGTTGTAGTGCAGTGAGTGATGGCGCGGCAAGGAACACAGAGACAAGGTGGTGCAGTCCCAGGGTCTTTACTCACAGTTATTGCAGTCCAGATTACAGAGCTCAGTGTAACTGCCCACGTCGTGCTGTGCTTACTCAGTGAGGGGCTCAGTCCACCCTCAGATAGCTCCGGAGTACTTAGCCGGACCCCCTTCTGTGTCCTTCCTCTGGCCTTTTCCCTGCACCTCACACCTAGTGACTCCAATCCGGTACCCGCGGGCCTTGGCGGGCGACGTATGTTCCGTCCCCTGGGTCCTATATGGCTACCTTCTCGGTGAGACTGGCGTGGACTTGTGGCTACAGGACATAAAGTTCTGCAGCCTCCGGTTTCTAGCTGAGACTTGCAATCTTCTACTAGTTGAGGGACCTGGTTCCCTTTGTGTGGCCTGACCCCTCCACCTCCCGGTAGATTCGGGCGTACGGGTGGCCTCCTGCACTGCCCGTACCCCTGGGATCCCTTCTGTTCCTGGAGCCTTTCTGCTCCCTCTCCTCTCCTCTCTCCTCAGACTTGGGCCTCACTGTCCAGGCCCGCCTCCGGAGCTGAGCTCATACAGAGCCTCTGCTCCTGTCACTTCTCCTCCTCTGACCGAACTCACTGAGCTAAGATGGTTTCCCATTTTATACAGCTTCTTCACAAGTGCTCCCCTGAACTACGTCCTCCACCCACACCCGCTACATGGTTCCCTCTTACTGTGGTTCCCCCCACTCCAACCAGGGTCCAGGGACTGTGCTCTCCCGTAGGAGCAATCTCGCCCTGCCCTCTGAAATGTGGTGTAGTGAATGCAGATGTTAGGGTCCTGAGCTGTACTCCTTCCTTACCTGAGAGTGAGATACCACACCTCTGGGTGAGATGCAACACGTCTGTGGCGACCGAACCCTCAGGGGCGCCACACAAACATGCACACACGCACAGTAGGCAGACATGCACACACGCACAGTAGGCAGACATGCACACACGCACAGTAGGCAGACATGCACACACGCACAGTAGGCAGACATGCACACACGCACAGTAGGCAGGCATGCACACACGCACAGTAGGCAGACATGCACACACGCACAGTACACAAACATGCACACACACAGTATGCAGACATGCACACACACACAGTACGCAGACATGCACACACACACACACACACAGTAGGCAGACATGCACACACACACAGTACGCAGACATGCACACACGCACAGTACGCAGACATGCACACACGCACACACAATACGCAGACATGCACACACACACACAGTACGCAGACATGCACACACACACACAGTACGCAGACATGCACACACACACACAGTACGCAGACATGCACACACACACACACAGTACGCAGACATGCACACACACACAGTACGCAGACATGCACACACACACAGTACGCAGACATGCACACACACACACACAGTACGCAGACATGCACACACACACACAGTACGCAGACATGCACACACACACAGTACGCAGACATGCACACACGCACAGTACACAAACATGCACACACACAGTACGCAGACATGCACACACACACAGTACGCAGACATGCACACACACACACACAGTAGGCAGACATGCACACACACACAGTACGCAGACATGCACACACGCACAGTAGGCAGACATGCACACACGCACAGTACGCAGACATGCACACACGCACACACAGTACGCAGACATGCACACACACACACAGTACGCAGACATGCACACACACACAGTACGCAGACATGCACACACACACACACAGTACGCAGACATGCACACACACACAGTACGCAGACATGCACACACACACAGTACGCAGACATGCACACACACACACAGTACGCAGACATGCACACACACACAGTACGCAGACATGCACACACGCACAGTACACAAACATGCACACACACAGTACGCAGACATGCACACACGCACACACAGTACGCAGACATGCACACACACACAGTACACAGACATGCACACACACACAGTACGCAGACATGCACACACACACAGTACGCAGACATGCACACACACACAGTACGCAGACATGCACACACACACACACACAGTACGCAGACATGCACACACACAGTACGCAGACATGCACACACACACACAGTACGCAGACATGCACACACACAGTACGCAGACATGCACACACGCACAGTACACAAACATGCACACACACACACACAGTACGCAGACATGCACACACACACAGTACGCAGACATGCACACACACACAGTACACAAACATGCACACACGCACAGTACACAGACATGCACACACGCACAGTAGACAGACATGCAGACACGCACAGTACACAAACATGCACACACACAGTACGCAGACATGCACACACGCACAGTACGCAGACATGCACACACACACAGTACGCAGACATGCACACACACACACAGTACGCAGACATGCACACACACACAGTACACAGACATGCACACACACACAGTACACAAACATGCACACACGCACAGTACACAGAAATGCACACACGCACAGTAGGCAGACATGCAGACACGCACAGTACACAAACATGCACACACACACAGTACACAAACATGCACACACGCACAGTACGCAGACATGCACACACACACAGTACGCAGACATGCACACACACACACACAGTACGCAGACATGCACACACACACAGTACGCAGACATGCACACACACACAGTACGCAGACATGCACAGACACACAGTACACAAACATGCACACACGCACAGTAGACAGACATGCAGACACGCACAGTACGCAGACATGCACACACGCACAGTAGACAGACATGCAGACACGCACAGTACACAAAACATGCACACACACAGTACGCAGACATGCACACACGCACAGTACGCAGACATGCACACACACACAGTACGCAGACATGCACACACACACACAGTACGCAGACATGCACACACACACAGTACGCAGACATGCACACACGCACAGTACACAAACATGCACACACACACAGTACACAGACATGCACACACGCACAGTACACAGACATGCACACACGCACAGTACACAAACATGCACACACACACAGTACACAAACATGCACACACGCACAGTACACAAACATGTACACACGCACAGTACACAAACATGCACACACGCACAGTACACAGACATGCACATGACGCACCCCTGGGCCTGTGTCGCACAGCGTTGCGCATGCAGGAGCTTACCCGGAGCCGGATCTGTTGAGGGTTGTAGTCTCGTGGCGGTGACCCGGTCCGTGCCCAGGGAGTCAGACTAAGTGGCGTTGTATTAGCGGTAGATGTTGGACGACTACGCCACCCGTTGAATGCAGCGAAGGAGCTGCCGCTGCAGGACAGACCGCTGAGGCCGGTGGTAGGATTGTGCAGCGTGATAGTATCACCCCCAACGGGAGGGGTATGGCCTCAGGGCAGCCGACGTGGATGATGGGGGTAGCAGGAATCACTCAGAGACGATGCGGTGTAGTTCAGGGTCTTTACTGGTGATAAAGATAGACCCTCCCGGAGTACTGGCTAGCGATCGGGGCCTGCTCAGTCCTTGAGTAGATGGGATCTCCCCTGGCCAGGCGGAGTTGTAGGCCTCCCAAACTGACTGTACTCTTCTGGCTACCTTGCTAGAGACGGGTATAAGTAGCCCACGTCCCTGAGTGTACCGTGTGGTGCTCACCCGTATGGCCGGTGACTCGGGGCCTTCTAGTGGCGTCCGCTCCACGACGGCGGTGCTGGTCCCACGCGTGTGACCGTGCCTTCGGGTTTCTTGGCCAGAGGACCTGAAATCCCCTGCCGGGCGGTTTCTGCTGCTGGGTAAAGATTAGTCCCCACAGCCTCGGACTCCGGGTCCGGTGATAGCTTCTCAGTCAGGGCGAGCTCTGTAGCTGCCAGCCCCTGACTCCTTATAGCACTGCTCCCACAGAGCTCCTGATGTTCTTTTCCTATATCTGCTTCTCTGTCTCTACTTCTTCTCTACACTAACCCTGCCTCAGCCCTAGGTTTATATAGGGGAAGTTCTTCCCCTCCCAGGACTGGGCAGGAGGTGTGGCATGCATAGGATCCCTGACCAAGAGACCTCCCACCTGCTCTCAGACATAACATTGCTGTTACTGTGGAAACCAGACCCCTGGGGTGCCACATTCCCCCCTAGTGAAATTTAGTACTCCGGGACTAAACATATTTTTAGAAAAACATAACAAGGTATAACAATAATAATACAATAAGAAAAACACATAAAGATGGTTACGGCGTGTCCGCAACCGGGTGCAGTTTTGAAGAAAAGCAAGGTGTCCATTTCACCAAAACAGGGAGACGTAACCAGGTAGGGGTCTGTCCTGCCCCGAGTCCTTAACAGTCTTTAGTCCATTCCTAGGTTACGCTCCAACCAATTGTACAAGGATTCCCGGTAAATCCACCAAGGACTCCTAAAAATAACTAGAAACACATAATTATTTACAAGTAACAGACAGGTGACCTCAATAAAACAATTTAAACACTTCAAATCCTCCAACGTGCGGGTAACTGGCCTCTAGTGGCCCTAGTGGACCTACGGAGCTGACTGTCTGGCCCTGAACTACAGGGTGTAGGAGCTGTCAAGGGTAAACTGGGCAGCTGTTTACGGGCTCTTTGGCTCACTAGGGGTACGGCAGGCTCACTATGAGCAGAGGGTTGATCCTCCTGTTCTGCTTGTGTGGAGTCTGCTGCCTCCTGCTCTTCCAGCTCTACCTGTTGCTCCGTAGGCACTTGGGATGCTGGTTGGAGGAACGTGAGGACGGGTACCACAACTGCACCATTGACTTGAGTCCAGGACCGAGGGAAGTCTCCGAGCACAGTACTAACCATATCTTCCCTTTCCTCTACGGGTCGAGGGTCTTCTTGCTCTCCTTCTGGGTTCCGTAGCTGTTCGGGACACTTCTTCAGGTGGTCCCGGGATACAATGGCTGTGGTTTCCCCTCCGTCTTTACTGATGGTACAAACCTTCGGGTTGTCGTGGCTTGAGGGCAGTACGGTGTACGGGTCCTTCTCCCACTGGTCGTCCAACTTGTGGAGCCGTCTCTTCCTCTTCAAGACCTGCTCTCCGGGTACCAGGGGAACAGCGGGAGCATACTGTTTGTAAGTTTTCTCTTGTCTTTCCCTAGCGAGACAGAGACTTCGCTCCACGCTCTCCTGTACTTTCCGGTACTGCTGCTGCCTCTCTGTGTCCCAGTCTGCTTCCGGTGAAGTGTCCTCGGGTGTCAGGACTCCCATCTCCAGGTTAACAGGTAGCTTACCAGGTCTCGCCCTCATTAGGTAAGCCGGGGTACAGTTGGTGGAACCTACAGGGATGTAGTTGTATAGGTCCACCAGGTCGGGCAGCTTCTCAGGCCACAGACTGCGTTCTTCCAGGGGCAACGTTTTCAGAAGATCCATTACCACCTGGTTCATTTTCTCACAAAGTCCATTAGTTTGCGGATGATAGGGTGTCGTCCTTATCTTCCGGCAGCCATACAGATTGCAGAATTCCTGGAAGACTTCCGCTTCAAAGGCAGGTCCCTGATCCGTCAGCACTTGGTCCGGGTACCCGTGTGGACGGCAGAAATGCTGCTGGAAGGCTCTAGCTGCCGTTTGAGCTGTTAAGTCCTTAACGGGGACGACAACCAAGAACCGGGAGTAATGATCCACAATGGTTAACGCATAGACGTAGCCACTTCTGCTTGGGGTCAGTTTTACATGATCCAAGGCTACCAGTTCCAACGGCTGCTTGGTGACGATGGACTGAAGGGGGGTCTTCTGGCTGGCACGGTCCTTCCTTCTTAGGTTGCACGGGCCACAGTCTCTGCACCACCTCTCGATGGTTCCCCTCATGCCTACCCAGTGGAACCGCCCGCGCAGCAGGAACTCCAACTTCTTCCATCCGAAGTGTCCAGCCCCGTCGTGGTATGCCTCCATCACCATGGCTGCGTCTCTCCGTGGCACCACTACTTGCCAGATTAGTTCATGCGTCCGGGAGTTAACCATTCTGCGGCACAACTTCCCCTTGTAAAGGAACAGTCGACTCTTCTCAGCCCACAGTTGTTTGGCTTCCTCCGGAGCGTCTGGGTCAAGGCGAGCCTCTGGCCGAGTCAGCATCTCCTTCACCAGTCGGACGGCAGGGTCACTGTCTTGCGTTTCCTCCCAGTTGTAGTGAGGCAAGGGGTTAAACGTAGTGGCTTGCTTACTCCTTACCCGATGGGAATACTGGATAGTCCCATGACGGTGGAACGCGGGGAGTTCGACTTCTTCCAGTCCCTCTGGATCTTCTCCTACGTCCGGTAGGTTTGGCATCCTGGACAGGGTGTCCGCGTTGGTATTGGAGCGTCCTGCCCGGTATTTGATTGTGAACTCGTAGTTGGACAGACGGGCCATCCATCTCTGCTCTAGGGCACCGAGTCTTGCCGTGTCCAGGTGTGTCAACGGGTTGTTATCCGTGTACACGGTGAACCGGGAAGAAGCGAGGTAGTGCTTAAAGCGTTCGGTGACTGCCCACACCACTGCCAGGAACTCTAGCTTAAATGAGCTGTAATTCTCAGGGTTTCTTTCGGTGGGTCGCAGTTTTCGACTGGCGTAAGCGATTACTCGTTCTTTCCCCTGCTGGATCTGGGACAGTACGGCTCCTAGCCCGATGTTACTTGCGTCGGTGTAGAGGATAAAGGGCTGGCTGTAATCAGGGTACGCCAGGATTTCATCCCCCGTGAGGGCCATCTTCAGCTGGCGGAAGGACTCTTCTTCTAACTTCTCCCATTTGAAGGGCGGCTTCTGGTTCTTGGCCTTCCGGGACTGGCCTATCAGGAGGTCCTGCATAGGAGCTGCCTTTTTGGTGAAACCGGGGATGAATCTGCGGTAATAGCCTACCAACCCGAGGAACTGCCGCACTTCCTTTACACTGGAGGGACTTGGCCATTCCTTAATTGCGGTGATCTTATCAGGGTCGGGAGCCACTCCGTCAGCGCTCACCATGTGTCCCAGGTACTGCACCTTTGGTTTTAGGAGGTGACACTTGGAGGGTTTTACCTTTAAGCCGTAGTTTGCCAGAGCTTCGAACACTTCCGCCAGGTGTTTCAGGTGGTCCTCATAAGTCTTGGAATATACGATGACATCGTCCAGGTACAACAGGACCGTCTCGAAGTTTCTGTGGCCCAGACAGCACTCCATTAATCGTTGAAAGGTTCCTGGTGCGTTACAGAGTCCGAACGGCATGCAGGTAAACTCGCTAAGTCCCATCGGGGTGGTGAATGCGGTCTTCTCCCGGTCCGCCTCTGCTACAGGAACCTGCCAGTACCCGCTAGTGAGATCCAAGGTAGAGAAGAAGTTAGCAGATCTTAAAGCAGCCAAAGACTCCTCTATCCTTGGTAAGGGGTACGCATCCTTGTGTGTGATACGGTTGATTTTCTGGTAATCTACACACATCCTCATGGTGTTGTCTTTCTTTTTGACTAAGACTAGTGGAGCTGCCCAGGGGCTACAGCTATCCCTGATTACCCCAGCCTCCTTCATGTCTCTAAGCATCCCCTTGGCGTGTTGGTAATGTGCAGGGGGTACGGGTCGGTATCTCTCCTTTATGGGAGGATGGTCTCCCGTGGGGATGTGGTGTTCTACCCCCTTGACTTGCCCGAAGTCTAACGGGTGTTTACTAAACACTCTCTCGTACTCTTGAACCACCCGATAGACTCCCTGTTTCTGGTGTGAGGGAGTGGAGTCAGTACCCAAATGTAGTTGCTGACACCAGTCCTCCATTGTTTTCTGAGAGCCGTTACCTTCCTCCGGGGAAGATGGAGGCAAGGGTTCTACGGACTGTATGGAATCTTGATTGATGGTATACAATTTGGCTAGCGTGGCATACCGGGGCAGGTACACTTCCCTCTTCCCGATATTTATTATGCGAACGGCACCCTCCCATGGCGTACATTGACCACCCCCCGTGCTGTCAAAATGGTGGGCCTACTGTCTGAGTAAACTGGTTCTACCATTGCCTGGTAATCTCTACATCTCAGACCAATAGCTGCCCGGCACCAAATCATCATTTCACTTTTTGGGGGCATGGCAATAGGGAAAGGGTCACACATTCTTACGCTACCAATCTCACCACCGGAGAGTTCCACCTGTTGCCGTCGCATCAGTGCCCGGATCTCTTTCTGGAGCACTCGCTGCTGGCCGGAGCTGGCGTTCTTGGCAACCTGCTGTAAAAGGAAAATCACCTCTGCAAGACAATTTTCAATTACATTAGTTCCTAGAGTTATCTTTGGGTGACTCTCGTGCTTGTCAATGTCTACAATGATCAGTCCCTGTGTCGCACAGCGTTGCGCATGCAGGAGCTTACCCGGAGCCGGATCTGTTGAGGGTTGTAGTCTCATGGCGGTGACCCGGTCCGTGCCCAGGGAGTCAGACTAAGTGGCGTTGTATTAGCGGTAGATGTTGGACGACTACGCCACCCGTTGAATGCAGCGAAGGAGCTGCCGCTGCAGGACAGACCGCTGAGGCCGGTGGTAGGATTGTGCAGCGTGATAGTATCACCCCCAACGGGAGGGGTATGGCCTCAGGGCAGCCGACGTGGATGATGGGGGTAGCAGGAATCACTCAGAGACGATGCGGTGTAGTTCAGGGTCTTTACTGGTGATAAAGATAGACCCTCCCGGAGTACTGGCTAGCGATCGGGGCCTGCTCAGTCCTTGAGTAGATGGGATCTCCCCTGGCCAGGCGGAGTTGTAGGCCTCCCAAACTGACTGTACTCTTCTGGCTACCTTGCTAGAGACGGGTATAAGTAGCCCACGTCCCTGAGTGTACCGTGTGGTGCTCACCCGTATGGCCGGTGACTCGGGGCCTTCTAGTGGCGTCCGCTCCACGACGGCGGTGCTGGTCCCACGCGTGTGACCGTGCCTTCGGGTTTCTTGGCCAGAGGACCTGAAATCCCCTGCCGGTCGGTTTCTGCTGCTGGGTAGGAGTTAGTCCCTACAGCCTCGGACTCCGGGTCCGGTGATAGCTTTCCAGTCAGGGCGAGCTCTGCAGCTGCCAGCCCCTGACTCCTTATAGCACTGCTCCCACAGAGCTCCTCATGTTCTTTTCCTATATCTGCTTCTCTTCTCTGTCTCTACTTCTTTACTCACTAACCCTGCCTCAGCCCTAGGTTTATATAGGGGAAGTTCTTCCCCTCCCAGGACTGGGCAGGAGGTGTGGCATGCATAGGATCCCTGACCAAGAGACCTCCCACCTGCTCTCAGACATAACATTGCTGTTACTGTGGAAACCAGACCCCTGGGGTGCCACACACACACGCACAGTACACAGACATGCACACACGCACAGGCAGACATGCACACACGCACAGTACACAGACATGCACACACGTACAGTAGGCAGACATGCACACACGCACAGTACGCAGACATGCACACACGCACAGTACACAGACATGCACACACGCACAGTAAACAAACATACAGACATGCACACATGTACAGTAGGCAGACATGCACACACGCACAGTACGCAGACATGCACACACGCACAGTACGCAGACATGCACAGACACAGTAGGCAGACATGCACACACACACAGTACGCAAACATGCACAGACACAGTAGGCAGACATGCACACACACACAGTACGCAGACATGCACACACGCACAGTACACAGACATGCACACACGCACAGTACACAAACATACAGACATGCACACATGTACAGTAGGCAGACATGCACACACGCACAGTAGGCAGACATGCACACACACACAGTACACAGACATGCACACACGCACAGTACACAGACATGCACACACGCACAGTACACAGACATGCACGCACACACAGTACACAGACATGCACACACGCACAGTACACAGACATGCACACACGCACAGTACACAGACATGCACGCACACACAGTACACAGACATGCACACACGCACAGTACACAGACATGCACACACGCACAGTACACAGACATGCACACACGCACAGTACACAGACATGCACACACGCACAGTACACAGACATGCACACACGCACAGTAGGCAGACATGCACACACACACAGTAGGCAGACATGCACAGACACACAGTACGCAAACATGCACAGTAGGCAGGCATGCACACGCACAGTAGGCAGACATGCACACACGCACAGTAGGCAGACATGCACACACGCACAGTAGGCAGACATGCACACACGCACAGTACGCAGACATGCACACACGCACAGTAGGCAGACATGCACACACGCACAGTAGGCAGACATGCACACACGCACAGTAGGCAGACATGCACAGACACACAGTACGCAAACATGCACACATGCACAGTAGGCAGACATGCACACACGCACAGTAGGCAGACATGCACACACGCACAGTAGGCAGACATGCACACACGCACAGTAGGCAGACATGCACAGATACACAGTACGCAGACATGCACACACGCACAGTACACAGACATGCACAGACACACAGTACGCAGACATGCACACACGCACAGTAGGCAGACATGCACACACGCACAGTAGGCAGACATGCACACACGCACAGTAGGCAGACATGCACACACGCACAGTACGCAGACATGCACAGACACACAGTACGCAGACATGCACACACGCACAGTAGGCAGACATGCACACACGCACAGTACGCAGACATGCACACACGCACAGTAGGCAGACATGCACACACGCACAGTACGCAGACATGCACAGACACACAGTACGCAGACATGCACACACGCACAGTAGGCAGACATGCACACATGCACAGTAGGCAGACATGCACAGACACACAGTACGCAGACATGCACACACGCACAGTAGGCAGACATGCACACACGCACAGTAGGCAGACATGCACACACGCACAGTAGGCAGACATGCACAGACACAGTACGCAGACATGCACACACGCACAGTAGGCAGACATGCACAGACACAGTACGCAGACATGCACACACGCACAGTAGGCAGACATGCACACACGCACAGTACACAGACATGCACAGACACACAGTACGCAGACATGCACACACGCACAGTAGGCAGACATGCACACACGCACAGTAGGCAGACATGCACACACGCACAGTAGGCAGACATGCACACACGCACAGTAGGCAGACATGCACACACGCACAGTACGCAGACATGCACAGACACACAGTACGCAGACATGCACACACGCACAGTAGGCAGACATGCACACATGCACAGTAGGCAGACATGCACAGACACACAGTACGCAGACATGCACACACGCACAGTAGGCAGACATGCACACACGCACAGTAGGCAGACATGCACACACGCACAGTAGGCAGACATGCACACACGCACAGTAGGCAGACATGCACAGACACAGTACGCAGACATGCACACACGCACAGTAGGCAGACATGCACACACAGTACGCAGACATGCACACACGCACAGTACGCAGACATGTACACACACACAGTACACAGACATGCACACAAAGTACACAGACATGCACACACAGTACACAGACATGCACACACACACAGTACACAGACATGCACACACACAGTACGCAGACATGCACACACAGTACGCAGACATACACACACAGTACACAGACATGCACACACGCACAGTATGCAGACATGTACACACGCACAGTACACAGACATGCACACAGTACGCAGACATGCACACACAGTACACAGACATGCACACACACAGTACGCAGACATGCACACACAGTACGCAGACATACACACACAGTACACAGACATGCACACAAAGTACACAAACATGCACACACAATACACAGACATGCACACACACAGTACGCAGACATGCACACACAGTACGCAGACATGCACACACAATACACAGACATGCACACACAGTACGCAGACATACACACACAGTACACAGACATGCACACACAGTACGCAGACATGCACACACAATACACAGACATGCACACACACAGTACGCAGACATGCACACAAAGTACGCAGACATGCACACACACACACGGTACGCAGACATGCACATGCACACACACGGTACGCAGACATGCACATGCACACACACAGTACGCAGACATGCACACAAAGTACGCAGACATGCACACACAGTACGCAGACATGCACACAAAGTACGCAGACATGCACACACAGTATGCAGACATGCACACAAAGTACGCAGACATGCACACACAGTACGCAGACATGCACAGAAAGTACGCAGACATGCACACACAGTACACAGACATGCACACAAAGTACGCAGACATGCACACAAAGTACGCAGACATGCACACAAAGTACGCAGACATGCACACACAGTACACAGACATGCACACAAAGTACACAGACATGCACACACAGTACGCAGACATGCACACACAGTACACAGACATGCACACAAAGTACGCAGACATGCACACACAGTACGCAGACATGCACACACAGTACGCAGACATGCACACAAAGTACACAGACATGCACACAAAGTACGCAGACATGCACACACAGTACGCAGACATGCACACAAAGTACGCAGACATGCACACACAGTACGCAGACATGCACACAAAGTACGCAGACATGCACACACAGTACACAGACATGCACACAAAGTACGCAGACATGCACACACAGTACGCAGACATGCACACAAAGTACGCAGACATGCACACAAAGTACGCAGACATGCACACACAGTACGCAGACATGCACACACAGTACGCAGACATGCACACAAAGTACGCAGACATGCACACACAGTACGCAGACATGCACACACAGTACGCAGACATGCACACAAAGTACGCAGACATGCACACACAGTACGCAGACATGCACACAAAGTACGCAGACATGCACACAGTACGCAGACATGCACACACAGTACGCAGACATGCACACAAAGTACGCAGACATGCACACAAAGTACGCAGACATGCACACAAAGTGCGCAGACATGCACACAGTACGCAGACATGCACACAAAGTACGCAGACATGCACACAAAGTACGCAGACATGCACACACGCACAGAAAATATGCAGACATGCACACATACACAGTACGCAGACATGCACACATGCACAGTACGCAGACATTCACACACAGTACGCAGACATGCACACAGTACGCAGACATGCACACAAAGTACGCAGACATGCACATTACGCAGACATGCACATGCACACACACAGTACGCAGACATGCACATGCACACAAAGTACGCAGACATGCACACAAAGTACGCAGACATGCACACACAGTACGCAGACATGCACACACAGTACGCAGACATGCACACACAGTACGCAGACATGCACACAAAGTACGCAGACATGCACACACAGTACGCAGACATGCACACAAAGTATGCAGACATGCACACGCACAGTACACAGACATGCACACACAGTACACAGACATGCACACACACAGTACGCAGACATGCACACACAGTACACAGACATGCACACACACAGTACGCAGACATGCACACACACACAGTACGCAGACATGCACACACGCACAGTATGCAGACATGTACACACGCACAGTACACAGACATGCACACAGTACGCAGACATGCACACACAGTACGCAGACATGCACACACACACACGGTACGCAGACATGCACATGCACACACACGGTACGCAGACATGCACATGCACACACACAGTACGCAGACATGCACACACAGTACGCAGACATGCACACAAAGTACGCAGACATGCACACACAGTACGCAGGCATGCACACAAAGTACGCAGACATGCACACAAAGTACGCAGACATGCACACACAGTACGCAGACCTGCACACAAAGTACGCAGACATGCACACAAAGTACGCAGACATGCACACACAGTACGCAGACATGCACACACAGTACGCAGACATGCACACAAAGTACGCAGACATGCACACACAGTACACAGACATGCACACAAAGTACGCAGACATGCACACACAGTACGCAGACATGCACACAAAGTACGCAGACATGCACACAAAGTACACAGACATGCACACAAAGTACGCAGACATGCACACACAGTACGCAGACATGCACACAAAGTACACAGACATGCACACACAGTACGCAGACATGCACACACACAGTACGCAGACATGCACACACAGTACACAGACATGCACACAAAGTACGCAGACATGCACACACAGTACACAGACATGCACACAAAGTACGCAGACATGCACACACAGTACGCAGACATGCACACACACAGTACGCAGACATGCACACACAGTACACAGACATGCACACAAAGTACGCAGACATGCACACAAAGTACGCAGACATGCACACACAGTACGCAGACATGCACACAAAGTACGCAGACATGCACACAAAGTACGCAGACATGCACACAAAGTACGCAGACATGCACACACAGTACACAGACATGCACACAAAGTACGCAGACATGCACACACAGTACACAGACATGCACACAAAGTACGCAGACATGCACACACAGTACGCAGACATGCACACAAAGTACGCAGACATGCACACACAGTACGCAGACATGCACACAAAGTACGCAGACATGCACACAAAGTACGCAGACATGCACACAAAGTACGCAGACATGCACACAGTACGCAGACATGCACACACAGTACGCACATATGCACACAAAGTACGCAGACATGCACACACAGTACGCAGACATGCACACAAAGTACGCAGACATGCACACAAAGTACGCAGACATGCACACAAAGTACGCAGACATGCACACAGTACGCAGACATGCACACATAGTACGCAGACATGCACACAAAGTACGCAGACATGCACACACAGTACGCAGACATGCACACAAAGTACGCAGACATGCACACAAAGTACGCAGACATGCACACAAAGTGCGCAGACATGCACACACGCACAGAAAATATGCAGACATGCACACACACACGGTACGCAGACATGCACATGCACACACACAGTACGCAGACATGCACACAAAGTACGCAGACATGCACACACGCACAGAAAATATGCAGACATGCACACACACACGGTACGCAGACATGCACACACAGTACGCAGACATGCACACACAGTACGCAGACATGCACACACAGTATGCAGACATGCACACAAAGTACGCAGACATGCACACACAGTACGCAGGCATGCACACAAAGTACGCAGACATGCACACAAAGTACGCAGACATGCACACACAGTACGCAGACATGCACACAAAGTACGCAGACATGCACACACAGTACACAGACATGCACACAAAGTACGCAGACATGCACACAAAGTACGCAGACATGCACACACAGTACGCAGACATGCACACAAAGTACGCAGACATGCACACAAAGTACGCAGACATGCACACACAGTACGCAGACATGCACACACAGTACGCAGACATGCACACAAAGTACGCAGACATGCACACACAGTACACAGACATGCACACACAGTACGCAGACATGCACACAAAGTACGCAGACATGCACACACAGTACACAGACATGCACACAAAGTACGCAGACATGCACACACAGTACGCAGACATGCACACACAGTACGCAGACATGCACACAAAGTACGCAGACATGCACACACAGTACACAGACATGCACACACAGTACGCAGACATGCACACAAAGTACGCAGACATGCACACACAGTACGCAGACATGCACACAAAGTACGCAGACATGCACACACAGTACGCAGACATGCACACACAGTACGCAGACATGCACACAAAGTACGCAGACATGCACACAAAGTACGCAGACATGCACACACAGTACGCAGACATGCACACACAGTACACAGACATGCACACAAAGTACGCAGACATGCACACAAAGTACGCAGACATGCACACAGTACGCAGACATGCACACACAGTACACAGACATGCACACACAGTACGCAGACATGCACACACAGTACGCAGACATGCACACACAGTACGCAGACATGCACACAAAGTACGCAGACATGCACACACAGTACGCAGACATGCACACAAAGTACGCAGACATGCACACAGTACGCAGACATGCACACACAGTACGCAGACATGCACACAAAGTACGCAGACATGCACACAGTACGCAGACATGCACACACAGTACGCAGACATGCACACAAAGTGCGCAGACATGCACACAGTACGCAGACATGCACACAAAGTACGCAGACATGCACACAAAGTACGCAGACATGCACACACGCACAGAAAATATGCAGACATGCACACACACACGGTACGCAGACATGCACATGCACGCACAAAGTACACAGACATGCACACAGTACGCAGACATGCACACACAGTACGCAGACATGCACACACACACACGGTACGCAGACATGCACATGCACACACACGGTACGCAGACATGCACATGCACACACACAGTACGCAGACATGCACACACAGTACGCAGACATGCACACAAAGTACGCAGACATGCACACACAGTACGCAGACATGCACACAAAGTACACAGACATGCACACACAGTACGCAGACATTCACACACAGTACGCAGACATGCACATGTACACAAAGTACGCAGACATGCACACAGTACGCAGACATGCACACAAAGTACGCAGACATGCACACAGTACGCAGACATGCACACACGCACAGAAAATATGCAGACATGCACACACACACGGTACGCAGACATGCACATGCACGCACACAGTACGCAGACATGCACACATGCACAGTACGCAGACATTCACACACAGTATGCAGACATGCACACAAAGTACGCAGACATGCACACACAGTACGCAGACATGCACACAAAGTACGCAGACATGCACACACAGTACGCAGACATGCACACAAAGTACGCAGACATGCACACAGTACGCAGACATGCACACACAGTACACAGACATGCACACAAAGTACGCAGACATGCACACACAGTACGCAGACATGCACACAAAGTACACAGACATGCACACACAGTACGCAGACATGCACACAAAGTACACAGACATGCACACACAGTACGCAGACATGCACACAAAGTACGCAGACATGCACACAGTACGCAGACATGCACACACAGTACGCACATATGCACACAAAGTACGCAGACATGCACACAGTACGCAGACATGCACACACAGTACGCAGACATGCACACACGCACAGTACGCAGACATGCACACACAGTACGCAGACATGCACACAAAGTGCGCAGACATGCACACAAAGTACGCAGACATGCACACACAGTACACAGACATGCACACAAAGTACGCAGACATGCACACACAGTACGCAGACATGCACACAAAGTACACAGACATGCACACAAAGTACGCAGACATGCACACAAAGTACACAGACATGCACACACAGTACACAGACATGCACACAAAGTACGCAGACATGCACACACAGTACGCAGACATGCACACAAAGTACACAGACATGCACACACAGTACGCAGACATGCACACAGTACGCAGACATGCACACACAGTACACAGACATGCACACAAAGTACGCAGACATGCACACACAGTACGCAGACATGCACACAAAGTACACAGACATGCACACACAGTACGCAGACATGCACACACAGTACGCACATATGCACACAAAGTACGCAGACATGCACACAGTACGCAGACATGCACACAAAGTACGCAGACATGCACACAAAGTACGCAGACATGCACACACAGTACGCAGACATGCACACACAGTACGCAGACATGCACACAAAGTACGCAGACATGCACACACAGTACGCAGACATGCACACAAAGTACGCAGACATGCACGCACAGTACGCAGACATGCACACACAGTACGCAGACATGCACACAAAGTACGCAGACATGCACACACACAGTACGCAGACATGCACACACACACAGTACGCAGACATGCACACACAGTACGCAGACATGCACACACGCACAGTACGCAGACATGCACACAAAGTACGCAGACATGCACACACGCACAGTACGCAGACATGCACAGACACACAGTACGCAGACATGCACACACAGTACGCAGACATGCACACAAAGTACGCAGACATGCGCACAAAGTGTGTAGACATGCACACAAAGTACACAGACATGCACACACAGTACGCAGACATGCACACAGTACGCAGACATGCACACACAGTACACAGACATGCACACAAAGTACGCAGACATGCACACACAGTACGCAGACATGCACACAAAGTACACAGACATGCACACACAGTACGCAGACATGCACACAGTACGCAGACATGCACACACAGTACGCACATATGCACACAAAGTACGCAGACATGCACACAGTACGCAGACATGCACACAAAGTACGCAGACATGCACACAAAGTACGCAGACATGCACACACAGTACGCAGACATGCACACACAGTACGCAGACATGCACACAAAGTACGCAGACATGCACACACAGTACGCAGACATGCACACAAAGTACGCAGACATGCACGCACAGTACGCAGACATGCACACACAGTACGCAGACATGCACACAAAGTACGCAGACATGCACACACACAGTACGCAGACATGCACACACACACAGTACGCAGACATGCACACACAGTACGCAGACATGCACACACGCACAGTACGCAGACATGCACACACAGTACGCAGACATGCACACACGCACAGTACGCAGACATGCACAGACACACAGTACGCAGACATGCACACACAGTACGCAGACATGCACACAAAGTACGCAGACATGCGCACAAAGTGTGTAGACATGCACACAGTACACAGATATGCACACACACACACAGTACGCAGACATGCACACGCACAGTACGCAGACATGCACACAGTACGCAGACATGCACACAAAGTACGCAGACATGCACACAAAGTACGCAGACATGCGCACACGCACAGAAAATATGCAGACATGCACACACACACACGGTACGCAGACATGCAAACACGCACAGTACGCAGACATGCACACAAAGTACGCAGACATGCACACAAAGTACGCAGACATGCACACAGTACGCAGACATGCACACACAGTACGCAGACATGCACACACAGTACACAGACATGCACACACAGTACGCAGACATGCACACAAAGTACGCAGACATGCACACACACAGTACGCAGACATGCACACACACAATACACATACAATATGCAGAAATACACAAACATATACACAGATATGTATACATACATATTTAAACACAAATTCTTAAAAACACATAAAATAGACATATATATACAGTCCAGACCAAAAGTTTGGACACACCTTCTCATTTAAAGATTTTTCTGTATTTTCATGACTATGAAAATTGTACATTCACACTGAAGGCATCAAAACTATGAATTACCACATGTGGAATTATATACTGAACAAAAAAGTGTGAAACAACTGAAAATATGTCTTATATTCTCGGGTCTTCACAGTAGCCACCTTTTGCTTTGATGACTGCTTTGCACACTCTTGGCATTCTCTTGATGAGCTTCAAGAGGTAGTCACCGGAAATGGTCTTCCAACAATCTTGAAGGAGTTCCCAGAGATGCTTAGCACTTGTTGGCCCTTTTGCCTTCACTCTGCGGTCCAGCTCACCCCAAACCATCTGGATTGGGTTCAGGTCTGGTGACTGTGGAGGCCAGGTCATCTGGCGTAGCCCCCCATCACTCTCCTTCTTGGTCAAATAGCCCTTACACAGCCTGGAGGTGTTTGGGGTCATTGTCCTGTTGAAAAATAAATGATGGTCCAACTAAACGCAAACCGGATGGAATAGCATGCCGCTGCAAGATGCTGTGGTAGCCATGCTGGTTCAGTATGCCTTCAATTTTGAATAAATCCCCCACAGTGTCACCAGCAAAGCCCCCCCACACCATCACACCTCCTCCTCCATGCTTCACGGTGTGAACCAGGCATGTAGAGTCCATCCGTTCACCTTTTCTGCGTCGTACAAAGACACGGTGGTTGGAACCAAAGATCTCAAATTTGGACTCATCAGACCAAAGCACAGATTTCCACTGGTCTAATGTCCATTCCTTGTGTTCTTTAGCCCAAACAAGTCTCTTCTGCTTGTTGCCTGTCCTTAGCAGTGGTTTCCTAGCAGCTATTTTACCATGAAGGCCTGCTGCACAAAGTCTCCTCTTAACAGTTGTTGTAGAGATGTGTCTGCTGCTAGACCTCTGTGTGGCATTGACCTGGTCTCTAATCTGAGCTGCTGTTAACCTGCGATTTCTGAGGCTGGTGACTCGGATAAACTTATCCTCAGAAGCAGAGGTGACTCTTGGTCTTCCTTTCCTGGAGCGGTCCTCATGTGAGCCAGTTTCTTTGCAGCACTTGATGGTTTTTGCAACTGCACTTGGGGACACTTTCCAAGTTTTCCCAATTTTTCGCACTGACTGACCTTCATTTCTTAAAGTAATGATGGCCACTCGTTTTTCTTTACTTAGCTGCTTTTTTCTTGCCATAATACAAATTCTAACAGTCTATTCAGTAGGACTATCAGCTGTGTATCCACCAGACTTCTGCACAACACAACTGATGGTCCCAACCCCATTTATAAGGCAAGAAATCCCACTTATTAAACCTGACAGGGCACACCTGTGAAGTGAAAACCATTTCCGGTGACTACCTCCTGAAGCTCATCAAGAGAATGCCAAGAGTGTGCAAAGCAGTCATCAAAGAAAAGGTGGCTACTGTGAAGACCCTAGAATATAAGACATATTTTCAGTTGTTTCACACTTTTTTGGTAAGTATATAATTCCACATGTGGTAATTCATAGTTTTGATGCCTTCAGTGTGAATGTACAATTTTCATAGTCAGGAAAATACAGAAAAATCTTTAAATGAGAAGGTGTGTCCAAACTTTTGGTCTGTACTGTATATAGTCATAGACACTGACATACACAGATATTCACATCATAGCTGCACACATTCAGACACATTAGAAATATTTTTAATATAGGGATTGGGGAAGCTGGCAACAAGCCTCTCTCACCTCCCCCGGCCTGTGTCCTGTCCAGCTCCTCAGGCATGTGGCTGTGCAGGGCCGCCGGCGTGTCTTTGATGGCAGTCACAGACATGGCCCTGGACCATCAGGGGGGACCATTCGCTGTCGGGGCCCGGGCCGCTCCCCAAGCATCTGTGCAGGACCTCTGGCGCTGTTTGATTGCTGTCACTTTACCAGACATGGCTGCACGCTGTGCGGCTGTGTCTGGTAGTAATGACGCAGCAGGGGCGATACTGTGGTGTGAACATAAAAATGGAGATTTCAAGTCCATATTGAAATATACAGAATGTAATCAAACCAGCATTGGTCTGGTTAGATATTGACAGATAGATGAGGCTCATTCTGATAAAGCCTTACCTCATGTTTAGACACAGACAATGCAGTGACGTCATTTAGTCAGCTGATGGTCACGCGACCGCTGACGTCAGAGGTCAGGTGATGGTCGCGTGACCATCAGCTGACTAAATGACGTCACCGCAGGTCCTGCCAATACATCGCGGGACGCCGAGGAGAGAGGAAATCGCCATGAAATCGTGCCCAAATTGGTTGTGCTGCGGATTTTTCCGCAATGAAAATCTGCAGCAGATATTTCCGCAGCATGTGCACAGCACATGCGGATTATCATTGGTATACATCCCAGACCTCTTAAGAAGCGATTTTAATGCGTTTCCACGGTGGAAATGCCGCCGCAGAAACGCATTAAATCCGCATTGTGGGCACTCAGCCTAAAACATGGAGATTTGTTTAACCTTTGTCTACAGTTTACTTATGTGACTCATGAGAGCTTTTGAATTGTGTGGGTTTATTGACCTCATTGTCTGATGATAGCCTGTATCTCTCATTCATCTTTTGACGAAGACCGGCCACTGGATGTTAAAGGTGAACTAGACTTACAGGTGCATCTCACTAAATTAGAATATCATCAAAAAGTTAATTTATTTCAGTTCTTCAATACAAAAAGTGAAACTCATTATATAGAGTCATTACAAACAGAGTGATCTATTTCACGTGTTTATTTCTGTTAATGTTGATGATTATGGCTTACAGCCAATGAAAGCACAAAAGTCATTATCTCAGTAAATTAGAATAATTAACAAAAAACACCTGCAAAGGCTTCCTAAGCGTTTAAAAAGGTCCCTTAGTCTGTTTCAGTAGGCTCCACAATTATGGGGAAGACTGCTGACTTGACAGATGTCCAGAAGGCAGTCATGGACTCACTCCACAAGGTCCAGAGTCTGGAGGAAGAGTGGAGAGGCCACAATCCAAGCTGCTGGAGGTCTAGTGTGAAGTCTCCACAATCAGTGATGGTTTGGGGGCCATGTCATCTGCTGGTGGAGGTCCACTGTGTTTTATCAAGACCAAAGTCAGCGCCGCCGTCTACCAGGACATTTTACAGCACTTCATGCTTCCCTCTGCTGACAAGCTTTTTGGAGATGGAAATGTCATTCTCCAGCAGGACTTGGCCCCTGTTCACACGGCCAGAAGTACCAATACCTGGTTTACACACAACAGTATCACTGTGCTTGATTGTCAGCAAACTCACCTGACCTTAACCCCATAGAGGATCTATTATAGAGAATCTATGGGGTATTGTCAGGAGGAAGATGAGAGACCCCAGACCCAACAATGCAGACGAGCTGAAGGCTGCTATCAAAGCCACCTGGGCTTCCATAACCCCTCAGCAGGGCCACAGGCTGATCCCTCCATGCCACAGGCTGATCCCTCCATGCCACAGGCTGATCCCTCCATGCCACAGGCTGATCCCTCCATGCCACAGGCTGATCCCCTCCATGCCACAGGCTGATCCCTCCATGCCACAGGCTGATCCCCTCCATGACACAGGCTGATCCCCTCCATGCCACAGGCTGATCGCCTCCATGCCACAGGCTGATCCCCTCCATGCCACAGGCTGATCCCTCCATGCCACAGGCTGATCGCCTCCATGCCACATTGCCGCATTGATGCAGTAATTGATGCTCAAGGAGCCCGACCAAGTATTGAGGCATTTACTGTGTGTAATGACTCTATATAATAGATCCCTCTGCGTGTAATGACTCTATATAATAGATCCCTCTATGTGTAATGACTCTATATAATAGATCCCTCTGTGTGTAATGACTCTATATAATAGATCCCTCTGTGTGTAATGACTCTATATAATAGATCCCTCTGTGTGTAATGACTCTATATAATAGATCCCTCTGTGTGTAATGACTCTATATAATAGATCCCTCTGTGTGTAATGACTCTATATAATAGATCCCTCTGTGTGTAATGACTCTATATAATAGATTCCTCTGTGTGTAATGACTCTATATAATAGATCCCTCTGTGTGTAATGACTCTATATAATAGATCCCTCTGTGTGTAATGACTCTATATAATAGATCCCTCTGTGTGTAATGACTCTATATAATAGATCCCTCTGTGTGTAATGACTCTATATAATAGATCCCTCTGTGTGTAATGACTCTATATAATAGATCCCTCTGCGTGTAATGACTCTATATAATAGATCCCTCTGTCTGTAATGACTCTATATAATATAGGAATTTCACTGTTTGTATTGAAGAACTGAAATAAATTAACTTTTTGATTATATTCTAATTTAGTGAGATCCACCTTGTCAGGGATTTGTCAGCTGCACAATCCCGATTACTCACTACGTAGCTATCGGCGAGCGAGCAGTGAGCGTATGGCGTCACACCTCCGAATTCCAAAAGAAGATAGAACAAGATGGTACACATGTAGAAATGCGCACACCTCAATACAATAATTAATAAAATTAGAAGCTTTATTGAACTCATTTAAAAACACTAAAAGAAACCACAACACCCGATTACCAACACCCAAGATCCACAACACATAATTGGCCATGTTCAAAATACATCTGTAATAAATAGCAAAAGTTCTTATAAATGTCATATACAATTTATTCCGAGGTAAGTACATAAAAGATCACAGTAATAAATATATTCTCTGGCATTACCCCAGGATAATATCATCAATACATGATTGTTGTGGTAAAGCCTCACTTCATATGATAATGCACAAATTAAAATATATTATGCACATCTAATTAATGTCATCGAAACAAGATTGTTATATTAACACCTCGATGCAATTCACATGCTAGTGTCCAGTTGGATCTCAATATATACTGTGCACTCCCAGTCAATAACCGCCAATGTATACCAGCCGATACCAAGAACAAAACCATCTATATGAAAAGGAATCCTACATAACCTAAGTGACCATCATTGCATACAAATAGCCATATCACCCCCTAAAGGTCAGGATCAGATGGCAGACCCCACGCGTATCGCCATAAAAACACAGCTTCATCAGGGAATATGTGTATACACACGGGGTCAAAATTGTTGGCCCCCCTCGTTTAATGAAAGAAAAACCCACAACGGTCACAGAAATAACCTGAATCTGACAAAAGTAATAATTAAACTCATGAAATCGGCCTGGACAGAAATGATGGGACCCCTGAAAATAATGTGACAAAAGGGACATGATAAATCAAGTTGTGTCCCCTAATTATCATCACAGGGGTCTACAATCCTGTAATCAGTCAGTGGGCCGGTATATAGGGCTACAGATACTCACGGTACTGTATGGTGACATGGTGTGTACCACACTCAAAATGGACCAGAGGAAGCAAAGGAAAGAGTTGTCTCAGGAGATTAGAAAGAAAATTATAGAAAAGCATGTTAAAAGGTAAAGGTTATAAGACCATCTCCAAGCAGCTTGATGTTTCTGTGACTACAGGTGCACATATTATTCAGAAATTTAAGATCCATGGGACTGTAGCCAACCTCCCTGGACGTGGCCGCAGGAGGAAAATAGATGACAAATCAAAGAGACGGATAATACGAATGGTAACAAAGAGCCCAGGATGACTTCTAAAGAGATTAAAGGTGAACTTCAAGCTCAAGGAACATCAGTGTCAGATCACACCATCCGTTATTGTTTGATCCAAAGTGGACTTCATGGGAGACGACCAAGGAGAACACCATTGTTGAAAAAAAATCATAAAAAAGGCAGACTGGAATTTGCCAAACTACATGTTCACAAGCCAAAAAGCTTCTGGGAGAATGTCCTATGGACAGATGAGACAAAAATGGCAGTTTTTGGCAAGGCACATCAGCTCTATGTTCACAGATGGAAAAACGAAGCATATCAATAAAATAACACTGTCCCTACTGTGAAACATGGTGGCGGCTCTGTTATGTTCTGGGGCTGCTTTGTGGCATCTGGCACAGGGTGTCTTGAATCTGTGCAGGGTACATTGAAATCTGAAGACTATCAAGGGATTCTAGAGAGAAACGTGCTGCCCAGTGTCAGAAAGCTTGGTCTCATGGGTCTTGCAACAGGATAATGACTTAAAACACACAGCTAAAAACACCCAAGAATGGCTACGAGGAAAACATTGGACTATTCTGAAGTGGCTTCTATGAGCCCTGACCTTAATCCTACTGAGCATCTTTGGAAAGAGCTGAAACATTCTGGAAAAGGCAACCTTCAACCACGAGACAACTGGAGCAGTTTGCTCATGAGGAGTCTCCAAAATACCTGTCGAGAGACGCAGAAGTCTCATTGACAGTTACAGGAATCGTCTGATCGCAGTGATCGCCTCAAAAGGTTCAACAAAATATTAAGTTAAGAAGAAGAACCATCATTTCTGTTCATTTCATGAGGTTAATTTTTTTTGTTTTTAATTCTGTGGAAGCAGAGAAGCAATGTCTGACCTTCATCTGTTCATTTTCATAGATTTTTAATTTATTATTACTTTTGTCAGATTCAAGTTATTTCTGTGACCATTGTGGGAGTTTCTTTCATTAAACGAGGGGAACCAACAATTTTGGCCAGGTATGTGGCCCCTGTAAGATCACTGCCAGCTTCACAATAACCCAATTAAGATTATTCGCTGCCACCACCAATCAGTTTAGAATATTCAATACTCGCCTGGCCGGACGCCCGCGTTCTGGTAGCGTTTATGGCTTCGGGGGAGGAACGATTACAGAACAGGAGAAGCAGAACTATTAAATTTTATATTTAATCCAAAAGGGAGGCGGTGTTTATGAAAAAATATATAAAGATTTTACAAAGGGGGACAAGACAATACAGCATATACAGTTACACAATCGCAGAAGTTAGCAAGTGATGCCATATTTTTTATTGTGAATTTACCTTTCTTCAGAGACCAGACATGACCTGGCTGCTGTCCGTTATTTTTGTACTTTTGCGTTATAGCTCACCGGGAGGGCTCACAGATACGGAAAATATGTGTTGTAACATCCCAGGCGGCGTGCTGGCATGGCTTATCACCTCCCACCATGCAAGACCGCCATCTTACCTATCAGTCCAGGCTGCACACTTTGCTCCAGTACCTGCTGTGCGCATGTCTCTTGTCTGATTGCTTAGGGCGGCGGTGCGGTTACTGCCTGATTCTTATAGTTACTGTGTGCACAGTCCTAATGCCTCACCAGCCTATTGCTGTAAGTCACTGGATACTTAAACCCCCTCCACCCAGTAGGAGGGGCCTGAGCAACACTTTCCTTCAGTGTGTTCTGTGCAACTGAGTTGCCAGGTCCTGTCCTGTATCTTGTCTGTTTCCGCCACCCTGGGGGCTGTATACCCAGGCCTGTTACCAGTATCTGTGACTTCTAGTCTGTTTCCATCACCCTGGGGGCTGAGTTCCCAGGCTCCTTCCTGTATCTTGTTCCTGTCTGAACTGTGTCCTAGCCCGTTACTTGTTTGTCTCTATGTCCAAACCTTCCCTTTTCCTGCAGTGTCTGAACCTGCACCTAACTCCAACTCGTTGTCTCTGTACTTCTGTTTGTGAGTTTTGTGTCCACTCGCTACTTCATAGTAAGTTCAAGGTTAGATTTTAGAAAGGCAGATTTTAAGAGACTCAGAAAGAGAATAGGAGGGATCCAATGGCTGGATGTCCTTAAGGACAAAAATGTCCAGGAAGGATGGGAAGTTTTTAAAAATGAGATTCTCAAAGCACAATCGTTAACAATCCCGAAAAGTAGGAAGAATGGGAAGCATTTAAGGAAACCAGGATGGATGAACACAGAACTTAAACACATGCTAAAAAGAAAGAAAGAAATGTTTATTAAATGGAAAGAGGGAGGCATATCTAAAGAAGATTATAATGCAGTCTGCAGATCCTGCAGGGCACGTATCAGGTTAGCTAAAGCTGACAATGAATTAAGGCTTGCAAGAGATGTCAAAAGCAATAAAAAAGGATTTTGGGGGTATGTCAAAAGTAAAAGAAAAGTCAAAGATGCTATAGGATTTTTACAGGATGAAAATGGAGAAATGTTAAGAGAGGATGTTGAGAAGGCCGAACTTTTTAATTCCTATTTTGCATCTGTTTTCTCTCAGAAAGAAAATGTAACATCAACTGATCTTCACTGTCCTTTTAAAGGAATAGAGGAATCCAAGTTATCTGTAAACCGAAAGATTGTGAGGGAATATTTAGCTAACATAAATTAATTCAAGTCTCCAGGTCCAGATGAATTACACCCCAGAGTACTGAAGGAGATCGTAGAAGAAATTTTAGAACCACTCTCCATAATCTTTGAAAATTCTTGGAGAACAGGAGAAGTCCCAGAAGACTGGAGAAGAGCAAATGTTGTTCCTATCTTCAAAAAGGGGAAGAAGGTGGACCCAGGGAACTATAGGCCGGTGAGTCTGACTTCTATACCAGGAAAGATCTTTGAACAAATTATTAAACAACATGTATGTAAGTACATGGATAAGAATGAAGTGATTAACCAGAGTCAGCATGGGTTTGTAACTAACAAGTCATGTCAGACTAACTTAATTTCCTTCTATGACAGAATCACTGACTGGGTGGATCAGGGAAATGCTGTAGATATAGTATATCTTGACTTCAGCAAAGCATTTGACAAAGTATCTCACATCATCCTTATTGAAAAAATGACCAAGTATGCAATGGACCAGGCAACTGTTAGGTGGATTCATAACTGGCTTAGTGATCGGACTCAAAGGGTGGTTGTAAATGGCTTCACATCCAGCTGGATGAATGTCTCAAGTGGGGTACCACAGGGCTCCGTCCTGGGACCTGTATTGTTCAACATCTTTATCAATGATTTAGATGAAGGAATTGAGGGTAAGCTGATTAAATTTGCTGATGACACAAAGCTAGGAGGGATAGCTAATACTAGAGAAGAGAGAGAGAGGATTCAAAAAGACCTAAATAAACTGGAGCAGTGGGCAGCAACCAACAGAATGGTTTTTAACAGGGAAAAATGCAAAGTACTACATCTGGGCAATAAAAATGAAAAAAGCATATACAGAATGGGAGGAATAGAGCTAAGCAACAGTACATGTGAAAAAGACTTAGGTATACTAATAGATCATAGACTGAACATGAGTCAACAGTGTGATGCAGCAGCAAAAAAGGCAAATACAATTCTGGGATGTATTAACAGAAGCATACAGTCTAGATCACGTGAAGTCATTATCGGTCTTTACTCCTCTTTGGTCAGACCTCATCTGGAATACTGTGTACAGTTTTGGGCACCACATTTTAAAAAAGACATAGACAAACTGGAGCAAGTTCAGAGAAGAGCGACCAGAATGGTGACTGGTCTGCAAACCATGTCCTATGAGGAACGGTTGCAGGATTTGGGAATGTTTAGCTTGCAAAAAAGAAGACTGAGAGGAGACTTAATAGCTGTCTACAAATATGTCAAGGGCTGTCACATTGTAGAAGGATCATCTTTATTCTCATTTGCACAAGGAAAGACTAGAAGCAATGGGATGAAACTAAATGGGAGGAGACACAGATTAGATATTAGAAAAAACTTTTTGACAGTTAGGGTGATTAATGAGTGGAACAGGCTGCCACGAGAGGTGGTGAGTTCCCCTTCAATGGACGTCTTCAAACAGAGGCTGGACAGACATCTGTCTGAGATGATCTAGTGAATCCTGCTTTGAGCAGGGGGTTGGACCAGATGACCCAGGAGGTCCCTTCCAACTCTACCATTCTATGATTCTATGATTCTAAGTACCTTGTGTGTATCTGGTTCTGCTTGTCCCGTTTCCCTGCCTCTGTATCTAACTCCTGTGTTCTAACATTCTTCCTGTATTTTCCAGTCTGTTCCATGTGAACAGAGCCCTGTCCTGTCTGCCTGCACCTTCTGCTCTGTTCTGCTCTGCTTGTCCACCGCACCTGCGGTTTCCCTCCGCTCTGCTTGTCCACCGCACCTGCGGTTTCGCTCCGCTCTGCTTGTCCATTGCACCTGCGGTTTCGCTCCGATCTGCTTGTCCACCGCACCTGCGGTTTCGCTCCGCTCCGCTTGTTCACGGCATCTGCGGTTTCGCTCCGCTCTGCTTGTTCACCGCATCTGCGGTTTTGCTCTGCTCTGCTTGTCCACCGCACCTGCGGTTTCGCTCCGCTCTGCTTGTTCACCGCATCTGCGGTTTCGCTCTGCTCTGCTTGTCCACCGCACCTGCGGTTTCGCTCTGCTCTGCCCCGCTTGTCCTCCGCGCCTGTGGTTCTGCTCTGCTAGTCCACTGCACCCACGGCTATGTTCCTGTATCCCAGTCTGTACTGGTCCCTATCCAGCTTGCGTTCATACCTGCCAGTACCTGCCTGTCTGCATACCAGCCGTGCCCGCCAGTACCCGCCAGTACCCGCCTGTCTGCATACCAGCCGTGCCTGCCCATTCCTGCATTCCCCGGTGTGGGTCAACAGCTGTGACTGGGGTCTGACCTGGAGTAGCACCTAGTCCCTCTGCTCGGTTCCTCCCTGGTTCACGGAGATGACTGAGCCGCCGTGCGACCTTTGTCGGACCGAGTTGATACTTAGTCATGCCCCTCCAGACACTCCTCAGTTCATGGTCCAGTGGGATCACTAACCACGCTCATGCCAGTCAGTCTGGGCACGAGCGTAACATGTGTATTGCTCCTTAGCTAACCCTGCCGCTAAATATATGTGTACCATCGCAATCGGAATTATCGAAATTCCGATATTCCATATTTCATGTTGGTGCCTATGAGACTGCAGATTCAACACATGTACAAATAAGAATGTCCTGGATATTGTGCGGGGTGAGGTAGATTTCCTTTGAGCCTTAATGAGCGGTTTCCTATTTAGCCAGGTGTCTACTCACCGCAGGTCTCTTCTACTAGGAGCTCCATTTGTATGGTAATTAGCCTGGAGAATTCAGTTTGCCACCTCTTGTGTGTACAGCCATTTGCATAGAGCTAGAGCCAGCTGTCTAGATTGCAAGCTCTTGCTCCTTTGACAAATGGTATAGAGGAGGGGGGAAGAGTGAGAGGGATTTCAGAGGGAGAAATTCCTAATATTTTACTATGACACACCTCTACTAGTGTAGATTCACAATATATAAGGCCAGAGAAATATTATTGAGACAGAAGCCATAAGTTGTACCTGCACTGATGTGTAGTGTTGTATGTAATTCCTGCATAAGTGCTGCGTCCATGCAGTGTTGTGATATTTCCAGGGGTTCTCTGTCTTGGTGATTGCATCTCTGATATTCAAGACGGATGATGTTTGAAAGCTCCTTAGTGATGACATGCGTATATGTACTTAACCTTTGTATGATAACATATACAAAAGTGTACACAATATCATAATATCATACTATTCCTTTAATTGTGTATTTTATCTTTTAAATAAACTATTATAAATAAAATTGCGTTATATCACAAGTGGTTGCCTTCTTTAAAGCCGTATCCGAACCTTAGTGTTAAAAACTTGGCAAAACAGACACACAAGCTCAATTAAAGGCGCAGTGTCGCCCCTGCCATGTCATTATTACCAGACACAGCTGCACAGCGCGCAGCCATGTCTGGTCAAGTGACAGCAATGAAACAGAGCCAGAGGTCCTGCACAGATGCTGGGGGATCGGCCCAGGTCCCAATGGTGAGTTAGCCTCACTGATGGTCCAGGGCCCCGGCACTTGGCCGGGTGTGCCGAGTGCTGACACCGGCCCTGGGAGGAGCTGCTGAGAATGCAGCATGACGCTGCGTTTGCATCAGAAGTTCAGCCCAAAAAGAGGTGGAAATGGGCGCGCAGGAAGCACGTCACTGGAGAGGACCAGCACAATTTTGCCTGCTGAACACAAGGAGAGAGGAGCGCGGCAGTGAACCTCTTAAGAAGATGGCGCACGAGGAACAAAATGACCCGATGGAGGTGAGCCACGAGAAGGAGATGCCAGAAGTCGTCACCCCTGGGGCTGCATCGGGAAGTTACTGGACCACTGGCGCTGAGCAAGCACCACCGTTTGCACCACCGAAGCTGGTGCAGTGGACAACCACGTTGCAGCCGGACGTGGGCCTTCTGGCTCATGAGTTTAGGGCGATGTGTTGGAGCCGGATACCGGGAAGCGGCACCCTCTCAGCTGAAATAGGAGAGACTCCAGGCGGCGCCGGCATGGAGGCAGTGTGCCCAGAGGAATATGAATAACGTATCCTATCGTGGTTGGTCCCGATTCCGGTATTCACCAGAGAGGTCCCTGGAGATGCGGCGAGCATGGTTGTGCCCGAATGCAGCGAGGCTAATGTGAGGACAGTCAAGAGGGAGGTCCCTTACATTAATTGGCAATTGGCGGGAGATAGAGAGGGATATCATGAGCACCCCACCGGTCGAGAGTCACCCTGACTACCAGCCAAAATGGCTGGCTGAGCGCCCGTCCCCAGGGAGTCTGTTGGAGCACCGAAAATGGACCAAACTATACCTGAGAGGATGTTTGGAGGGGTCTTATGCCGCCCAGCGTGAGTCGACTCAAGCGTCCCAGACCCGTGGACCTGTGGTGGAGTTTAATATAAAGGGGTACAGGTTCCTGGAGGAAGAGTGGACCGGAGATGAGGTCTATGTGAGCTGCGACGCGGTGAAGCGGAAGAACCTGCCCTCATGACTCCACAGCCTCTACCCAGGTGAAATAGTGGAGTTTGTGAAGTGTGAATGTCGGCGGGCTGGTATGCCACAACTCTAGTGCAACCTCATATGTGGAAGGACATCTTGGACAGAGACCAGGAGGTATTTGAGTGGAGGGCCAAGAGAGAGGTCCAACAAAAGTGGGCTAGAGAGGCCCTCAAGGGTTTCCTGTCAACGCCGAGGACCGGCGATTCCCGTGAGGAGGAAATGGCGCCTGATCAATTGCCGGCAGAGTTCAAGTAACAATGTGAGGATCCTCCTGAAAGTCACTGACCAGCTGGATCTCCCCGTGAGGCGCAGGCATCAGGCTTGCCGCACCCGCAGGTTGAGGGGTCCGACTCCACCAGTCAAGGGCTTGTGGAAGATAACAGGGCCACGGCAGGCTAGGTGGTCCAGAAATTTCAGGTGACCAGCTATGCAGCTATGGTCCCACCCAAGTAGGCTCCCAACTAACCTGGGAAATGGAGGAAACCCCCATCCCACGCTGCCTGGACTGCCTTCATGAAGGAGAGGGGAGGAGGCCCGAAAGAAAAAGTGAAGGGGAAGATGGACTTGGGCTAATTGTCCTGATGCAAACGTTTTGCAGGGACTCGTCTCACACTGTTCAGATGAGGCGACTGTGGGAAAATCCCTGCTGGGGGCGAACAGCCCCGTTTCAAGTTAAGAACAGTTTTGATATAAATAATCAGAGAGATTGTTTTTTCACCTTCGGGGCCAAGGAGGCCTGAAGCAGCAGTGTTGTTGTGTTTTTTTATTGCCGCTTTTCTTTGTTTATTTTTGTTACGCCAGTTGCACCTTTTTATGCTGGAATTGGAGGCACTGAAGCAAGCCATCAGTATTTAGTATCCTCCATAACAACGACGGTGCGTTTTTCTGGACTGTGCCCTTAGACAAAAGGAGAGCTGCTGCTGAATTGGCCTGTAACCTGTGTTAATAAAATGGACATGGACACTTTGTTTCCGGGGTCCTTACTGAGACTCAAATCCATAATGGAGAGATAGTTCGCGCTGGCTAACCGCTCCAGCAGCTCCTCAATGCGTGGCATTGGTTGTGCATCAGAGGCTGTGATAGCGTTGAGCCCCCTGTAGTCCACACAGAACCGGGTGGTCCGGTCCTTCTTAGGCACCAGGACTACAGGTGAGGCCCACGCGCTCTTGGACCGCTTAATCACCCCCAACTGCAGCATCTCCTCGACCTCCTGGCGCATGACATGCTGCACCTCGTCGGAGATTCGATAGGCTGTCCGCCGGAGTGGGGCATGATTCCCGGTGTCCACTTCATGGACCGCCACTTCAGTCCTGCCAGGCAGGTTGGTGAACACTGCTTGGAAGGGTTTCAGCACTGCTTGCATCTGAGACCTCTGGTCTGCGGATAGCAAGTCGCTTAGCTCTACATCCTCTAGGGACCCGCTGGCCTTCGCTTGGGCGAGCATGTCCAAGAGGGGGTCATCCTCCCCATCCTCGGGCAGGTTGCAGACCGGTAAGACGCAGGTTCCACGTTCTTGATGAGCCTTCATCATATTAACGTGAAACGCCTTCCGCCTACCCCGCTCGTGGTCAAGTGTGATTACGTAGGTGACCGGGTTGAGCTGTTGGTGAATGACGTACGGGCCTTCCCAGGCCGCCTGAAGCTTGTCCTTTGGTACAGGGACCAGCACCCACACCTTCTGACCCACCTGGTAGGTCCGTTCTCAGGCGTTCTGGTCGTACCAATGCTTCTGGTCAGCCTGGGCTTGCGCCATGTTGTCATACACCAACTGCGTCAAAGTCTGCATCTTGTCACGGAAGCGCATGACATACTCCACGATGGACACTCCTGGGGAGCTCGGTTCTTCTTCCCAGAATTCCCTTATCAACCCAAGGGGTCCTCGGACATGCCTGTTATACAGGGGCTCAAAGGGGGAGAACCCCGTTGAGGCCTGTGGAACCTCCCTGTAAGCAAATAGCAGGTGTGGGAGGTAACGCTCCCAGTCGCGACCCTGGGTTTCAACCAGCATTTTTAACATCTGTTTGAGGGTACCGTTGAATCGCTCACACAAACCATTGGTCTGTGTGTGATATGCGCTCGATACCAAATGCTGCACCTGCATTTTCTTACATAGGGCCTCCATTAAGCGTGACATGAACTGGGTCCCCTGGTCGGTAAGCATCTCCCTGGGAAATCCTACTCGCGAAAAGATGGCCAAGAGGGCGTCCGCCACCTTATCCGCCCTAATTGAGGACAGGGCTACTGCCTCCGGATACCGGGTAGCATAGTCTACCACGGTAAGGATGAAACGTTTTCCAGAGCTGCTGGGTATGGCCAGTGGTCCCACAATGTCCACAGCAATCCTCTGGAAAGGCTCCTCTATCACTGGCAAAGAGATCAGGGGGGCTTTGGGAGCCGGCCCTGACTTTCCCACTCTTTGACATGTGGTACAGGAGCGACAGTAGTTCACCACATCCGTCCTCATTTTGGGCCAATAAAAGTGGTGGGACAGCCGGGCCTTGGTTTTGCTGCAGGGGCGATCTGCAACAATTCATCCCTGAATTGGTAGGGGACGACCAGCTGTCTTTCCCTCAGCCACTCCTGTTGGGGTGTACAGGGAACTGTCTCCCAGTACAACCTCCCTTGGTCCCAGAATACCCTCTCCTTATCCGACTCGGAGGTGGGTTTCTCAGCGAGGCTCCTTAACGTCTCCAGGCTAGCATCTGAGTGCAGAGCTGCCTGAAACTCCTGGCTGGAGGAAGCCAGAAGTGAGGTTAAGGCCACGTCCTCACTGGGACCCTCTGGGACCGGCCCTGGGTCCATACCTGATTCTGTTATTCCTCTGTCCGAGGAGGGTCCAGAAGGCAGGGCGTTACTTGCGTTCTGGGCACTCTGACTGCGGGTAACAGTGGCTATATAGGCCGTCTCCCCGGGGAATAACACCGTCTCATTAGCCTGCGAGGCCATGAGAACTACTTCTCCATCATCCTCCATTACCTCAGGCACAGTGCTACGTATGGGGCAGCGACTATCAGCCAGGTCACCATCTGTTGTGACACTGGTCACTGGCACAGCACCACCTGCTTCATGGTCCTCGTGCCTCTCCCCATTACCCTTGGCACTGACATTGGCTCCTGCTAGGGGATCCTCAGCAATATCACCCCGAAGAGTGACATGGCTGAGTTCTCCAGCACCTTCCAATACAACATCATCATCATCATCATGTAAGGCATTGACATTCCCATTATCCGCATTAACCTAACCAACCGTATCAGATCGGGGAGGGGTGTCAGGGACATAATAAGCAAACATCCTCCCCAAATCAGTTCCCAACAAAACATTTTCAGGTAGGTTGTCAGATACTCCCACTTCCTTCACCCCACCCCAATCAATAAAAACCCGGGCCATGGGCAAGGGGCATCGGACGCCCCCAATCGCGGTGACAGTCAGGGTCTTTCCTGGAATAAGTTCTTCAGTGGACACCAGTTCGGGTCGGATGAGGGTTAGTTCGGCCCCAGTGTCCTTGAGGCCTACAGTGACAGTGTCCCCCACCATGACAGACTGCAAGTTTTCACAGGCCCTCCCAACTGGCCCACCCACCAAAAGAACTGATGCATTAGGCCCTGGGGCCTTGGATGGGGGGTTCTTCCTCTGCTTCTCTGGGCAAGTGGCGCTGAGATGACCAGTCTGGTTGCAGAAATAACACCTGCGGGCATCAGATGCAGGCAGGGCCTTGGTAACGGGGAAAAGGCCTCCGGAAGGTCGGCTGGCAGGGGCAGGGATGGTGGTTGATGGCTTACCCCCTTTCCAGCTGGTGACGACCGGCTTCCGCACCTCCGGTCTCCGGTTGGCCTCGTAGGAGTCTGTGATCTGCGCTGCTTTATTGGCATCTGGTGGCTCCCGATCCATCACGAACTGCCGTACCTCAGTTGGACACAGATGCAGGAACTGGTCTTTCACCATCAGGTCCTTTAGCTGCTCAAAGGTGGTCGCTGACCGTCCTTGGATCCACTGTTCAAAGTTGGTTCGGAGCCGGTCTACCACATCGCTGTAGGTGTCATGTGGTCCACGTTGGAGGGCTCTGAACTTTTTCCGGTACACCTCAGGAGTCAGCTGGTACTTTTTTATCAGGGTCTGCTTGACGGCCTCATAGTCTCCATCTTGCTCTCGAGGGAGGGAAGCAAACACCTCCAAAGCTTTTCCTCATAGTCCTGGGGTTAAATATTTTGCCCACTCATCTGTTGGCAGCTGATACTGCCTGCAGGCCTTTTCAAAGCCTCGCAGAAATGTGTCCAAGTCCCCATCCTTTTCCATCACAGGGAAGTGCTCAGGACGAGGTTTAAAGCAGCTGGCACTGTTGGACTCACGGGTCTGCGTAGAGGGCGACTCTTTCTGAATCCGGGCTAGCTCCAGCTGGTGTTGTCGGTCAGCAGCCTCTCGGTCAGCTTGGGCTTGTCGCTCCGCTTGGGCCTGTTGCTCTGCTCGCTCCTGGAATCTCAGGATCAGCTGCAGTCGTCCATCACGATCGTCTGCGGCGAGCTGCTCCAAGGCCATCTGCAGGTGGGGGTCCACACCAGGGCCGGCGTCAGCACCCGGCGCACCCGGGCAAGTGCCGGGGCCCTGAGCAGGCAGAGGGGCCCACTGGCGGTCGCGCACCCCGCCGGGCTGTGTGCGGAGGAGAGCGGTGCCAGCGCCCGCCCTTCCCCCCTCTTGCTGAGGGCCCCGGCAGCCGGATACTTACCTCTCCCCGTGCCTCCGCAGATCCGCTGTCTTCCTGCTCTGCGCTCCCTGTGACGTCTCAGGTCAGATGGCGCGGTGACGTCTTTCCACCGCACGCTCCCCTGAGCCGTCACAGGGAGCGCAGAGCGAGACGACACCGGCACCGCTGGACCCCGGACCCGAGCAGCGGGCAGCAGGTGAGGAGGAGGGAGGTGAGTATTTGATTTTTTTTTTTTAATGTATGGAGGCATGGGGCATAATATGGGGGGGGTGACATCCTGCATGGGGCATTATAAAGGGGGGGGGTGACATCCTGCATGGGGCATAATATGGGGGGGGTGACATCCTGCATGGGGCATTATAAAGGGGGGGGTGACATCCTGCATGGGGCATTATAAAGAGAGGGGGGGTGACATCCTGCATGGGGCATTATAAAGAGAGGGGGGGTGACATCCTGCATGGGGCATTATAGAGAGAGGGGGTGACAGCCTGCATGGGGCCTTATAAAGAGGGGGGGGTGACATCCTGCATGGGGCCTTATAAAGAGAGGGGTCGTGACATCCTGCATGGGGCATTATAAAGAGAGGGGGGTGACATCCTGAATGGGGCATTATAGAGAGAGGGGGTGACATCCTGCATGAGGCCTTATAAAGAGGTGGGGTACATCCTGCATGGGGCATTATAAAGAGAGGGGGGGTGACATCCTGCATGGGGCATTATAGAGAGAGGGGGTGACATCCTGCATGAGGCCTTATAAAGAGGGGGGTACATCCTGCATGGGGCATTATAGAGAGAGGGGGTGACATCCTGCATGGGGCATTATATGGGGGGAGAGGTGACATCCTGCATGAGGCCTTATAAAGAGGGGAGGGGGGACATCCTGCATGGGGCATTATAAATAGAGGGGGTGACATCCTGCATGGGGCATTATAAAGAGAGGGGGTGACATCCTGCATGGGGCATTACAAAGAGGGGGGGTGACATCCTGCATGGGGCATTATAAAGAGAGGGGGTGACATCCTGCATGGGGGCTTATAAAGAGGGGGGATGACAGCCTTCATGGGGCATTATAAGGTGGGGAACAGCCTGCATGGGGCATTATAAGGGGGGGGGGGGAACAGCCTGCATAGTGCATTATGTGGGGGGAACAGCCGTCATGGACCATTATGTGGGGGGAACAGCCTGCATGGAGCATTATAAGGGGGGGGGGGACAGCCTGTATGGGGCATTATATGGGAGGTAACAGCCTGCATGGAGCATTATAAGGGGGGGGGCAGCCTGTATGGGGCATTATGTGGGGGGTAACAGCCTGCATGCAGCATTATATGGGGGCCAGTATCCTGTATGGAACTTTATAAGGGGACCAGTATCCTGTATGGGGCCTTATATGGGGGCCAGTATTCTGTATGGAGCCTTATATGGGGGCCAGTATTCTGTATGGAGCCTTATATGTGGGCCAAGTATTCCGTATGGGGCCTTATATGGGGGCCAGTATTCCGTATGGGGCCTTATATGGGGGCCAGTATTCCGTATGGGGCCTTATATGGGGGCCAGTATTCCGTATGGGGCCTTATATGGGGGCCAGTATTCCGTATGGGGCCTTATATGGGGGCCAGTATTCCGTATGGGGCCTTATATGGGGGCCAGTATTCCGTATGGGGCCTTATATGGGGGCCGGTATTCTGTATGGAGCCTTATATGGGGGCCAGTATCCTGCACGGAGCATTATATAGGGGCCAGTATTCCGTATGGGGCCTTATATGGGGGCCAGTATTCCGTATGGGGCCTTATATGGGGGCCAGTATTCCGTATGGGGCCTTATATGGGGGCCAGTATTCCGTATGGGGCCTTATATGGGGGCCAGTATTCCGTATGGGGCCTTATATGGGGGCCAGTATTCCGTATGGAGCCTTATATGGGGGCCAGTATTCCGTATGGAGCCTTATATGGGGGCCAGTATTCTGTGTGGAGCGATTCACCGGTTTCTGAGCTATTGTGGAATTTACAATAGATATCACTCATGAAGTGAAATCTTTGCATTGTACTATATATATATATATATATATATATATATATATATATTTCTCCGCCGTATCTCTGCATCATGAATCGTGGTATGTATTAAAGGGGCCCACTGAGACTCTTTCGCCCGGGGCTCAGAAAAACCTGGAGCCGGCCCTGGTCCACACTACCCTGGTTGCGGGTATGGCTGGCAATCACAGGTTGGACCCCGGCAGCAACACCATCCGGGCCTTGGCTGGCCGCCCCCTCATCAGGGCTCTGCTGTCAGACGGGCTCTGCAGCACCTTGTAACAGTTCTGCAATCATTTGGGCCTTGATTTTGCCCGTGGGGTCAATCTGCCTCCGCTCACAGAGAGCAGTGATAGTGTCCTTCGTCTGCTGGTGATACCAGGGCTCTCCACGTGTAGCCATTATTGCCAATAGTGTTGAGCGATACCTTCCGATATCAGGAAATATCGGATCGGATTGGATCGGACCGATACCGAAAAAGTATCGGATATCGCCGATTCCGATACCGGAAACCAATGCAAGTCAATGGGACAGAAATATCGGAATGAAAATAAACCCTTTCTTTCCTTGTAGGTTAATTCTACATGAAGGAAAACAACTAAGAATAATGTAGAATGTATTGGGGGAGGTGGGGGAGACAATAAAGGCATAGAGGTTTAGCCCAATCAAATGGAATAGCAGGAATTAATATTTTTTTTAAGACGTTCTGAGTTACGGAAATATTGACTATGTTAAGTATTTTTATATTTTGTCAGATATTTATGTTTCACTACTTCCATGCTCTTCTTCTTCTTCTTCACCTTCTTCATCTTCTTCTTCTTCTTCACCTTCTTCGTATTATTCTTTTTTTATACATTCTTCATATTCTTCTTATTCAACTATTATTCTTCTTCATATTCTACTTCTTCATCTTCTTCATCTTCTTCTTCTTCATCATATTCTTATTTGTGACAGGCATTCCTGTAGTTGTTATCTATAAAAGGTTGGACATTACACCTTTCGTTCTGCCCGTCACAAAAGATTTACAACAGGATTTGTCCGCGTTCAGTTTGGCCTGCAGCAGCAGGTCTTTTCCAGGGGCACCACGAGGAGGAACGGACTCACCCCCATACACTGCTTAGTCATCTTCTGCTTATAATTTAGATATTATCTTTTGCTCTGATTTTTAGTCTTATGCTTAATGTTCTTCCGCTTTTTGTTCTGCAGCTTCATGTATTTCTGCTTCTTGGTTTTCTGTCTCTTGTTCTTCTGTATCTTGGTGCTTGTCTTCTCTTCTTTGTCCTCTTGGTCAACGTCTTCAGGGTCATCTTCTTGGTCTTCTTCGGGGTGGTCTTCAGGGTCGTCGTCTTCGGGGGTCCTCGTCTTCGGGGTCCTCGTCTTCTTCGGGTTGGTCTTCTGGGTCCTCGTCTTCGGGGTCCTCGTCTTCTTCGGGGTGGTCTTCAGGGTCCTCGTCTTCTTCGGGGTGGTCTTCAGGGTCTTCGTCTTCTTCAGGGTGGTCTTCAGGGTCCTCGTCTTCTTCGGGGTGGTCTTCAGAGTCCTCGTCTTCAGGGTCGTTGTTTTCGGGGTCCTCGTCTTCTTAGGGTTGGTCTTCAGGGTCCTCGTCTTCAGGGTCCTCGTCAGGGAGATCCAGAGTGATTACCAAGAACCATTTCAAAAAGCTTGAACTTGGAAATGTAGCAGAAGGTAGAAGAAAGCTGAGGAACTACCGAGAACCAGCTGACGGTACTGGAACCCGGATGGGTAGCAGAAGGTACAAGAGCCAATGGAACTGCCGAAGACCAGCTGACGGTACTGGAACTCGGTTACTAAGCAGGAGGTACCTGTGCCAGAAAGCACTACCAAGGACCAGCAGACGTTGGTGGAACTTGGATACCGAGAAGGAGGCACCTAATCCAAAGGCACTGCCGAGAACCAGCTGACGGTACTGGAACCCGGATGGGTAGCAGAAGGTACCCATGTAAAAAAAAGTTCAAGGCCGCGAGCCGGCCGCAGTTACCAAAACCCACAGTCCTACAGGGGGTGCTTGTCCTATAGGCACTATGGAACCAGCCTTCATTGCCAGATCCCGCAGCCCACATAGGAGTCACCTAAACTGCAGGCACCATAGAGTCGGCTAACCCGACCGCAACACGACAGAACAACGCATTGGAGGCAAAGTGACGTTGACACTACCCGGAAACAGCTGGCGTGCTGGAACCAGGCTGGGCAGGAGGGAGTACCCGTGCCAAAGTCACTGCCGAGAACCAGCTGACGGTACTGGAACCCGGATGGGTAGTAGAAAGTACAAGAGCAAATGGAACTACCGAGAACCAGCTGGCGGTGCTGGAACCCAGGGTAAATACAAAAAACCGAGTGGAGCCAGAGGTGTAATTGGAGCAAGTTTTAAATCAGTAGTACAGTGGATGTGGACAAAGCAGGAGAATTTGCCGGACACACAGCAGGGGAACAGCTGACGTTACTGAACCCCAATAACACTGGAGCAAGCGTTGACTGTGCAGACGGCACTTCTGAGCAGCAACTAGCGGTATTGGAGCCCAGGGTAAATACTAAAAACAGAGGAGCCAGAGGTGTATTTGGAGGAGGTTTTAAATCAGTAGTACAGTGGATGTGGACAGAGCAGGAGAAATTGCCGTCCGCACAGCAGGGGAACAGCTGACGTTACCGAACCCCAATAACACGGCAGCAAGTGTTGACTGTGCAGACGGCACTTCCGAGCGCCAACTGGTGGTGTTGGAGCTCAGGGATAATACTGAAAACAGAGGAGCCAGAGGTGTATTTGGAGGAGGTTTTAAATCAGTAGTACAGTGGATGTGGACAGAGCAGGAGAAATTGCCGTCCGCACAGCAGGGGAACAGCTGACGTTACTGAACCCCAATAACATGGCAGCAAGTGTTGACTGTGCAGACGGCACTTCCGATTCCGAGCGCCAACTGGCGGTGTTGGAGCTCAGGGATAATACTGAAAACAGAGGAGCCAGAGGTGTAATTGGAGGAGGTTTTAAATCAGTAGTACAGTGGATGTGGACAGAGCAGGAGAATTTGCCGTCCGCACAGAAGGGGAACAGCTGACGTTACTGAACCCCAATAACACGGCAGCAAGTGTTGACTGTGCAGACGGCACTTCCGAGCACCAACTGGCGGTGTTGGAGCTCAGGGATAATACTGAAAACAGAGGAGCCAGAGGTGTAATTGGAGCAACTTTAAAATCTGTAGTAGTGAGAATGTGGACAGAGCAGGAGAAATTGCCGTCCGCACAGCAGGGGAACAGCTGACGTTACTGAACCCCAATAACATGGCAGCAAGTGTTGACTGTGCAGACGGCACTTCCGAGCGCCAACTGGCGGTGTTGGAGCTCAGGGATTACAGTTCAGGTGGTAGAAACATGAACAGAACAGGAGACCTGGATACTTTTGCCAACAATTATTTATTCTGGAAGAGGACTGGCAAATTCATGAGAGATCCAGGCCTTGTTCATTTTGAGAAAAGTAAGCTGGTCAACGTTATCGGAGGATAGTCGCATGCGACGGTCTGTTAGTACACCACCTGCGGCACTAAAGACGCGTTCCGATAATACACTAGCAGCAGGGCAAGCTAGCACCTCCAATGCATACTGACTAAGCTCTGGCCATGTATCCAGCTTACAGACCCAAAACTTGAAGGGAGAAGAGCCGTCTGGGAGTACACTAAGAGGGCAAGACATGTAGTCTGTCACCATCTGACGGAAACGTTGCCTCCTGCTGACTGGAGCCGTCTGTGATGGTGTAGACATTTGTGGCGGCGGGGACACAAAACTTTGCCACATTTGGGCCATACTGGTCTTGCCTTGTGCTGAGGCGCTGCTTCTGCTCCCTCTTTGTGCAGAGCTTCCTCCACTGCCTCGACGCACTGAGCTGCTTTGTAAAGCACTAGCAGCACTGCTCTCGGTTGGAATGGAGAACATGATGGAATGCACCAGGGCGTCTTGGTACTCCCGCATTTTACGCTACCGGTTCAACGGTGTTATGAGGCTTTGTAAGTTGTCCCGGTAGCGAGGATCTAGGAGGGTGGACACCCAATAATCAGCCGTGTTGAAAATGTGGGCGATGCGGCGATCGTTTCTCAGGCACTGCAGCATGAAATCAACCATGTGCTGCAGACTGCCAACTGGCCAAGAAACGCTGTCCCCTGCTTGAGGCGTGATCTCTGCCTGCTCTGCATCACCCCACCCTCGCTCTAGATACTGACTACTAGAGCATTGTGTACTTCCCTCCTCTGGACAGATGTCTTCCTCATCCATTGACTCCTCCTCATCCTCCTCACAAAGTGTCCCCTGCCTAGGCCTTTGTGAGGAACCACGTTGCGCAGACTGTAGAGAAGCAGATGGCATTTGTGACTCCTCATCCTCCACCTCTTCCAAAACCTCCTCCCTTAGTGCTTGCAGTGTTTTTTCAAGCAGGCAGATAAGGGGGATAGTCATGCTGACTAGTGCATCATCTGCACTCGCCATCCGCGTGGAATAATCGAAGGCACGCAAAACGTGGCAAATGTCCTTCATAGAGGCCCACTCAGTGGTGGTGAAGTATGAACGGCACATACTGCGACTTGTTTGCGCCTGCTGCAGCTGGTACTCCATTACTGCTGCCTGCTGCTCACACAACCTCTCCAACATATGTAACGTTGAATTCCACCTGGTGGGTAGGTCACATATGATGCGATGTTCCGGAAGACGTAATCGGCGCTGCAGAGCTGCAATGCGTGATCTTGCATTGCTGGAACGCCGCAAGTGAGCGCACTCTATGCGGACCTTGTGAAGCAGTGCATCAAGATCCGGATAGTCCCTCAAAAAACTCTGCACGACCAAGTTGAGCACATGTGCCAGACATGGGATGTGAGTGAGGTTGCCTAGGCCCAGAGCTGCCACCAGATTTCGGCCATTGTCACACACTACCATGCCTGGCTGGAGATTCGCTGGCACAAACCACACGTCGCTCTGCTGCTTGATGGCATTCCAGAGCTCCTGCGCTGTGTGGCTTCGATTCCCCAAAGAAATTAATTTTAATACGGCCTGTTGACGTTTGGCCACGGCTGTGCTCATATCGGTCATCATAACAGGTAACCGTTCACGGGTCGATGTGGAGGTAGACCGTGACGGCTCCTGCAGCGCTGATTCAGAGGAACTGGAGTATGAGGAGGAGTCAATGTGTACAGACTGGATTCCTGCAATCCTTGGAGTTGGCAGAACACGTACAGCGCCACTCTCAAGATCTGTACCCGGCTCCACAACATTTACCCAATGGGCAGTGAGGGAAAGGTATCGTCCCTGTCCATGCTTACTGGTCCACGCATCGGTGGTCAGGTGGACCTTGCTACTGACGGCGTTTTGTAGCGCATGTTTAATTTTTCCCTCCACATGATGTTGCAGGGCAGGGACGGCTTGCCTGCTGAAATAAAAGCAGCTGGGCACGTTGTATTGTGGGACTGCCAATGCCATAAAGTTACGGAAGGTGTCAGTCTCCACCAGCCTGAATGATAGCATTTCAAGGGCCAGTAGTTTAGCAATGCCAGCATTCAGAGCCTGTGCTTGGGGGTAGTTTGCTGAGTATGGGCGCCTTTTCTCCCATGCCTGTGCTAACGATGGCTGTAGACTGGCCTGGGAGTGTGAGGATGACTGGGAAAGTGGTGCTGTGGGTGGAATTACACTGTGTCTCTGTACAACAGTGCCAGAGATTCTTCCATGGCGATCCTGTGAGGAAGCCGAACCAGCTGTGTGTGAGCTGGAGGAAGAGGCTACAACACGAGCTGAAGAGGTGGTAGGTGGCGCTGTAGGTTGGCCTAGGTCTTCAGTGTGTTTTTGTAACTCCACCACGTGCTTGGTCCGCACATGTTTCCACATATTTGTGGTATTGAGGTTGCTGACACTTTTCCCTCTTTTCACCTACTGATTGCACAGCTTGCATTTGACAAAGCAAATGTCATCTGCAACTGTGTCAAAAAAGGACCAGGCACTGCAAGTCTTGGGAGCGCCCGCTTTGGATTTTGGAAGAGCCATGCTCCTAATGGGTGCCGAAGTGGAGGCTACAGGCAACCAAGTCTGCCCCCTCCCTCTCCATCCTTTTTGGGCTGTTCGGGGAATCTCTTCCTCAGAGCTGCTCCCACCACCTTCCTGTCCCTCACGCCATGATAGGTCAAGGACCTCATCATCTACACCACCCTCTTCAAACAACTGCTTTTCCTGGGTAGTCTCGACAGCACAGTACGCACCAGAAAGTGGCACCTGAGTCTCATCATCAGATGCGTACTGAGGTGTGCTGCTGACCATAGGCACTGGCCCACCCGCCTCTTCAGATTCAGAGAGACAAAACGGTTGCGCATCACTGCATACTACCTCTTCTTCAAATTCTCGAATTCTGCTTGGCTGGCCCCCTCTTTCCAAGCCAAGAGATTCAGAGAACAGAAGTAGAGATGGCTCCTGTCCAGGGCTCTCTGACTGCCTGGGCAATTTGGCAGGTGGTGAAGAGACAGATGGGTGCCCTTCAGTGCTCAGGACCTGAGAGGATCTGGAACTAATTGAAGTCGATGCATTAGCTGCCATCCATCCGACAACGGCTTCAATTTGGTCCTCCCGCAGCAGTGGGGTACGGCTAGCTCCTACAAAGCTGCGCATAAAGGACTGTTCCCTGGTAAAACTGGGGGATGCTGAGTCACTGGTGCCCGCAGCAGGCACAGAATCCCCACGTCCTCTCCCTGCAGGCACAGAATCCTCACGTCCTCTCCCTGCAGAAACTCCACGCCCACGACCACGACCACATGCCTTACTCCCTGCCTTCTTCATCTTGGTAGACTGATAAAGATAGGCAGAAAAGTACTAAGGGCTTAGTGTGCTTATTCCTGAACAGCTGCTAACAGGTATAAGAAACACTAATTTTATAAAGTGTGGACTAGACTTTAATATGAGCTAATGTGGCCTACACAACTGTAAAGTGGAGTGTTTGGTGAACTTTATTTAGGTTTTTTTTGTCACAAAAAGACACTGGATGTGCCTAAAGATGTAATAACGATAGTATCACAAACTTTTTGTAGCTATTACAATGTAGGAAGGTAACCTACAATGCAATAGATAAGGCTGCAAAAAATAGGCTAATACTAATCTGGCTGGGGCTGCAGGGCCCAATGCTGCAGAAAGGCTCCTCTAACTACTCCTATATAGTGTGTTTGGAATCAATTTAGCTGAATATGGATGGAACCACCACACTAATAGGAGATATCAGGAAAAATTATGAATTGGCAAAAAAGGACAATGTATGAGGCAGTGACACACACTGAGTGCACTACAACCAGACGGGGTTGAAGCACACACTACAGGGTGAGCTGCACTCACACACCAGACCTTGCAGACAGCGGTGAACAGTACAGAGAACTGTGCACTAGCGCTGCAAGACACAGCGATTTATAAAGTAGCTTGGGTAAAGCAGAATAGACCAAATAGGTAGCTAAAACTGTCCCTCAGAACAACAGCGTCCTATCCCTAACTGAATTCACAGCAGAGTGAGCTCAAAATGGCGGCGGCGGCTTTTATAGTGCATCATGACATCATTTCAGCAGCCAATCACAGCCATGCCATTAGTTAAGATGCCTAACATGCCACAGGATGTGCCCACACTTCTTAGGATCCTCATTGGCTGAATAAAATGAAAATAGCTCATTGCATTATGGGAACTTCCGATTCCGGTATACAATATTGCAAAAGTATCGGAATTAAGTATCGGAATTCCGATACCGCGAATATCGGCCGATACCCGATATTTCAGTATCGGAATGCTCAACACTAATTGCCAAATAAAAGATAGGATAGAAAAACAAGAGAAGGGTAGGGGTAACTGCTACACATACAGTAATGTCTCAGATCTAATAAACACTGAGTTCGATCTTCCAAAACTTTTGTGCAAGTTTTTAGTGAGAGGAATGATTGCTCAAACCAGATCACTAATGTCCTATGATCCCACCGCTGCCACCAATTTGTCATGAAACAACACCCACTTTTGGGTCAGACCTTGCAGCTCTCTGGCGCCCCCTTATCCTGCTGGTCACACACGGTATTGACCGAGGATAAGCACGGGCGCAGCTGCTCTAATTTATGTCGACTATTGCGGCACGTGATGTGACAGGACGTATATATACCACCAGTTCCTTCCAGCAACGTATATATACCTCTGACCAGCCACCCTCAATCTACAATATCACATAAATACTGGTATACTGCCACCACCGATCGCTTAACAAGTGGATCGGGTACCCGTTAGGTAACGTGAATTAGCAGGTGAGGAACGTGTTTGCTCGACATAGGACGAAGGATAGAAGAACGAAACTGGTAAATAATAATGATTTACTCCCGAAAGTGGGCAATGTTTAAAAAAGATATACAAGATATTATAAAAGAGACAATGTACATATATGCATAAACAGTTATTAAAATAAAAGGGATAAGTAATAGCAAAACCTGCTTCGCAAGGTGATGGTCTCAGATTCTGTGGGCGGGACGGCTCCCCGGAAATTAGATGTGATTCTTCCACGCAGCATGTAGGGCATGCGTCTGACGTCCCTGAGAAGAATGACTTACAAAATGGCCGTTCTGGTTTTTAGAAAGGGGGCCAAATGATTAGGAAACACCAATATTGTTTACCTCACACGGGGGCTCGGTTTTGTGAAACCACCCAGCTGCATAGAACATAAAAAACCTTCTGATTTCATATCTTGGTGTGGGGGGGGGTCCCACATCCAAGATGGAGACATCATGTTTGCCGTCACCACTATTCATGAAGATGGATATCAAATATGAAATCTCTATGATGCTCAGAAGCTCAGAATCCATTTCCCCAGTTCCCGGTCGTTTCTCAGTTATGCAAGATATACTATTATAATGGGAAAAAGGTGAGCATTCCAAAAATGTGGTCCCTGTGTTTGTGACCGTCATGTGCATTATTAAAATTGACATTAAACGTTTGTAAAGCTAAACAATAGAATTGGAGGGAAAAATCCAGGGTATACCAGTATACTTGCTCTGGGCTGAGGTTTTATGGCGTCATAAAAATTCTTGGGTTGGGGGAAGCTACAGTGAGTCCTATGTCTTACAAATGGACAGGGGGGGTGGAAATTTAGGACATCTCTCATTTTTAAAACTCGGACAAAAATACATTTTGCCTGACAGTTTTCTTGGGATGTTAACAGTTCATATACATCTATAACATATGACAAAGGCAGGGACGCAGCTGAAGACATCCTGGGGAGAAATGGTGGGAATGATAATGTAAGAAATTTTATTCCAGGACTCGTTCTAGATACAAGGTACTGCTATGGGGTCTAATCTGATCCATTCTGCAAACTGCCATGTAGACTCCTTAAAGGAATGTTGTGTGTATTCACGGGCTTCCTATAAGTCTTATTCTACCTCTTGGAATTGTTATATTGACGACTTTTTCTGTATTTGGATGGGGCCCTTTGGAAACCCTGATTGAATTCAATTCTTACCTGAATAATATTTCAGTTTGTGTTGCATTTTAATAGAAAACAGTTTCATTTCCTGGACACCATTGTTATCAAGGGAGTTGAGGGTGCTCTGTCCATCAACCTGTACATTGTTCTAGCTGCCACCCTTTGGCAACCAAAAAAATCCAATTTCAATTTAAAAGAATAGACATGATAGTTTGAAATAATGACACAAAACAACAACGTCTCAACAATGTCCACAACAAATGTAGAGAAAGGGGCTACCCGGAAAGTACATTTACTGGGAGTAGGGACACCCCAACCCATAAACGTAGCAAGAGAATGGGTAACAGAAAACAATTAGTTTATACCTATCAATGGCCTACAGGGTGCACAAAACTATCTGTAGACACTGGACCATACTTATGTGGCACCCCAGGGGTCTGGTTGCCACAGTAATAGAAATATTATGTCTGAGAGCAAGTGGGAGGTTTCTCTGGTCAGGAGCCCTAAGCATGCAACACGGCCCACCCAGACCTGGGAGGGGAGGAATCTGCCCTTATAAACTGGGTCTGGGGCGGGATTAGGTGAGACAGAGCCTGCAGAACAAGCAGAGCAGTCAGAGCCTGGAAAGGGAAAGTAAAAACCAGGAGCTCTGTAGGAGCAGGAGCGAGTGCCAGAGGCTGGAAGCTAGAAAGCTCGCCTTGGCTGAAGACACTAATACCGGACACGGAGTCCGAGGCTGTGGGGACATCCAGGTCCAGCAGCAGAATCCAACCGGCAGGGGATTCCATGTCCTCTGGCCTTAGAAGCCCAGAGGCACGGTCACAAGCAAGGGACCAGCACCGCCATCGTGAAGCGGAGGCTAACGGAGGGCCCCAAGTCACCGGCCATACGGGTGAGCACCACACGGTATACTCAGGAACGTGGGCTACTTCTACCCGCATAGAGCAAGGTAGCCAGGAAAGAGTGCAGATAGACGGGGAGGCCTACAACTCCACCTGGCCAGGGGAGATCCTACTTGCTTACAGACTGACCAGGCCCCTACTGCTAACCAGTACTCCCGGGAGGGTCTGCGTTATACCATCAGTAAAGACCCTGAACTGCACCACACGTCTCTGTGTTTCATCGCCGCACCAGCACCATCAGTATTGGGACGCTCACACCATCACTCCCATCATCCACACTAGCTGCCCTGAGGCAATACTTCTCCCGTGGGGAGTTATCCTATACTTGGCTGCGCATACAACATCAGCCTCAGCGGTCTGCAGCGCAGCTGCGGTCCCCACTGACCGCAATCCACGGGTGGCGTAGTCGGACATTTGTCACATTACTAATACTGCCACTGGTTTGACCGCCCTGGGCACGGACCGGGTCACAGCCACGGAGGACTACAACACCCAACGATCCGGCTCCGGGTATCCCCTGCACAGCACAGGCCCAGGGGGCGCGTCAACTTTGGCGTAGCCGGCAGGATTTCGTGCCCGCAACCACCGGGTACTGCGTGCCTGAAAAAAAAAGACTTTTATACTTACCTGTGGTGAAGTTTCCCGCCGTCCGGAGCCGTTTCCCGCCATCGGACGCCATCTTGGGTCGTTTCCCGCCGTCTTCTGCCGTCTTCCCGCCATCCGCAGCTGCTTCCCGCCTTCGGACGCCATCTTCGGGACGCCGCACGGGAAGAAGAGGGGCGTGGACGCCGAAAGCGCACGAGATCCGAAGCCCCGCCCCACGCACCGACGCTGCGCAAGGTCCTGGAAGGGAGAAAGAGCGACGCTGACGTCATCGGAGCACGACGCCAGGTCCTCGACCCCGACGATTGACTGCGGAGCCGCGGCCTACGGAAGAAGAGCATCACAAGGTAGGCCACGGTCCACTAGGGGGGGAGGAGGATGTCGGACACCGAGGGGAGCTCCACTGCCACAGCCACCGCCAGCGCAACCGCTGCAGCAGTCATGCCATTCACCATGCCCTATATCCCGGGGGCAACCTGGCTACCCCAGTACTCAGGGGAGTCACATACTCTAAATGACTTTAGAGAAAGACTGGATAGCCTCTTCCAGGAAAGAGGTACCCCCTCACAGAAGAGCAAAAAGTGAGCATCCTGGTGGCCCAATTAATCGGGGCAGCCCAAAGGGAGGTAAAGTCCTGGCCACCTGGGAGGAAGAGGACTGTCAGAGAAATACTAACCCGGCTGAAAGACACATTTGACACCCGCACCTAAAGCTCAGATTTTACGGGTGCAAACAGCGGGCACATGAAAGTATCAGGGACTATGCCCTAAACCTACAAGAGGCCCTGAAAGCCATTAAACAGGCAGACCCTGACAGCGTGGGAAATGAAGACAAGCTGTTGACCGAACAATTTATTGAGGGTCTACTGTGCAATGCCCACCGAACCCAGTTGCGGGCAATGGCCTTACAGGACCCTGACCTGGACTTTGCACAGTTCAAGGACAGAGCCATCCGGGTGCTCCGAGAACCGGCACCAGGTGGCGCTGTGACCCACAGGCGCCCTGCTATCACTTATCAGCAGGACGCGGCGCCCTTGTCTGCAGGGGCTGTGGGAGCTGATGCGCAGGCTTTAAACAATGACCCGGCTACAGACCTGCACCATCAGGTCCAAGAGCTGACTAAGAGCGTTGCCGCGCTAACCAGAACTGTGCAGTCTTTACAGGTCTCTTCTCCAGGAAAGATCCAGCTGGCATCCGGACCGGAGGACGTCCCGTGGCGCCGACTGAAGAGGACCCCACCGGCCAGAGGAAGACCCAGCGACAGATACAACGAGGACGGACGACGCATCTGCCGCCGCTGCAATCAACCCGGACATATGGCAAGGTACTGTCATTTAAACGGGCACAACCTGGGGTAGAGGGCCAACCCCCAGGCATAAGATCATCAGGCCCATCGAACTGGCATGATAAATACGTAGGGGGACGTCCAGTCTTGCCTGTGGTACTGGATGGCATTCCTATGAGTGCCCTACTAGACACCGGGTCACAGGTCACCACCATCCCGTACGTGCTCTTCAAGCGGTACTGGAATGACTCGGACATAACCCGCTACCCAGATGACGACCTGAGCATTATCGCCAGCAATGGTCAGCCCGTGCCACAGATAGGATTTAAAGAGGTGACCATCAAGGTCGGTAAAGTTGAACTGCCGGCACAAGGACTTATCATTGTGAACATTGACCGTCGCGAGAGTCACCCAAAAATAACCCTGGGTACTAACGTAATCGAAAACTGTCTTGCAGAGGTGATTCTTATTTTGCAACAGGTTGCCAAGAACGCCAGCTCCGGCCAGCAGCGTGTGCTCCAAAAAGAGATCCGGGCACTGATGAAACGGCAACAGGTGGAACTATCTGGTGGTGAGATTGGTAGCGTGAGAATGTGTGACCCGTTCCCTATTGCCATGCCCCCGAAAAGTGAGATGATGATTTGGTGCCGGGCAGCTATTGGTCTGAGAGGTAGAGATTACCAGGCAATGGTAGAACCCGTCTACTCAGACAGTAGGCCCACCATTTTGACAGCACGGGGGGTGGTCGATGTACGCCATGGGAGGGTGCCCGTTCGCATCATAAATATCAGGGAGAGAGAAGTATACCTGCCCCGGTATGCCACGCTAGCCAAATTGTTCACCATCAACCAGAACTCTGTAAAGGCCGTGGAACCCTTGCCTCCATCTCAACCAGAGGAAGGTAACGGCTCTAAGAAACCAATGGAGGACTGGTGTCAGCAACTGCATTTGGGTACTGACTCCACTCCCTCACACCAAAAACAGGGAGTCTATCGGGTGGTTCAAGAGTACGAGAGAGTGTTTAGTAAACACCAGCTGGACTTCGGGCGAGTAAAGGGGGTAGAACATCACATCCCCACGGGAGACCATCCTCCCATAAAGGAGAGATACCGACCCGTACCCCCGGCACACTACCAACACGCCAAGGGGATGCTAAAAGACATGAAGGAGGCTGGGGTAATCAGGGATAGCTGTAGCCCCTGGGCAGCTCCACTAGTCTTAGTGAAAAAGAAAGACAACACCATGAGAATGTGTGTAGACTACAGGAAGGTCAACCGTATCACACACAAAGATGCGTACCCGTTACCAAGGATAGAAGAGTCCTTAGCTGCATTAAAATCTGCTAACTTCTTCTCTACTTTGGATCTCACTGGCGGGTACTGGCAGGTTCCTGTAGCAGAGGCGGACTGGGAGAAGACCGCATTCACCACCCCGATGGGACTCAGCGAATTTAACTGTATGCCGTTCGGGCTCTGCAACGCACCAGGAACCTTCCAACGGTTGATGGAATGCTGTCTGGGACACCGGAACTTCGAGACGGTCCTGTTATATCTGGACGATGTCATCGTCTATTCCAAGACCTATGAGGACCATCTGGAACACCTGGCAGAAGTGTTTGAAGCTCTGGCAAACTATGGCTTAAAGGTGAAACCCTCAAAGTGTCATCTACTGAAGCCGAAGGTACAGTACCTGGGACACGTGGTGAGTGCTGACGGAGTGGCTCCCGACCCTGACAAGATCACCGTGATTAAGGACTGGCCAAGACCATCCAGCATAAAGGAAGTGCGGCAGTTCCTTGGGTTGGTAGGCTACTACCGAAGATTCATTCCCGGTTTTACCAAGAAGGCAGCTCCTATGCAGGACCTCCTGATAGGCCAGTCCAGGAAGGCCAAAAACCAGAAGCCACCCTTCAAATGGGAAAAGCTGGAAGAGGAGTCCTTCCGCCAGCTGAAGATGGCCCTCACGGGGGATGAAATCCTGGTGTACCCTGATTACAGTCAGCCTTTTATCCGCTACACGGACGCAAGCAACGTCGGGCTAGGAGCCGTACTGTCCTAGATCCAGCAGGGAAGAGAACGGGTAATTGCTTACGCCAGCCGAAAACTGCGACCCACGGAAAGAAACCCTGAGAATTACAGCTCGTTCAAGCTAGAGTTCCTGGCAGTGGTGTGGGCAGTAACCGAACGTTTCAAGCACTACCTCGCCTCTTCCCGGTTCACCGTGTACACGGACAACAACCCGTTGACACACCTGGACACTGCAAGACTGGGTGCCCTGGAGCAGAGATGGATGGCCCGCCTGTCCAACTACGAGTTCACAATCAAATACCGGGCAGGACGTTCCAATACCAACGCGGACGCCCTGTCCAGGATGCCAAACCTACCGGACGAAGGGGAGGATCCAGAAGAATTGGAAGAGATCGAACTCCCTGCGTTTCACCGTCATGGGATTACCCAGTATTCCCACCGTGTGAGGGGCCAGCGATCCGCTACGTTCAACCCCTTACCCCACTACAACTGGGCGGAGACACAAGACAGTGACCCCGCAGTCCGTCTGGTGAAGGAGATGCTAACCCAGGCTGACGCTTGCCTGGACCCAGACGCTCCGGAAGAGACCAAGCAACTGTGGACGGAAAAGAGCAGACTGTTTCTCTACAAGGAAAAGTTGTGCCGCAGAATGGTCAATTCCCGGACACATGAACTGATTTGGCAGGTTGTGGTACCGAGACGGGACGCAGCTATGGTGCTGGATGCCTACCACAATGGGGCAGGGCACTTCGGATGTAAGAAGCTGGAGTTCCTGCTGCGTGAACGGTTCTACTGGATAGGCATGAGAGGAGCCATTGAGTGGTGGTGTAGAGACTGTGGCCCGTGCAATCTAAGAAGAAGGGACCGTGCCAGCCAGAGGACTCCCCTGCAGCCCATCATCACCAGGCAGCCGCTGGAACTGGTCGCTCTGGACCATGTTAAGCTGGCTCCAAGCAGAAGCGGGTATGTCTACGCCCTAACCATCGTGGATCACTACTCCCGGTTCCTGGTGGTGGTCCCGGTCAAAGACCAGACGGCTCAGACAGCAGCCAGAGCCTTCCAGCTGCACTGCTGCCACCCACATGGGTACCCGGACCAAGTGCTGACGGACCAAGGACCAGTCTTCGAAGCGGAGGTCTTTCAGGAGTTCTGCAACCTGTATGGCTGCAAGAAGATAAGAACAACGCCCTATCACCCCCAAACCAATGGACTCTGCGAGAAGATGAACCAGGTGGTGATAGATCTGCTAAAAACATTGCCCCTGGAAGAACGCAGTCTGTGGCCTGAGAAACTGCCCGATCTGGTGGACCTGTATAACCACATCCCGGTAGGTTCCACCAACTGTACCCCGGCTTACCTAATGCGAGCAAGACCTGGTAAGCTGCCTGTTGACCTGGATATGGGAGTCCTGACACCCGAGGACACCTCGCCAGAGGCAGACTGGGATACAGAACGCCAGCAGCAGTACCGGAAAGTACAGGAGAGCGTCGAGCGAAGTCTCTGCCAATCAAGAGAAAGGCAGGAGAGGACTTATAACCAACATGCTCCCGCTGTTCCCCTGGTACCTGGAGAGCAGGTCTTGAAAAGAAAAAGGCGGCTCCATAAGTTGGACGACCAGTGGGAAAAGGACCCGTACACCGTACTGCCCTCAAGCCACAATAATCCAAAGGTGTACGTCATCAGCAAGGATGGAGGAGAGACCACAGCCACTGTCTCCAGAGACCACCTGAAAAAGTGCCCCGAGAAGTTGCAAAGCACGGATGAAGATCAGGAAGACCCTCAACCCGTAGAGGAAAAGGAGGAAATGATCAGCACCGTACTCGGAGACTTTCCCCGGTCCTGGACACAAGTAAACAACGCTATCATGGTACCCGTCCTCACCTTTCTCCAGCCAGCCTCTCAAGCGCCTACAGAAGATCAGGTAGAGCTGGAAGAGCAGCCGGCCCAGGAGGCAGAAGAGTCCACACCAGCAGCCCAGGAGAATCAACCCTCTGCTAGTAGTGAGCCTGCCGTGCCCCTAGTAAGCCAAAGAGTACGCAGAAAGCTGCCCAGCTTACCCATAACACCTGCTACACCCTGTAGTGCAGAACCAGTTAGTGAGCTCCGTAGGTCCACTAGAGTCACTAGAGGTCAAATGCCCGCTCGCTGGAGAATCTAAACTAATGCACTGTGAATTTATCTGTTTCTTGAAAATGTTTATGGTTTATGTTTGTTGCCTGTTATTAATTATGTTTCTCAGTTACCCTGCAGATTTATTTGGACTAATAGGTTATGGACACTGGATAACTGGAACAATTCTTGTAGATAGTTGCACCTTGGTGCCTCTTGCGAAGACGGCCGCGGAAGAGAAAACCTGTCTGGCGTGGCCTCCTTGCGGCCCAAAGTAGTTAGCTTCAGCCTTGCAGCCACGCCCAAGGCCAACGCAAGGGGTTTGCTTTGGACAGGTCCCCTACTTCGCTTAAAACTTCACCTTGGGTGACATGGACACCCTCTTGTTTCACAAACTTCACCTTGGGTGATATGGACACCCGGTTGCGGACACGCCGTGACCTCTACAGACTAAAGCTTCTTGTAAATATGTTATTGTATTATTGTTATACCCTGTATTTATGTTTCTTTAAAAAAATGTGTTTAGTCCCGGAGTACTAAAATTTACTAGGGGGGAATGTGGCACCCCAGGGGTCTGGTTGCCACAGTAATAGAAATATTATGTCTGAGAGCAAGTGGGAGGTTTCTCTGGTCAGGAGCCCTAAGCATGCAACACGGCCCACCCAGACCTGGGAGGGGAGGAATCTGCCCTTATAAACTGGGTCTGGGGCGGGATTAGGTTAGACAGAGCCTGCAGAACAAGCAGAGCAGTCAGAGCCTGGAAAGGGAAAGTAAGAACCAGGAGCTCTGTAGGAGCAGGAGCGAGTGCCAGAGGCTGGAAGCTAGAAAGCTCGCCTTGGCTGAAGACACTAAACCCGGATACGGAGTCCGAGGCTGTGGGGACATCCAGGTCCAGCAGCAGAATCCAACCGGCAGGGGATTCCATGTCCTCTGGCCTTAGAAGCCCAGAGGCACGGTCACAAGCAAGGGACCAGCACCGCCATCGTGAAGCGGAGGCTAACGGAAGGCCCCAAGTCACTGGCCATACGGGTGAGCACCACACGGTATACTCAGGGACGTGGGCTACTTCTACCCGCATAGAGCAAGGTAGCCAGGAAAGAGTGCAGATAGTCGGGGAGGCCTACAACTCCGCCTGGCCAGGGGAGATCCTGCTTGCTCACAGACTGACCAGGCCCCTACTGCTAACCAGTACTCCCGGGAGGGTCTGTGTTATACCATCAGTAAAGACCCTGAACTGCACCACATGTCTCTGTGTTTCATCCCCGCACCAGCACCATCAGTATTGGGACGCTCACTCCATCACTCCCATCATCCACACTAGCTGCCCTGAGGCAATACTTCTCCCGTGGGGAGTTACCCATACTCGGCTGCACATACAACATCAGCCTCAGCGGTCTGCAGCCCAGCGGCGGTCCCCACTGACCGCAATCCACGGGTGGCGTAGTCGGACATTTGTCACATTACTAATACTGCCACTGGTTTGACCGCCCTGGGCACGGACCGGGTCACAGCCACGGAGGACTACAACCCCCAGCGATCCGGTTCCGGGTATCCCCTGCACAGTACAGGCCCAGGGGGCGTGTCACTTACAGAGGACCAGTCACCAGTTTGTGTATGGTAAACTGAGCACATGATGGCACAGCGGCTGCAGAGCTGAGCAAAACTTAGTTATTTTTTAATTTCTCCTCTCCGTTGTGTAGATTCTCTCTTGTAAAGTTTCAGTTATCATTTATGTTATAAATCAATGGGGCTTTGCCAGAGATTCTTCTCTGCACTTCTTCCCCTGCATGATGTTGACCAATCAAAAGTAGGCAGCAACACACAGGGAAAAGAAGACCACATCCCCCCTTTCGTCATTGATCTCTCTCTCTCTAGTGTGGGGTAGGGTGAGAACTCTCTGCACTGTTAGATGAGATCTGGAAGTGTTTGTAATGACACATAACTCGGTTCTGCTGTATCTGTGCCTAACAGCTGCAGAGATCAGTGAGGAGGGCGTGTTCTTTTCTCCCCTGCATGACGCCTCCTGGTTATGATTGGACAACCTCATGCAGAGGAAAAAGAACACGCCCCTGAGACAGATCTCTGCTAACACCCAGGTAAACTTTAACATAAATTACAACCTAAACTTTACAAGCGAAAAACTCTGCAACTAGTATTCCATGATGCGGCCAGGGCAATATGCTCAATTGGTGAAAAGTCCTCTTTAACAAAGTGCGTCCATCAATAGATGAATTTCAGCAGCCATTCATCCCCTTCAAACTTGAAATATAAGTTGGTTGCAGCAGATGAAGGATCTCAAACTTCTCTTACAACTCCCTAGAAATGCAAAAACGTCCTTAAAGGGGATAAGTTCTACCTCCCCCAAACAGGAGAGGGTGTCCTCCTGCTAATCAGCCTTTGTAGTGTGCGCCATTAAATGACCCTGTAGCTTGTATGTGAGAGAAAAGGCCCGACAGGTGGGAGACCCCCAGCACAACTATTGGGGGTGAGACTTCACCGGCCCTCCATCATATCCACCCACAAAGGACGTAAGGGATCGCAGCTAGAATGCCAAGTGTTGGCGCTCATTGCTTAGCCGGAGAGGAGGGAATCACATATTGTGCCCCCCGGTATACGGCGCAAATTGTGATCACATCTTACACCATTATTATACTGACACCCTATGTGTCCGCCATCAGCCTCTTATTACAGCACTCTGCTGTTATAGGGTCAGGACTATGAGGGTGAGGGGTCCTGGATGCAGTGTTGCACTTGGTGGGTGTTGGGGTCTTACGCGAGATGACTCCGTCCTTATTAGCGGCACAGATGCTGTTGCTGGTTCTCTGGCATTGTCGTGGAGCAGGATGGCACGCTCAGCTCCGGGCGGGCTGCCAGCCACTTCCCACGGGCACAGGATGCCCAGATCCAGCACCAAAGATGCTGTCGGGGGACTGCGGGGTTCACATACTTCTACTGCCTCTGAGAACTGTGTGATATCATGGTGCATTGTGACCACCCATACCCAGGGGCCGCAGCCATGAGGCATGACGATGAGACCCCCGTTATATCACGTCTGGGAACATCATATTGTGTACGGACCCCGCACAAATCCTGGAGTGAAGCCTGATCACATGATGGCGATATAGTGCGACCCTTCTCTGGTCTCATTGCCCCTCATACAGACCCCTCACCTCGTGGCCCCCACACCACATGCTGTGGCACCTCTCAGTCATTAACTCCTTATTACATTCATAGGTTCCTTTTCTCCATTGCTTGGGTTGTGAGGGAGGGGAGATCAGCAGATCCGGTGTCTCTGGGTCTCTCGGTCATCAGCACAGATCTCACCTGTGAAAATCTCATAAAAAAAAGTCAGAAAACTTCTCATAATTTTGGGTAAAAAAAAAAAAAAAAAAGGGATTTAAAATTTCCAGTTCTGCTCTTGGCCACTAGATGTCAGCAGCAGGTCCCGTAACTGCATCGCAGGTGAGGGGTTAATAGGAGGATGAGTGTGACTGCACCTCCTGAACTTACACTAGCAGACAGATCAGTCAGGGGGTCCGCAGGCTGCAGTGATTTATAATGGGGGGGAGGGGGCAGACCATGCAGTGAGGACATCGCACCCCTTGAAATGTAGCCTTCAATAGCCTAATCATGAAATCAAGGGGGTATAAAAAGTCTACACACCCCTGTAAAATCCCAAGTTTTTGTCGTGTAGAAGAAACATTTCAGGACTTCTTCCCCCTTTAATGTCGCCCGTAATCTGCACAAATCCAGTGAGAAAAACGGAAAATCTTTTCAGGTGGAAAAAGAAAATTCAAGAAGTAAAATAATGCATAAGTCTGCACACCCGTACACTAATACTTTGGTATAGTCCAAATATTTGTTCTGAGTCCAGTAGATGTTTCTTATGCACCAAAGACCACTCTGGGCGGGGCGGTCCGGACTGACCCCCACAGGGTCCAAATCAGCTTCAAAAATCCAAGGAAATCCGAGGCTCCAGAAAACTTCTCATAGGGATAAAATATAACTTTCATTCTGTCTTTAGAAGCGTATGGCAGGAGGTACAAATGAGGTATTTGTTCTGTCCATAATCCCCTCCCGCGTCACTAAAACCCCAGCTCCAGCTGCCGAAAACCAGCCCCAAATCCCAATTCTGCCTCACTGTGGACTGAACCAGGACTGGCCAGAAATTCCTGCAGCTCCTTTAATGTTGTTAAAGCACCAATTTTTTTCTGGTCCTTTCATCAATTTTTAAGGGACGTCCAATTCTAGGTAATGTTACTGTTGTGGCAAATTTCAGCCCCTTCTAGATGAAGCTTCCCAGTGTCCATGGCATCTAATGCCTGGTATCCTTCTCCTGATAACTTTCTGCAGTGAGATTCCTTTGCTGTGTTGTCAGCTGTTTACAGACCAGAAAATGTCAGGAAAATCCTCCTAGAGCAGCGACGCTTTCTATGAGAATCGCTGTAAATGATGGCGGCCGAGCGCTGACTGCTATGTAACATGGGGGGGATGTGATCAGCTGATTCTGAGCCCCGATTATAAGAGGGCGCTCACACATATGCAACCACATTATTTTAGTTTTATTTTCCCTCAAAATTATTTCAATTTGTTTCTCGGTGGATTTGTACAGCTTTTGGGAGACATTAAAGGAAGAAAAGCCCTGAAAGGTTTTTTCCTGGTAGGATTTTTTTTTTACATGACAAAAAACCTGGGATTATTACAGGGGCGTGTAGACTTTTTTCATCCACTATGTAACCCCTCACCTCTCATGACTTGTTCCCCTTGCTGCCCCGGATTACTCAGCGATCACCCCGCGTAACATTAATTAGTGATAATTGTGTCCGTATGTGTTGGATCGTCGTTCCCTCCGTGACGAGAGGCGAGTGACGCACTCCTCCGCCGCACACCCTGGAGATGGAAAGGTTGACACCTGCTCTGTGGTGGGATTTCTTCTGCCGCTTCCTTACACCCCACAGGACGTCATTATTAATCTATTATTCTTAAAGGGATGTGGCCACGCTGAATTCACAGGTCACACAGATGGAGAGATTGTGGGAAGATTCTGAATGTTATTCTGGGGTAAATCCAATAGAAACGAGTGTCCTCCCCGGAGACGCCGTGTGCGGCAGTTCGGGCCCCGGGAGACATTGTGTGAACATCACCTCTACATGTGTCGCTCCACGTATTAGTAATTGCCTGTACGGTGATGAATAATGCATGCAGTGCAGGGTCGGCCCGACGCTCAGAGAACTGACACTGTTTCTATACATAATAATGGGTCTGCGCCCCCCGTGCTCCCCTGCGCCCCCCCCGTGCTCCCCTGCGCCCCCCATGCTCCACTGCACCCCTCCTCATGCTCTCAGGCGCCCCCGTGCTCCCCTGCGCCCCCCATGCTCCACTGCACCCCTCCTCATGCTCTCAGGCGCCCCCGTGCTCCCCTGCGCCCCCCCCCCCCGTGCTCTCCTGCACCCCCCCGTGCTCTCCTGCACCCTCCTGTGCTCTCCTGCGCCCCTCGTGCCCTCCTGCACCCCTCCCCATGCGCCCCTGCGCCCCTCCCCCGTGCTCTCCTGCGCCCCTCGTGCTCTCCTGCACCCCCCCTATGCTCTCCTGCACCTTCCTATGCTCTCCTGCAGCCTCCTGTGCTCTCCTGCACCCCTGGTGCTCTCCTGCACCCTCCTGTGCTCTCCTGCACCCCTGGTGCTCTCCTGCAGCCTCCTGTGCTCCCCTGCACCCCTCGTGCTCTCCTGCACCCCTGGTGCTCTCCTGCACCCTCCTGTGCTCCCCTGCGCCCCTCTGGCTCCCCTGCGCCCCTCTGGCTCCCCTGCACCCCTCTTGCTCCGATCAGTCTTTTACGTAGGAAATCCAGCATAACTCCTCAGAATGGATGCAGCGTTTGGTGAGCACTGATGTACAGGGGAAATGTGATACATGAATATTAGATTGCGAGCTTCTGGGACCAGGGTCTGAGGTGTCTCTATACTTATATGCATCAGCTCAGCTGTAATGCTCCAGTCACATCCAGAGCTGCAGTTGTGTCTCTGCTGGATCCCGTTCGCTCTCAGACAGGACAGACGTGCTGAGGACTGATCTGTGGTCACAGGAAAGTACAGAGCGGCGCCTTACACCCGATGCAGCCGCATACGCGCTACTGACCAGCGGCTTATGGCTGATAGCTGGGGTGTGAAAGCAACTCACCACAAGGATCCTCCAAGGAGGGCAGCACCCTACTATATATAGGGCAGCACGGTGGCTCAGTGGCTAGCACTGTACTATATATAGGGCAGCACGGTGGCTCAGTGGCTAGCACTGTACTATATATAGGGCAGCACAGTGGCTCAGTGGTTAGCACTGTACTATATATAGGGCAGCACGGTGGCTCAGTGGTCGGCACTGTACTCTATATAGGGCAGCACGGTGGCTCAGTGGTTAGCACTGTACTATATATAGGGCAGCACGGTGGCTCAGTGGTCGGCACTGTACTATATATAGGGCAGCACGGTGGCTCAGTGGTCGGCACTGTACTATATATAGGGCAGCACGGTGGCTCAGTGGTTAGCACTGTACTATATATAGGGCAGCACGGTGGCTCAGTAGTTAGCACTGTCCTATAGATAGGGCAGCACAGTGGCTCAGTGGTCAGCACTGTACTATATATAGGGCAGCACGGTGGCTCAGTGGCTAGCACTGTACTATATATAGGGCAGCACAGTGGCTCAGTGGTCAGCACTGTACTATATATATGGCAGAACAATGGCTCAGTGGTCGGCACTGTACTATATATAGGGCAGCACGGTGGCTCAGTGGTCGGCACTGTACTATATATAGGGCAGCACGGTGGCTCAGTGGCTAGCACTGTACTATATATAGGGCAGCACGGTGGCTCAGTGGTCGGCACTGTACTATATATAGGGCAGAACGGTGGCTCAGTGGTTAGCACTGTACTATATATAGGGCAGCATGGTGGCTCAGTGGTCGGCACTGTACTATATATAGGGCAGAACGGTGGCTCAGTGGTTAGCACTGTACTATATATAGGGCAGCACGGTGGCTCAGTGGTTAGCACTGTACTATATATAGGGCAGCATGGTGGCTCAGTGGTCGGCACTGTACTATATATAGGGCAGCATGGTGGCTCAGTGGTCGGCACTGTACTATATATAGGGCAGCATGGTGGCTCAGTGGTCGGCACTGTACTATATATAGGGCAGCATGGTGGCTCAGTGGTCAGCACTGTACTATACATAGGGCAGCACAGTGGCTCAGTGGTCGGCACTGTACTATATATAGGGCAGCACGGTGGCTCAGTGATCAGCACTGTACTATATATAGGGCAGCATGGTGGCTCAGTGGTTAGCACTGTACTATATATATAGGGCAGCACGGTGGCTCAGTGGTCAGCACCGTACTATATATAGGGCAGCACGGTGGCTCAGTGGTTAGCACTGTACTCTATATAGGGCAGCACAGTGGCTCAGTGGTTAGCACTGTACTCTATATAGGGCAGCACGGTGGCTCACTGGTTAGCACCGTACTATATATAGGGCAGCACGGTGGCTCAGTGGTCAGCACCGTACTATATATAGGGCAGCACGGTGGCTCAGTGGTCAGCACCGTACTATATATAGGGCAGCACGGTGACTCAGTGGTTAGCACTGTACTATATATAGGGCAGCACGGTGACTCAGTGGTTAGCACTGTACTATATATAGGGCAGCATGGTGACTCAGTGGTTAGCACCATACTATATATAGGGCAGCACGGTGACTCAGTGGTTAGCACCGTACTATATATAGGGCAGCACGGTGGCTCCGTGGTCAGCACTGTACTATATATAGGGCAGCACGGTGACTCAGTGGTTAGCACTGTACTATATATAGGGAAGCATGGTGACTCAGTGGTTAGCACTGTACTATATATAGGGCAGCACAGTGGCTCAGTGGTTAGCACTGTATTATATATAGGGCAGCACGGTGGCTCAGTGGTCAGCACTGTACTATATATAAGGCAGCACGGTGGCTCAGTGGTTATCACCGTACTATATATAGGGCAGCACGGTGACTCAGTGGTTAGCACTGTACTATATATAGGGCAGAACGGTGGCTCAGTGGTTAACACTGTACTATATATAGGGCAGCTCAGTTGTTAGCACTGCACTATATATAGGGCAGCACGGTGGCTCAGTGGTTAGCACTGTATTATATATAGGGCCGCATGGTGGCTCAGTGGTTAGCACTGTACTATATATAGGGCAGCACGGTGGCTCAGTAGTTAGCACTGTCCTATAGATAGGGCAGCACAGTGGCTCAGTGGTCAGCACTGTACTATATATAGGGCAGCACGGTGGCTCAGTGGTTAGCACTGTACTATATATAACGCAGCACGGTGACTCAGTGGTTAGCACTGTACTATATATAGGGGATCACGGTGGCTCAGTGGTCAGCACAGTACTATATATAGGGCAGCACAGTGGCTCAGTGGTCAGCACTGTACTATATATAGGGCAGCACGGTGGCTCAGTGGTTAGCACTGTACTATATATAGGGCAGCACGGTGGCTCAGTGGTTAGCACAGTACTATATATAGAACAGCACGGTGGCTCAGTGGTCGGCACTGTACTATATATAGGGCAGCACGGTGGCTCAGTGGTCAGTACCGTACTATATATAGGGCAGCACGGTGGCTCAGTGGTCGGCACTGTACTATATATAGGGCAGCAAGGTGGCTCAGTGGTCGGCACTGTACTATATATAGGGCAGCACGGTGGCTCAGTGGTCAGCACTGTACTATATATAGGGCAGCACGGTGGCTCAGTGGTCAGCACTGTACTATATATAGGGCAGCACGGTGGCTCAGTGGTCGGCACTGTACTATATATAGGGCAGCACGGTGGCTCAGTGGTCAGCACTGTACTATATATAGGGCAGCACGGTGACTCAGTGGTTAGCACCATACTATATATAGGGCAGCACGGTGACTCAGTGGTTAGCACCATACTATATATAGGGCAGCACAGTGACTCAGTGGTTAGCACTGTACTATATATAGGGCAGCACGGTGACTCAGTGGTTAGCACCATACTATATATATAGGGCAGCACGGTGACTCAGTGGTTAGCACCATACTATATATAGGGCAGCACGGTGACTCAGTGGTTAGCACCGTACTATATATAGGGCAGCACGGTGGCTCAGTGGTCAGCACTGTACTATATATAGGGCAGCACGGTGACTCAGTGGTTAGCACCATACTATATATAGGGCAGCACGGTGACTCAGTGGTTAGCACTGTACTATATATAGGGAAGCATGGTGACTCAGTGGTTAGCACTGTACTATATATAGGGCAGCACGGTGGCTCAGTGGTCAGCACTGTACTATATATAGGGCAGAACGGTGGCTCAGTGGTTAACACTGTACTATATATAGGGCAGCTCAGTGGTTAGCACTGTACTATATATAGGGCAGCACGGTGGCTCAGTGGTTAGCACTGTACTATATATAGGGCCGCATGGTGGCTCAGTGGTTAGCACTGTCCTATAGATAGGGCAACACAGTGGCTCAGTGGTCAGCACTGTACTATATATAGGGCAGCACGGTGGCTCAGTGGTTAGCACTGTACTATATATGACGCAGCACGGTGACCTAGTGGTTAGCACTGTACTATATATAGGGGATCACGGTGGCTCAGTGGACAGCACCGTACTATATATAGGGCAGCACGGTGGCTCAGTGGTCAGCACTGTACTATATATAGGGCAGCACGGTGGCTCAGTGGTCAGCACTGTACTATATATAGGGCAGCACGGTGGCTCAGTGGTCAGCACTGTACTATATATAGGGCAGCATGGTGGCTCAGTGGTCAGCACTGTACTATATATAGGGCTGCACAGTGGCTCAGTGGTTAGCACTGTACTATATATATAGGGCAGCACAGTGGCTCAGTGGTTAGCACTGTACTATATATAGGGCAGCACGGTGGCTCAGTGGTCAGCACTGTACTATATATAGGGCAGCACGGTGGCTCAGTGGTCAGCACTGTACTATATATAGGGCAGCATGGTGGCTCAGGGGTTAGCACTGTACTATATATAGGGCAGCATGGTGGCTCAGTGGTTAGCACTGTACTATATATAGGGCAGCACGGTGACTCAGTGGTTAGCACTGTACTATATATTTTTGCAGCACGGTGGCTCAGTGGTCGGCACTGTACTATATATAGGGCAGCACGGTGGCTCAGTGGTCAGCACTGTACTATATATAGGGCAGCACGGTGGCTCAGTGGTCAGCACTGTACTATATATAGGGCAGCACGGTGGCTCAGTGGTCGGCACTGTACTATTTATAGGGCAGCACGGTGGCTCAGTGGTCAGCACTGTACTATATATAGGGCAACACGGTGGCTCAGTGATTAGCACCGTACTATATATAGGGCAGCACGGTGACTCAGTGGTTAGCACCATACTATATATAGGGCAGCACGGTGACTCAGTGGTTAGCAAAATACTATATATAGGGCAGCACGGAGGCTCAGTGGTCAGCACAGTACTATATATAGGGCAGCACGGTGACTCAGTGGTTAGCACCATACTATATATAGGGCAGCACGGTGACTCAGTGGTTAGCACTGTACTATATATAGGGCAGCATGGTGACTCAGTGGTTAGCACCATACTATATGTAGGGCAGCACAGTGACTCAGTGGTTAGCACTGTACTATATATAGGGCAGCACGGTGACTCAGTGGTTAGCACCATACTATATATATAGGGCAGCACGGTGACTCAGTGGTTAGCACCATACTATATATAGGGCAGCACGGTGACTCAGTAGTTAGCACCGTACTACATATAGGGCAGCACGGTGGCTCAGTGGTCAGCACTGTACTATATATAGGGCAGCACGGTGACTCAGTGGTTAACACCATATTATATATAGGGCAGCACGGTGACTCAGTGGTTAGCACTGTACTATATATAGGGAAGCATGGTGACTCAGTGGTTAGCACTGTACTATATATAGGGCAGCACAGTGGCTCAGTGGTTAGCACTGTACTATATATAGGGCAGCACGGTGACTCAGTGGTTAGCACTGTACTATATATAGGGCAGAACGGTGGCTCAGTGGTTAACACTGTACTATATATAGGGCAGCTCAGTGGTTAGCACTGTACTATATATAGGGCAGCACAGTGGCTCAGTGGTCAGCACTGTACTATATATAGGGCAGCATGGTGGCTCAGTGGTCAGCACTGTACTATATATAGGGCAGCACAGTGGCTCAGTGGTTAGCACTGTACTATATATATAGGGCAGCACAGTGGCTCAGTGGTCAGCACTGTACTATATATAGGGCAGCACGGTGGCTCAGTGGTTAGCATTGTACTATATATAGAGCAGCACGGTGGCTCAGTGGTTAGCACTGTACTACATATAGGGCAGCACGGTGGCTCAATGGTCAGCACTGTACTATATATAGGGCAGCATGGTGGCTCAGTGGTTAGCACTGTACTATATATAGGGCAGCACGGTGGCTCAGTGGTTACACGGTACTATATATAGGGCAGCACGGTGGCTCAGTGGTTAGCACTGTACTATATATATAGGGCAGCACAGTGGCTCAGTGGTTAGCACTGTACTATATATATAGGACAGCACAGTGGCTCAGTGGTTAGCACTTTACTAAATATATAGGGCAGCACAGTGGCTCAGTGGTTAGCACGGTACTATATATATAGGGCTGCACAGTGGCTCAGTGGTTAGCACTGTACTATATATATAGGGCTGCACAGTGGCTCAGTGGTCAGCACTGTACTTTATATAGGGCAGCACGGTGGCTCAGTGGTGAGCACTGTACTATATATAGGGCAGCACGGTGGCTCAATGGTCAGCACTTTACTATATATAGGGCAGAACGGTGGCTCAGTCGTTAGCACTGTACTATATATGGGGCAGCATGGTGGCTCAGTGGTCAGCATTGTACTATATATAGGGCAGCACGGTGGCTCAGTGGTCAGCACTGTACTATACATAGGGCAGCATGGTGGCTCAGTGGCCAGCACTGTACTATATATAGGGCAGCATGGTGGCTCAGTGGTTAGCACTGTACTATATATAGGGCAGCACAGTGGCTCAGTGGTTAGCACTGTACTATATATAGGGCAGAACAATGGCTCAGTTGTTAGCACTTTACTATATATAGGGCAGCATGGTGGCTCAGTGGTTAACACTGTACTATATATAGGGCAGCATGGTGGCTCAGTGGTTAGCACTGTACTATATATAGGGCAGCACGGTGGCTCAGTGGTTAGCACTGTACTATATATATATAGGGCAGCACAGTGGCTCAGTGGTTAGCACTGTAATATATATAGGGCAGCACAGTGGCTCAGTGGTTAGCACTGAACTATATATATAGGGCAGCACAGTGGCTCAGTGGTTAGCACTGTACTATATATATAGGGCAGCACAGTGGCTCAGTGGTTAGCACTTTACTATATATATAGGGCAGCGCAGTGGCTCAGTGGTCAGCACTGTACTATATATAGGGCAGCACGGTGGCTCAGTGGTCAGCACTGTACTATATATAGGGCAGCACGGTGGCTCAGTGGTCAGCACTGTACTATATATAGGGCAGCATGGTGGCTCAGTGGTCAGCACTGTACTATATATAGGGCAGAACGGTGGCTCAGTGGTTAACACTGTACTATATATAGGGCAGCTCAGTGGTTAGCACTGTACTATATATAGGGCAGCACGGTGGCTCAGTGGTTAGCACTGTACTATATATAGGGCCGCATGGTGGCTCAGTGGTTAGCACTGTCCTATAGATAGGGCAGCACAGTGGCTCAGTGGTCAGCACTGTACTATATATAGGGCAGCATGGTGGCTCAGGGTTAGCACTGTACTATATATGACGCAGCACTTAGCACTGTACTATTTATAGGGGATCACGGTGGCTCAGTGGTCAGCACAGAAGTATATATAGGGCAGCACGGTGGCTCAGTGGTCAGCACCGTACTATATATAGGGCAGCATGGTGGCTCAGTGGTCACCACTGTACTATATATAGGGCAGCACGGTGGCTCAGTGGTCAGCACTGTACTATATATAGGGCAGCACGGTGGCTCAGTGGTCAGCACTGTACTATATATAGGGCAGCACGGTGGCTCAGTGGTCGGCACTGTACTATATATGACGCAGCACTTAGCACTGTACTATATATAGGGGATCACGGTGGCTCAGTGGTCAGCACAGTACTATATATAGGGCAGCACGGTGGCTCAGTGGTCAGCACTGTACTATATATAGGGCAGCATGGTGGCTCAGGGGTTAGCACTGTACTATATATAGGGCAGCATGGTGGCTCAGTGGTCAGCACTGTACTATATATAGGGCAGCACAGTGGCTCAGTGGTTAGCACTGTACTATATATATAGGGCAGCACAGTGGCTCAGTGGTCAGCACTGTACTATATATAGGGCAGCACGGTGGCTCAGTGGTCAGCACTGTACTATATATAGGGCAGCACGGTGGCTCAGTGGTCAGCACTGTACTATATATAGGGCAGCATGGTGGCTCAGTGGTCAGCACTGTACTATATATAGGGCAGAACGGTGGCTCAGTGGTTAACACTGTACTATATATAGGGCAGCTCAGTGGTTAGCACTGTACTATATATAGGGCAGCACGGTGGCTCAGTGGTTAGCACTGTACTATATATAGGGCCGCATGGTGGCTCAGTGGTTAGCACTGTCCTATAGATAGGGCAGCACAGTGGCTCAGTGGTCAGCACTGTACTATATATAGGGCAGCATGGTGGCTCAGTGGTTAGCACTGTACTATATATGACGCAGCACTTAGCACTGTACTATATATAGGGGATCACGGTGGCTCAGTGGTCAGCACAGTACTATATATAGGGCAGCACGGTGGCTCAGTGGTCAGCACTGTACTATATATAGGGCAGCATGGTGGCTCAGGGGTTAGCACTGTACTATATATAGGGCAGCATGGTGGCTCAGTGGTCAGCACTGTACTATATATAGGGCTGCACAGTGGCTCAGTGGTTAGCACTGAACTATATATATAGGGCAGCACAGTAGCTCAGTGGTTAGCACTGTACTATATATAGGGCAGCACGGTGGCTCAGTGGTCAGCACTGTACTATATATAGGGCAGCACGGTGGCTCAGTCGTCAGCACTGTACTATATATAGGGCAGCATGGTGGCTTAGGGGTTAGCACTGTACTATATATAGGGCAGCATGGTGGCTCAGTGGTTAGCACTGTACTATCTATAGGGCAGCACGGAGACTTAGTGGTTAGCACTGTACTATATATTTTTGCAGCACGGTGGCTCAGTGGTCGGCACTGTACTATATATAGGGCAGCACGGTGGCTCAGTGGTCAGCACTGTACTATATATAGGGCAGCACGGTGGCTCAGTGGTCAGCACTGTACTATATATAGGGCAGCACGGTGGCTCAGTGGTCGGCACTGTACTATATATAGGGCAGCACGGTGGCTCAGTGGTCAGCACTGTACTATATATAGGGCAGCACGGTGGCTCAGTGATTAGCACCGTACTATATATAGGGCTGCACGGTGGCTCAGTGGTTAGCACAGTGCTATATAGGGTAGCACGGTGACTCAGTGGTTAGCACCATACTATATATAGGGCAGCACGGTGACTCAGTGGTTAGCACCATACTATATATAGGGCAGCACGGTGGCTCAGTTGTCAGCACCGTACTATATATAGGGCAGCACGGTGACTCAGTGGTTAGCACTGTACTATATATAGGGCAGCATGGTGACTCAGTGGTTAGCACCATACTATATATAGGGCAGCACACTGACTCAGTGGTTAGCACTGTACTATATATAGGGCAGCACGGTGACTCAGTGGTTAGCACCATACTATATATAGGGCAGCACAGTGACTCAGTGGTTAGCACCATACTATATATAGGGCAGCACGGTGACTCAGTGGTTAGCACCGTACTACATATAGGGCAGCACGGTGGCTCAGTGGTCAGCACTGTACTATATATAGGGCAGCAGGGTGACTCAGTGGTTAGCACCATGCTATATATAGGGCAGCACGGTGACTCAGTGTTTAGCACTGTACTATATATAGGGAAGCATGGTGACTCAGTGGTTAGCACTGTAATATATATAGGGCAGCACAGTGGCTCAGTGGTTAGCACTGAACTATATATATAGGGCAGCACAGTGGCTCAGTGGTTAGCACTGTACTATATATATAGGGCAGCACAGTGGCTCAGTGGTTAGCACTGAACTATATATATAGGGCAGCACAGTGGCTCAGTGGTTAGCACTGTACTATATATATAGGGCAGCACAGTGGCTCAGTGGTTAGCACTGTACTATATATATAGGGCAGCACAGTGGCTCAGTGGTCAGCACTGTACTATATATAGGGCAGCACGGTGGCTCAGTGGTCAGCACTGTACTATATATAGGGCAGCACGGTGGCTCAGTGGTCAGCACTGTACTATATATAGGGCAGCATGGTGGCTCAGTGGTCAGCACTGTACTATATATAGGGCAGAACGGTGGCTCAGTGGTTAACACTGTACTATATATAGGGCAGCTCAGTGGTTAGCACTGTACTATATATAGGGCAGCACGGTGGCTCAGTGGTTAGCACTGTACTATATATAGGGCCGCATGGTGGCTCAGTGGTTAGCACTGTCCTATAGATAGGGCAGCACAGTGGCTCAGTGGTCAGCACTGTACTATATATAGGGCAGCATGGTGGCTCAGTGGTTAGCACAGTACTATATATAGGGCAGCACGGTGGCTCAGTGGTCAGCACCGTACTATATATAGGGCAGCATGGTGGCTCAGTGGTCAGCACTGTACTATATATAGGGCAGCACGGTGGCTCAGTGGTCAGCACTGTACTATATATAGGGCAGCATGGTGGCTCAGGGGTTAGCACTGTACTATATATAGGGCAGCATGGTGGCTCAGTGGTTAGCACTGTACTATCTATAGGGCAGCACGGAGACTCAGTGGTTAGCACTGTACTATATATTTTTGCAGCACGGTGGCTCAGTGGTCGGCACTGTACTATATATAGGGCAGCACGGTGGCTCAGTGGTCAGCACTGTACTATATATAGGGCAGCACGGTGGCTCAGTGGTCAGCACTGTACTATATATAGGGCAGCACGGTGGCTCAGTGGTCGGCACTGTACTATATATAGTGCAGCACGGTGGCTCAGTGGTCAGCACTGTACTATATATAGGGCAGCACGGTGGCTCAGTGATTAGCACCGTACTATATATAGGGCTGCACGGTGGCTCAGTGGTTAGCACAGTGCTATATAGGGTAGCACGGTGACTCAGTGGTTAGCACCATACTATATATAGGGCAGCACGGTGACTCAGTGGTTAGCACCATACTATATATAGGGCAGCACGGTGGCTCAGTTGTCAGCACCGTACTATATATAGGGCAGCACGGTGACTCAGTGGTTAGCACCATACTATATATAGGGCAGCACGGTGACTCAGTGGTTAGCACTGTACTATATATAGGGCAGCATGGTGACTCAGTGGTTAGCACCATACTATATATAGGGCAGCACACTGACTCAGTGGTTAGCACTGTACTATATATAGGGCAGCACGGTGACTCAGTGGTTAGCACCATACTATATATAGGGCAGCACAGTGACTCAGTGGTTAGCACCATACTATATATAGGGCAGCACGGTGACTCAGTGGTAAGCACCGTACTACATATAGGGCAGCACGGTGGCTCAGTGGTCAGCACTGTACTATATATAGGGCAGCAGGGTGACTCAGTGGTTAGCACCATGCTATATATAGGGCAGCACGGTGACTCAGTGTTTAGCACTGTACTATATATAGGGAAGCATGGTGACTCAGTGGTTAGCACTGTACTATATATAGGGCAGCACAGTGGCTCAGTGGTTAGCACTGTACTATATATAGGGCAGCACGGTGGCTCAGTGGTTAGCACCGTACTATATATAGGGCAGCACGGTGGCTCAGTGGTCAGCACTGTACTATATATAGGGCAGCACGGTGGCTCAGTGGTCAGCACTGTACTATATATAGGGCAGCACGGTGGCTCAGTGGTCAGCACTGTACTATATATAGGGCAGCACGGTGGCTCAGTGGTCAGCACTGTACTATATATAGGGCAGCACGGTGGCTCAGTGGTCGGCACTGTACTATATATAGGGCAGCACGGTGGCTCAGTGGTCAGCACTGTACTATATATAGGGCAGCACGGTGGCTCAGTGATTAGCACCGTACTATATATAGGGCTGCACGGTGGCTCAGTGGTTAGCACAGTGCTATATAGGGTAGCACGGTGACTCAGTGGTTAGCACCATACTATATATAGGGCAGCACGGTGACTCAGTGGTTAGCACCATTTTATATATAGGGCAGCACGGTGGCTCAGTTGTCAGCACCGTACTATATATAGGGCAGCACGGTGACTCAGTGGTTAGCACCATACTATATATAGGGCAGCACGGTGACTCAGTGGTTAGCACTGTACTATATATAGGGCAGCATGGTGACTCAGTGGTTAGCACCATACTATATATAGGGCAGCACACTGACTCAGTGGTTAGCACTGTACTATATATAGGGCAGCACGGTGACTCAGTGGTTAGCACCATACTATATATAGGGCAGCACAGTGACTCAGTGGTTAGCACCATACTATATATAGGGCAGCACGGTGACTCAGTGGTTAGCACCGTACTACATATAGGGCAGCACGGTGGCTCAGTGGTCAGCACTGTACTATATATACGGCAGCAGGGTGACTCAGTGGTTAGCACCATGCTATATATAGGGCAGCACGGTGACTCAGTGTTTAGCACTGTACTATATATAGGGAAGCATGGTGACTCAGTGGTTAGCACTGTACTATATATAGGGCAGCACAGTGGCTCAGTGGTTAGCACTGTACTATATATAGGGCAGCACGGTGGCTCAGTGGTTAGCACTGTACTATATATAGGGCAGAACGGTGGCTCAGTGGTTAACACTGTACTATATATAGGGCAGCTCAGTGGTTAGCACTGTACTATATATAGGGCAGCATGGTGGCTCAGTGGTTAGCACTGTACTATATATAGGGCAGCACAGTGGCTCAGTGGTTAGCACTGTACTATATATATAGGGCAGTACAGTGGCTCAGTGGTCAGCACTGTACTATATATAGGGCAGCACGGTGGCTCAGTGGTTAGCATTGTACTATATATAGAGCAGCACGGTGGCTCATTGGTTAGCACTGTACTATATATAGGGCAGCACGGTGGCTCAGTGGTCAGCACTGTACTATATATAGGGCAGCATGGTGGCTCAGTGGTTAGCACTGTACTATATATAGGGCAGCATGGTGGCTTAGTGGTTACACGGTACTATATATAGGGCAGCATGGTGGCTCAGTGGTTAGCACTGTACTATATATATAGGGCAGCACAGTGGCTCAGTGGTTAGCACTGTACTATATATATAGGGCAGCACAGTGGCTCAGTGGTTAGCACTGTACTAAATATATAGGGCAGCACAGTGGCTCAGTGGTTTGCACTGTACTATATATATAGGGCTGCACAGTGGCTCAGTGGTTAGCACTGTACTATATATATAGGGCTGCACAGTGGCTCAGTGTTCAGCACTGTACTATATATAGGGCAGCACGGTGGCTCAGTGGTCAGCACAGTACTATATATAGGGCAGCACGGTGGCTCAATGGTCAGCACTGTACTATATATAGGGCAGAACGGTGGCTCAGTGGTTAGCACTGTACTATATATGGGGCAGCATGGTGGCTCAGTGGTCAGCACTGTACTATATATAGGGCAGCACGGTGGCTCAGTGTTCAGCACTGTACTATATATAGGACAGCATGGTGGCTCAGTGGTCAGCACTGTACTATATATAGGGCAGCACGGTGGCTCAGTGGTTAGCACTGTACTATATATAGGGCAGCACAGTGGCTCAGTTGTTAGCACTGTACTATATATAGGGCAGCACAATGGCTCAGTTGTTAGCACTGTACGATATATAGGGCAGCATGGTGGCTCAGTGGTTAGCACTGTACTATATATAGGGCAGCATGGTGGCTCAGTGGTTAGCACTGTACTATATATAGGGCAGCACGGTGGCTCAGTGGTTAGCACTGTACTATATATATAGGGCAGCACAGTGGCTCAGTGGTTAGCACTGTACTATATACAGGGCAGCACAGTGGCTCAGTGGTTAGCACTGAACTATATATATAGGGCAGCACAGTGGCTCAGTGGTTAGCACTGTACTATATATAGGGCAGCACAGTGGCTCAGTGGTTAGCACTGTACTATATATATAGGGCAGCACAGTGGCTCAGTGGTCAGCACTGTACTATATATAGGGCAGCACGGTGGCTCAGTGGTCAGCACTGTACTATATATAAGGCAGCACGGTGGCTCAGTGGTTAGCACTGTACTATATATAGGGCAGCACAATGGCTCAGTTGTTAGCACTGTACTTTATATAGGGAAGCATGGTGGCTCAGTGGTTAGCACTGTACTATGTATAGGGCAGCATGGTGGCTCAGTGATTAGCACTGTACTATATATATAGGGCAGCACAGTGGCTCAGTGGTTAGCACTGTACTATATATATAGGGCAGCACAGTGGCTCAGTGGTTAGCACTGTACTATATATATAGGGCAGCACAGTGGCTCAGTGGTTAGCACTGTACTATATATATAAGGCAGAACAGTGGCTCAGTGGTTAGCACTGTACTATATATAGGGCAGCACGGTGGCTCAGTGGTTAGCACTGTACTATATATAGGGCAGCACGGTGGCTTAGTGGTTAGCACTGTGCTATATATAGGGCAGCACGGTGGCTCAGTGGTCAGCACTGTACTATATATAGGGCAGCACGGTGGCTCAGTGGTCAGCACTGTACTATATATAGGGCAGCACGGTGGCTCAGTGGTTAGCATTGTACTATATAGAGAGCAGCACTGTGGCTCAGTGGTTAGCACTGTACTATATATAGGGCAGCACGGTGGCTCAGTGATCAGCACTGTACTATATATATAGGGCAGCACTGTGGCTCAGTGGTTAGCACTGTACTATATATAGGGCAGCACGGTGGCTCAGTGATCAGCACTGTACTATATATATAGGGCAGCATGGTGGCTCAGTGGTCAGCACTGTACTATATATAGGGCAGCATGGTGGCTCAGTGGTTAGCACTGTACTATATATAGGGCAGTACGGTGGCTCAGTGGTTAGCACTGTACTATATATATAGGGCAGCACGGTGGCTCAGTGGTCAGCACTGTACTATATATAGGGCAGCACAGTGGCTCAGTGGTTAGCACTTTCCTATATATATAGGGCAGCACGGTGGCTCAGTGGTCAGCACTGTACTATATATAGGGCAGCATGGTGGCTCAGTGGTTAGCACTGTACTATATATAGGGCAGCACGGTGGCTCAGTGGTTAGCACTGTACTATATATATAGAACAGCACAATGGCTCAGTGGTTAGCACTGTCCTATAGATAGGGCAGCACAGTGGCTCAGTGGTCAGCACTGTCCTATATATAGGGCAGCACGGTGGCTCAGTGGTTAGCACTGTACTATATATGACGCAGCACGGTGACCTAGTGGTTAGCACTGTACTATATATAGGGGATCACGGTGGCTCAGTGGTCAGCACAGTACTATATATAGGGCAGCACGGTGGCTCAGTGGTCAGCACCGTACTATATGTAGGGCAGCACGGTGACTCAGTGGTCAGCACTGTACTATATATAGGGCAGCACGGTGGCTCAGTGGTCAGCACTGTACTATATATAGGGCAGCACGGTGGCTCAGTGGTCAGCACTGTACTATATATAGGGCAGCACGGTGGCTCAGTGGTCAGCACTGTACTATATATAGGGCAGCACGGTGGCTCAGTGGTCGGCACTGTACTATATATAGGGCAGCACGGTGGCTCAGTGGTCAGCACTGTACTATATATAGGGCAGCACGGTGGCTCAGTGATTAGCACCGTACTATATATAGGGCTGCACGGTGGTACAGTGGTTAGCACCGTGCTATATAGGGCAGCACGGTGACTCAGTGGTTAGCACCATACTATATATAGGGCAGCACGGTGACTCAGTGGTTAGCACCATACTATATATAGGGCAGCACGGTGACTCAGTGGTTAGCACTGTACTATATATAGGGCAGCATGGTGACTCAGTGGTTAGCACCATACTATATATAGGGCAGCACGGTGACTCAGTGGTCAGCACTGTACTATATATAGGGCAGCACGGTGGCTCAGTGGTTAGCACTGTACTATATATAGGGCAGCACAATGGCTCAGTTGTTAGCACTGTACTTTATATAGGGAAGCATGGTGGCTCAGTGGTTAGCACTGTACTATGTATAGGGCAGCATGGTGGCTCAGTGATTAGCACTGTACTATATATATAGGGCAGCACAGTGGCTCAGTGGTTAGCACTGTACTATATATATAGGGCAGCACAGTGGCTCAGTGGTTAGCACTGTACTATATATATAGGGCAGCACAGTGGCTCAGTGGTTAGCACTGTACTATATATATAAGGCAGAACAGTGGCTCAGTGGTTAGCACTGTACTATATATAGGGCAGCACGGTGGCTCAGTGGTTAGCACTGTACTATATATAGGGCAGCACGGTGGCTTAGTGGTTAGCACTGTGCTATATATAGGGCAGCACGGTGGCTCAGTGGTCAGCACTGTACTATATATAGGGCAGCACGGTGGCTCAGTGGTCAGCACTGTACTATATATAGGGCAGCACGGTGGCTCAGTGGTTAGCATTGTACTATATAGAGAGCAGCACTGTGGCTCAGTGGTTAGCACTGTACTATATATAGGGCAGCACGGTGGCTCAGTGATCAGCACTGTACTATATATATAGGGCAGCACTGTGGCTCAGTGGTTAGCACTGTACTATATATAGGGCAGCACGGTGGCTCAGTGATCAGCACTGTACTATATATATAGGGCAGCATGGTGGCTCAGTGGTCAGCACTGTACTATATATAGGGCAGCATGGTGGCTCAGTGGTTAGCACTGTACTATATATAGGGCAGTACGGTGGCTCAGTGGTTAGCACTGTACTATATATATAGGGCAGCACGGTGGCTCAGTGGTCAGCACTGTACTATATATAGGGCAGCACAGTGGCTCAGTGGTTAGCACTTTCCTATATATATAGGGCAGCACGGTGGCTCAGTGGTCAGCACTGTACTATATATAGGGCAGCATGGTGGCTCAGTGGTTAGCACTGTACTATATATAGGGCAGCACGGTGGCTCAGTGGTTAGCACTGTACTATATATATAGAACAGCACAATGGCTCAGTGGTTAGCACTGTCCTATAGATAGGGCAGCACAGTGGCTCAGTGGTCAGCACTGTCCTATATATAGGGCAGCACGGTGGCTCAGTGGTTAGCACTGTACTATATATGACGCAGCACGGTGACCTAGTGGTTAGCACTGTACTATATATAGGGGATCACGGTGGCTCAGTGGTCAGCACAGTACTATATATAGGGCAGCACGGTGGCTCAGTGGTCAGCACCGTACTATATGTAGGGCAGCACGGTGACTCAGTGGTCAGCACTGTACTATATATAGGGCAGCACGGTGGCTCAGTGGTCAGCACTGTACTATATATAGGGCAGCACGGTGGCTCAGTGGTCAGCACTGTACTATATATAGGGCAGCACGGTGGCTCAGTGGTCAGCACTGTACTATATATAGGGCAGCACGGTGGCTCAGTGGTCGGCACTGTACTATATATAGGGCAGCACGGTGGCTCAGTGGTCAGCACTGTACTATATATAGGGCAGCACGGTGGCTCAGTGATTAGCACCGTACTATATATAGGGCTGCACGGTTGTACAGTGGTTAGCACCGTGCTATATAGGGCAGCACGGTGACTCAGTGGTTAGCACCATACTATATATAGGGCAGCACGGTGACTCAGTGGTTAGCACCATACTATATATAGGGCAGCACGGTGACTCAGTGGTTAGCACTGTACTATATATAGGGCAGCATGGTGACTCAGTGGTTAGCACCATACTATATATAGGGCAGCACACTGACTCAGTGGTTAGCACTGTACTATATATAGGACAGCACGGTGACTCAGTGGTTAGCACCATACTATATATAGGGCAGCACGGTGACTCAGTGGTTAGCACCATACTATATATAGGGCAGCACGGTGACTCAGTGGTTAGCACCGCACTACATATAGGGCAGCACGGTGGCTCAGTGGTCAGCACTGTACTATATATACGGCAGCAGGGTGACTCAGTGGTTAGCACCATGCTATATATAGGGCAGCACGGTGACTCAGTGTTTAGCACTGTACTATATATAGGGAAGCATGGTGACTCAGTGGTTAGCACTGTACTATATATAGGGCAGCACAGTGGCTCAGTGGTTAGAACTGTACTATATATAGGGCAGCACGGTGGCTCAGTGGTTAGCACCGTACTATATATAGGGCAGCACGGTGACTCAGTGGTTAGCACTGTACTATATATAGGGCAGAACGGTGGCTCAGTGGTTAACACTGTACTATATATAGGGCAGCTCAGTGGTTAGCACTGTACTATATATAGGGCAGCACGGTGGCTCAGTGGTCAGCACTGTACTATATATAGGGCAGCATGGTGGCTCAGTGGTCAGCACTGTACTATATATAGGGCAGCATGGTGGCTCAGTGGTTAACACTGTACTATATATAGGGCAGCACAGTGGCTCAGTGGTTAGCACTGTGCTATATATATAGGGCAGCACAGTGGCTCAGTGGTCAGCACTGTACTATATATAGGGCAGCACGGTGGCTCAGTGGTTAGCATTGTACTATATATAGAGCAGCACGGTGGCTCATTGGTTAGCACTGTACTATATATAGGGCAGCACGGTGGCTCAGTGGTCAGCACTGTACTATATATAGGGCAGCATGGTGGCTCAGTGGTTAGCACTGTACTATATATAGGGCAGCATGGTGGCTCAGTGGTTACACGGTACTATATATAGGGCAGCATGGTGGCTCAGTGGTTAGCACTGTACTATATATAGGGCAGCACAGTGGCTCAGTGGTTAGCACTGTACTATAAATATAGGGCAGCACAGTGGCTCAGTGGTTAGCACTGTATTAAATATATAGGGCAGCACAGTGGCTCAGTGGTTTGCACTGTACTATATATATAGGGCTGCACAGTGGCTCAGTGGTTAGCACTGTACTATATATATAGGGCTGCACAGTGGCTCAGTGGTCAGCACTGTAATATATATAGGGCAGCACGGTGGCTCAGTGGTCAGCACAGTACTATATATAGGGCAGCACGGTGGCTCAATGGTCAGCACTGTACTATATATAGGGCAGAACGGTGGCTCAGTGGTTAGCACTGTACTATATATGGGGCAGCATGGTGGCTCAGTGGTCAGCACTGTACTATATATAGGGCAGCACGGTGGCTCAGTGGTCAGCACTGTACTATATATAGGGCAGCATGGTGGCTCAGTGGTCAGCACTGTACTATATATAGGGCAGCACGGTGGCTCAGTGGTTAGCACTGTACTATATATAGGGCAGCACAGTGGCTCAGTGGTCAGCACTGTACTATATGTAGGGCAGCACAATGGCTCAGTTGTTAGCACTGTACTATATATAGGGCAGCATGGTGGCTCAGTGGTTAGCACTGTACTATATATAGGGCAGCATGCTGGTTCAGTGGTTAGCACTGTACTATATATAGGGCAGCACGGTGGCTCAGTGGTTAGCTCTGTACTATATATATAGGGCAGCACAGTGGCTCAGTGGTTAGCACGGTACTATATATAGGGCAGCACAGTGGCTCAGTGGTTAGCACTGAACTATATATATAGGGCAGCACAGTGGCTCAGTGGTTAGCACTGTACTATATATATAGGGCAGCACAGTGGCTCAGTGGTTAGCACTGTACTATATATATAGGGCAGCACAGTGGCTCAGTGGTCAGCACTGTACTATATATAGGGCAGCACGGTGGCTCAGTGGTCAGCACTGTACTATATATAGGGCAGCATGGTGGCTCAGTGGTTAGCACTGTACTATATATAGGGCAGCACAATGGCTCAGTTGTTAGCACTGTACTTTATATAGGGAAGCATGGTGGCTCAGTGGTTAGCACTGTACTATGTATAGGGCAGCATGGTGGCTCCGTGGTTAGCACTGTACTATATATAGAGCAGCACGGTGGCTCAGTGGTTAGCACTGTACTATATATATAGGGCAGCACAGTGGCTCAGTGGTTAGCACTGTACTATATATATAGGGCAGCACAGTGGCTCAGTGGTTAGCACTGTACTATATATATAGGGCAGCACAGTGGCTCAGTGGTTAGCACTGTACTATATATATAAGGCAGCACAGTGGCTCAGTGGTTAGCATTATACTATATATATAGGGCAGCACGGTGGCTCAGTGGTTAGCACTGTACTATATATAGGGCAGCACGGTGGCTTAGTGGTTAGCACTGTGCTATATATAGGGCAGCACGGTGGCTCAGTGGTCAGCACTGTACTATATATAGGGCAGCACGGTGGCTCAGTGGTCAGCACTGTACTATATATAGGGCAGCACGGTGGCTCAGTGGTTAGCATTGTACTATATAGAGAGCAGCACTGTGGCTCAGTGGTTAGCACTGTACTATATATAGGGCAGCACGGTGGCTCAGTGATCAGCACTGTACTATATATAGGGCAGCATGGTGGCTCAGTGGATAGCACTGTACTATATATAGGGCAGCACGGTGGCTCAGTGGTTAGCACTGTACTATATATATAGAACAGCACAATGGCTCAGTGGTTAGCACTGTACTATATATAAGGCAGCACAGTGGCTCAGTGGTTAGCACTTTACTATATATATAGGGCAGCACAGTGACTCAGTGGTTAGCACTGTACTATATATATAGGGCAGCACAGTGGCTCAGTGGTTAGCACTGTACTATATATACAGGGCAGCACAGTGGCTCAGTGGTTAGCACTGCACTATATATAGGGCAACACGGTGGCTCAGTGGTTAGCACTGGAATATATATAGGGCAGCACGGTGGCTCAGTGGTCAGCACTGTTCTATATATAGGACAGCACGGTGGCTCAGTGGTTAGCATTGTACTATATATAGGGCAGCACGGTGGCTCAGTGCTCAGCACTGTACTATATATAGGGCAGCACGGTGGCTCAGTGGTCAGCACTGTACTATATATAGGAGAACACAATGGCTCAGTGGTTAGCATTGTACTATATAGAGAGCAGCATGGTGGCTCAGTGGTTAGCACTGTACTATATATAGGGCAGCACGGTGGCTCAGTGATCAGCAATGTACTATATATAAAGGGCAGCATGGTGGCTCAGTGGTCAGCACTGTACTATATATAGGACAGCATGGTGGCTCAGTGGTTAGCACTGTACTATATATAGGGCAGCACAGTGGCTCAGTGGTTAGCACTGTACTATATATATAGGGCAGCACAGTGGCTCAGTGGTCAGCACTGTACTATACATAGGGCAGCACGGTGGCTCAGTGGTTAGCATTGCATTATATATATAGCAGCACGGTGGCTCAGTGGTCAGCACTGTACTATATATAGGGCAGCATGGTGGCTCAGTGGTCAGCACTGTACTATATATAGGGCAGCATGGTGGCTCAGTGGTTAGCACTGTACTATATATAGGGCAGCATGGTGGCTCAGTGGTCAGCACTGTACTATATATAGGGCAGCATGGTGGCTCAGTGGTCAGCACTGTACTATATATAGGGCAGCATGGTGGCTCAGTGGTTAGCACTGTACTATATATAGGGCAGCACAGTGGCTCAGTGGTTAGCACTGTACTATATATATAGGGCAGCACAGTGGCTCAGTGGTCAGCCCTGTACTATATATAGGTCAGCACGGTGGCTCAGTGGTTAGCATTGTACTATATATAGAGCAGCACGGTGGCTCAGTGGTCAGCACTGTACTATATATAGGGCAGCACGGTGGCTCACTGGTTAGCATTGTACTATATATAGAGCAGCACGGTGGCTCAGTGGTCAGCACTGTATTATATATAGGGCAGCATGGTGGCTCAGTGGTAAGCACTGTACTATATATAGGGCAGCACGGTGGCTCAGTGGTAAGCACTGTACTATATATAGGGCAGCATGGTGACTCAGTGGTAAGCAATGTACTATATATAGGGCAGCACGGTGGCTCAGTGGTTGGCACTGTACTATATATATAGGGCAGCACAGTGGCTCAGTGGTTAGCACTGTACTATATATATAGGGCAGCACAGTGGCTCAGTGGTTAGCACTGTACTATATATAGGGCTGCACAGTGGCTCAGTGGTCAGCACTGTACTATATATAGGGCAGCATGGTGGCTCAGTGGTTAGCACTGTACTATATATAGGGCAGCATGGTGGCTCAGTGGTCAGCACTGTACTATATATAGGGCAGCACGGTGGCTCAGTGGTCGGCACTGTACTATATATAGGGCAGCACGGTGGCTCAGTGGTCAGCACTGTACTATATATAGGGCAGCACGGTGGCTCAGTGGTCGGCACTGTACTATATATAGGGCAGCACGGTGGCTCAGTGGTCAGCACTGTACTATATATAGGGCAGCACGGTGGCTCAGTGATTAGCACCGTACTATATATAGAGCAGCACGGTGGCTGAATGGTTAGCACCGTACTATATATAGGGCAGCACGGTGGCTCAGTGGTTAGCACCATACTATATATAGGGCAGCACGGTGACTCAGTGGTTAGCACCATACTATATATAGGGCAGCACGGTGACTCAGTGGTTAGCACCATACTATATATAGGGCAGCACGGTGGCTCAGTAGTTAGCACCATACTATATATAGGGCAGCACGGTGGCTCAGTGGTCAGCACTGTACTATATATAGGGCAGAACGTTTGCTCGGTGGTTAGCACTGTACTATATATAGGGCAGCATGGTGGCTCAGTGGTTAGCACTGTACTATATATAGGTCAGCACGGTGGCTCAGTGGTCAGCACTGTACTATATATAGGGCAGCATGGTGGCTCAGTGGTTAGCACTGTACTATATATAGGGCAGCATGGTGGCTCAGTGGTCAGCACTGTAATATATATAGGGCAGCATGGTGGCTCAGTGGTCAGCACTGTACTATATATAGGGCAGCACGGTGGCTCAGTGATTAGCACCGTACTATATATAGAGCAGCACGGTGGCTCAATGGTTAGCACCGTACTATATATAGGGCAGCACGGTGGCTCAGTGGTTAGCACCATACTATATATAGGGCAGCACGGTGACTCAGTGGTTAGCACCATACTATATATAGGGCAGCACGGTGACTCAGTGGTTAGCACCATACTATATATAGGGCAGCACGGTGGCTCAGTAGTTAGCACCATACTATATATAGGGCAGCACGGTGGCTCAGTGGTCAGCACTGTACTATATATAGGGCAGAACGTTTGCTCGGTGGTTAGCACTGTACTATATATAGGGCAGCATGGTGGCTCAGTGGTTAGCACTGTACTATATATAGGTCAGCACGGTGGCTCAGTGGTCAGCACTGTACTATATATAGGGCAGCATGGTGGCTCAGTGGTTAGCACTGTACTATATATAGGGCAGCATGGTGGCTCAGTGGTCAGCACTGTAATATATATAGGGCAGCATGGTGGCTCAGTGGTCAGCACTGTACTATATATAGGGCAGAACGTTTGCTCGGTGGTTAGCACTGTACTATATATAGGGCAGAACGTTTGCTCGGTGGTTAGCACTGTACTATATATAGGGCAGCATAGTGGCTCAGTGGGTAGCACTGTACTATATATAGGGCAGCATAGTGGCTCAGTGGTTAGCGCTGTACTATATATAGGGCAGCACGGTGGCTCAGTGGTTAGCACTGTACTATATATAGGGCAGCATGGTGGCTCAGTGGTTAGCACTGTACTATATATATAGGGCAGCATGGTGGCTCAGTGGTTAGCACTGTCACCTCGCAGCATTGGGATGGGTGGGTTTAAATCCCACCAAGGATGAAATCTATGAGGAGTCTGTATGTTCCCTCAGTGTTTCCTTTCTGTCCTCCATTTTTTGTCCACACTCCCAATACGGATAGGGAAAGTAGATTGATGATGTCTGTGAAGTGCTGAGGAATATAATGGTGCTTATATATCGGTGAGTAAAATAAATGGGGGCTCCTGGTAGAAGGTCCGTCCCAGATGTCTACACATCATTTATGGATCCTTTATTATGACTTCAGTCACATCTAGAGCTGCAGGGCTCACAGCTCAGACGACTGACTTGTTTGGATGTGACCAGAGCATAAAATGTGATAGAAGCTCCAGCGACATCAGACGTAACATAGCTGTACGGCCTCATTCACACCCACCACCACATTCACTCCTGCCGGACCAGTGACCACATCAGCCCCAACAGTATCACCATTACCCACCTCCATCTCACCCTCCACCAAACCAGCAACCACACCACTAGACAATGAATTATCCTCATTCACCCCCACCACCACATTCATTCCTGCTGGACCAGTAACAATGGTGGATGACCTTTTGACCTCTGCATCAGGCACAAGGGGCTCAGTCACCTCTATGGAACTGGAGGCGACCTCACCCCCGGTCTTATGTGTGCCCTCCACATCATCGGTCGGTAATTTCCGCTGTTTGGCATTTGGTATAATGTGCCGCTGATCTTTAGCTGCAGTTAGGCGCCGCTGATCTTTAGCATCAGGATCTTCCGGACCAGCGACGCCAACACAAAATAGCACTTTGGTGGGGGGACCGGAACGCTCAGCCCCGACAGCCCCCTCACACTGCCGCCGCTTCTCAACTAAGTGATCAGCGGCAACAGCATTCAGAGGCGCCGAGGCTACCGGAGCTGCCCCCGACACCGGGCCGCTCCCCCCTCCCACTGAGGAGCGCACCACAGCATCGTGGCCTGATGGAACGCCCGCCGCCGGGCCGCCCTCACTGTCCAGCCTCTCGGCTGATGCACCTCCTGCTGCGTCCCCACTACTACAAGCAGAGACGGAGCTCTGCGCCTCACTACCGCGCTCTGTAATCTCCCCGCGCCTTTGCACCGGATCCACAGCAGAACCCGGGCTGGGCTGGGCAACGGGGCTTATACAGCGAGCTGAGCCTGCCGATGACTCAGGGGGTACAGGGAGGGGGGCATATACGTATCTTACCGCTTCCTGCAGCTTTGGCTTGGTCTTCTTTGCCTTTTTGTGGCCCCCAGGTGCCTCTTCTGGTAGATCGTCACCAAGATGGAAGTTTTGGAGGCACACTGGGGACTCCAGGAGCTTAATCTCCGCCATTAGCGCCCCTCCCTGGCCGCTGCTGTCACTGTCCTCCCCAGAGCCGGCAGAACTGCGACCGGATGTCACTGTCGCCTGTCCTGCAGGGAGCTCGCTGCACGTGGCCTGCGGGTGACTTTGCAGGCTGCCAGGTGGGGCTTCCTGCTGGTCATCATCACTCTCATCATCCACCTGGCTCTCAGGCTGCAGCCCCATCTGCCTTTGCTCTCTGTTATCAGCCATTTCTCTGAATCGGTCTTCATTTATCAGTTTTTCCTTGAATGGACCACTCTGCTCTCTGATGGTGGCTTTCCTAAGTTCCAGGCGTTGAATTTCACTGCTCAGTCTTTTTACCTCGGCTTGGAGTTTAGCCTTGCTCTGTTTGGAGGCCCCCGCAGCTTTGGGGCTTGTGCAGCGCAGCTCCTCCCGAAGTCTCCTGATGAGCTTACTGGCATCTTCATACTCACGGAGGTGGATCATGACCCGGGAGGCATAGGTGGACACAGACTATCGGGGTCTCTGCAGCGCCCAACACTCCTCAGGGAGGTCGGCCTCACCTCCGTGAGCACTCAGCTTTCCTCCAGAAGGAGCACCATCATGCACGCCGCTGTCAGGCTTTCCTCCATGCTGGAAGCCTTGCGGCTTCTCTCGGTCTCCACAGTCCCAGGGGGAGTAGGAGCCACATTGCTGCGACTCCTGGTGGAGCGTCTCACCCCCGAGTCCTCCGATGTGAAGGCCGGTTGCTGGTTTCTTCTGCCCCCCGCCGGACTGGTTCGGGAAGCAGAAGCCTGGGACTTGGCTCCATCACTCATCCCAGAAACCCACTCCCTCCCTGGGTAGGAGAGAGAGCAGGTCCCCAGGTGGAGAGGTGTTGGTTTCTCAGAGATCAGGAGCACACAGCAGGATCTGCAGCCACCACACCACACCATCCTGTATTATACAACAGAGCTGCACTCACTATTCTGCTGGTGTAGTCACTGTGTACATACATTACATTACTGATCCTGAGTTACATCCTGTATTATACCCCAGAGCTGCACTCACTATTCTACTGGAGCAGTCACTGTGTACATACATTACATTACTGATCCTGAGTTATATCCTGTATTATACTCCAGAGCTGCACTCACTATTCTGCTGCTGCAGTCACTGTGTACATACATTACATTAATGATCCTGAGTCACATCCTGTATTATACTCCAGAGCTGCACTCACTATTCTGCTGGTGCAGTCACTGTGTACATACATTACATTACTGATCCTGAGTTACATCCGGTATTATACTCCAGAGCTGCACTCACTATTCTGCTGGTGCAGTCACTGTGTACATACATTACATTACTGATCCTGAGTTACATCCTGTATTATCCTCCAGAGCTGCACTCACTATTCTGCTGGTGTAGTCACTGTCCATACATCCGGTATCTGCGGCTTGTCTGCCATCAGTCTCTTGCAGAAGCTGGTGTGTCAGCGCAGCTGCGGGGGTTGCAGGGTGTGAGCGGCTGGGGCTGAACTGGAGCAGATTATGCCGGATGCTGCACAGCAATCACCCCTGAGACACTGTGACAGAAGTGCAGCTGTGGAGACCGCACATCTTACCTTGTAGCTAAATATAAGCCCCCCATCATGGTCCAGCAGAGAGCGATCACCTCCCCCACCCCCTCTGCCGTGTAGTCCTCTCCAAAATCTGTGTTATCTTCACGTCTCCTCTGTGATGTACAGCGTTGTGGAATATGTTGGCGCCATAGGAATAAAAATATTCTTATTACTAGTGAATGGAAACTTTGTGTTTTTCCCTCCAGAGCCTGAAAACTCAGCTAAACCTGTCATGGCGGAGGGTTTGCTACAATGTCTCTCCTCTGTCCTAACACTTTGTCAGTCCGGAGTCCGGGCTTTTATCTCACAGAGGATTGTCCTGGCCGGATACAATGTAACAAACCCTCAGCTGTGAGATTATTAGCTCAGGAGGCTTATAGCTTCTCTCCTTAAGATGTAGAACATGTGGATTTGCTGACACACAGCGTTACATAAGGCGGTGAGCCGGTGGTGAGGTGTTGGACCCTGGTGAGCCGGTGGTGGGGTGTTGGACCCTGGTGGTCCAGTAGTGGAGTGTTGGACCCTGGTGGTCCGTCGTTGGGTTGTTGGACCCTGTTGGTCCGGTGGTGGGGTGTTGGACCGTGGTGGTCTGGCGGTGGTGTGTTGGACCGTGGTGGTCTGGCAGTGGGTGTTGGACCCTGGTGGTCCGGCGGTCTGGTTTTGGACCCTGGTGGTCTGGCAGAGGGGTGTTGAATCCTGGTGGTCCGGCGGTGAGGTGTTGACCCAGGTGCTCTGGCGGTCTGTTGTTGGACCCTGGTGGTCCGTCAGTGGGGTGTTGGACCCTGGTGGTCCAGCAGTGTGGTGTTGAACCCTGGTTGTCCGGCGGTCTGGTGTTGGACACTGGTGGTCCGTCGGTGGGGTGTTGAACCCTGGTGGTCCAGCAGTGTGGTGTTGGACCCTGGTTGTCCGGCGGTCTGGTGTTGGACCCTGGTGGTCCGGCGGTCTGGTGTTGGACCCTGGTGGTCCAGTGGTGGAGTGTTGGACCCTGGTGGTCCGTCGTTGGGTTGTTGGATCCTGGTGGTCCGGCGGTGGGGTGTTGAACTCTGGTGGTCCGGCGGTGTGGTGTTGAACCCTGGTGGTTTGGTGGTGGAGCGTTGGACCCTGGTGGTGCAACAGTGGGGTGTTGGACCCTTGTGGTCGGGCGGTTGGGTGTTAGACCCTGGTGGTTCGGCGGTGGGGTGTTGGAACCTGGTGGTCCAGTGGTGGAGTGTTGGACCCTGGTGGTCCGTCGTTGGGTTGTTGGACCCTGGTGGTCCGGCGGTCTGGTGTTGGACCCTGGTTGTCCAGCGGTGGAGTGTTGAACCCTGGTGGTTTGGTGGTGGAGTGTTGGACCCTGGTGGTGCAACAGTGGGGTGTTGGACCCTTGTGGTCGGGCGGTGGGGTGTTGGACCCTGATGGTTCGGCGGTGGGGTGTTGGAACCTGGTGTCCAGTGGTGGAGTGTTGGACCCTGGTGGTCCGTCGTTGGGTTGTTGGACCCTGGTGGTCTGGCGGTCTGGTGTTGGACCCTGGTGGTCCAGCGGTGGGGTGTTGAACCCTGGTGGTTTGGTGGAGGAGTGTTGGACCCTGGTGGTGCAACAGTGGGGTGTTGAACCCTTGTGGTCGGGCGGTGGGGTGTTAGACCCTGGTGGTTTGGTGGTCTGGTATTGGATCCTGGTGGTCCGGCAGTGGGGTGTTGAACCCTGATGATCCGGCGGGGGGGGTGTTGAACTCTGGTGGTTTGGTGGTGGAGTGTTGGACCCTGGTGGTGCAACAGTGGGGTATTGGAATCTGGTGGTCCAGCGGTGGGGTGCTCAACCCTGATGGTTTGGCGGTGGGGTGTTGGACCCTGATGGTTCGGCGGTCTGGTGTTGGATCCTGGTGGTCCGGCAGTGGGGTGTTGGACCCTGATGGTTCGGCGGTCTGGTGTTGGACACTGGTGGTCCGTCGGTGGGGTGTTGAACCCTGGTGGTCCAGCAGTGTGGTGTTGGACCCTGGTTGTCCGGCGGTCTGGTGTTGGACCCTGGTGGTCCGGCGGTCTGGTGTTGGACCCTGGTGGTCCAGTGGTGGAGTGTTGGACCCTGGTGGTCCGTCGTTGGGTTGTTGGATCCTGGTGGTCCGGCGGTGGGGTGTTGAACTCTGGTGGTCCGGCGGTGTGGTGTTGAACCCTGGTGGTTTGGTGGTGGAGCGTTGGACCCTGGTGGTGCAACAGTGGGGTGTTGGACCCTTGTGGTCGGGCGGTTGGGTGTTAGACCCTGGTGGTTCGGCGGTGGGGTGTTGGAACCTGGTGGTCCAGTGGTGGAGTGTTGGACCCTGGTGGTCCGTCGTTGGGTTGTTGGACCCTGGTGGTCCGGCGGTCTGGTGTTGGACCCTGGTTGTCCAGCGGTGGAGTGTTGAACCCTGGTGGTTTGGTGGTGGAGTGTTGGACCCTGGTGGTGCAACAGTGGGGTGTTGGACCCTTGTGGTCGGGCGGTGGGGTGTTGGACCCTGATGGTTCGGCGGTGGGGTGTTGGAACCTGGTGTCCAGTGGTGGAGTGTTGGACCCTGGTGGTCCGTCGTTGGGTTGTTGGACCCTGGTGGTCTGGCGGTCTGGTGTTGGACCCTGGTGGTCCAGCGGTGGGGTGTTGAACCCTGGTGGTTTGGTGGAGGAGTGTTGGACCCTGGTGGTGCAACAGTGGGGTGTTGAACCCTTGTGGTCGGGCGGTGGGGTGTTAGACCCTGGTGGTTTGGTGGTCTGGTATTGGATCCTGGTGGTCCGGCAGTGGGGTGTTGAACCCTGATGATCCGGCGGGGGGGGTGTTGAACTCTGGTGGTTTGGTGGTGGAGTGTTGGACCCTGGTGGTGCAACAGTGGGGTATTGGAATCTGGTGGTCCAGCGGTGGGGTGCTCAACCCTGATGGTTTGGCGGTGGGGTGTTGGACCCTGATGGTTCGGCGGTCTGGTGTTGGATCCTGGTGGTCCGGCAGTGGGGTGTTGGACCCTGATGGTTCGGCGGTCTGGTGTTGGATCCTGGTGGTCCGGCAGTGGGGTGTTGGACCCTGATGGTTCGGCGGTCGTGTGTTGGATCCTGGTGGTTCGGCGGTTGTGTGTTGGATCCTGGTAGTCCAGCGGTGGGGTGTTGGACCCTGATGGTTTGGCGGTGGGGTGTTGGACCCTGATGGTTTGGCGGTGGGGTGTTGGACCCTGATGGTTCGGCGGTCATGTGTTGGATCCTGGTGGTCCGGCGGTGGGGTGTTGGATCCTGGTAGTCCGCCGATGCCCTTGTTGCGCTGCGTTTTATGTCACCCCCGATTCTACAGTGGAATAGCAGCAACATGGGTTTAACTCATTGAGTGCCGGCACTCCGGATCTTCCGTCCTACGCATTTCCTTTCTTCCAAACTGGCACATCTGCTGCATTGGAAGAAGCGCGGCACAAACATGTTTATGTGCAGCCGGAGAGGAACATTGTGCTCAGCGCATCGAGACCTTCCTCCGAATCTGGCGTCACCCACACACAGAGCACGGCCGCCTGGCACCGGCAGCAGCACCCGCAATGTGTCTGTGGATGGAGAGGAGAGAGGCCAGTGCCAGCGGACACAGCTCTGGTATTCCTGCACTAACGAGCAGCCCCCATATAGGAGTCCGTGCTGAGGGTCTCTCCCCCCTCATTGCCCTCATACACACACGTTCTGAATGTTCCCTACTAAGCGTAAAGATGGCATCCAACGCATCATCCCCCAACACCACCATCCTGCGACCTTCGGCAGTCAGGGCTTGCTGAGACTTGTAGTTACACCGCAGCAGTGATCATCACGCAGGAATTCCCATTAGGACGGCTCTTATGAGCCTCCAGGAGATTTTGCCATAAGACTTGGTTTCGCTGAGCTGAACTCGCACATCACGAGGGTGCGGCCCATCCCACACATCTGCGCCCCTCGTCCCACACATCGGTGCCCCTCGTCCCACACATCTGCGCCCCTCGTCCCACACATCGGTGCCCCTCGTCCCACACATCTGCGCCCCTCGTCCCACACATCTGCGCCCCTCGTCCCACACATCGGTGCCCCTCGTCCCACACATCTGCGCCCCTCGTCCCACACATCGGTGCCCCTCGTCCCACACATCTGCGCCCCTCGTCCCACACATCGGTGCCCCTCGTCCCACACATCGGTGCCCCTCACACTGCCCTCTACTGCTCAGAGAATTCACATTGTGCACAAATGTAATGTGCAGTCTGTGCGGTGTTGGGGTGCAGTCTGTGTGGTGTTGGGGAGCAGTCTGTGCGCTGTTGGGGAGCAGTCTGCGCGGTGTTGGGGTGCAGTCTGTGCGGTGTTGGGGAGCAGTCTGCGCGGTGTTGGGGTGCAGTCTGTGCGGTGTTGGGGTTCAGTCTATGCGGTGTTGTTGGGGTGCGGTCTGTGCGATGTTGGGGAGCAGTCTGCGCGGTGTTGGGGTGCAGTCTGCGTAGTGTTGGGGTGCAGTCTGCGCGATATTGGGGAGCAGTCTGTGCGATGTTGTTAGGGTGCAGTCTGCTCGGTGTTGGGGTGCAGTCTGTGCGGTGTTGGGGTGCAGTCTGTGCAGTGTTGGAGTGCAGTCTGTGCAGTGTTGGGGTGCAGTCTGTGCAGTGTTGGGGTGCGGTCTGTGCGATGTTGGGGAGCAGTCTGTGCGATGTTGGGGTGCGGTCTGTGCGATGTTGGGGAGCAGTCTGTGCGATGTTGGGGAGCAGTCTGCGCGGTGTTGGGGTGCAGTCTGCGCAGTGTTGGGGTGCAGTCTGCGCGATATTGGGATGCAGTCTGTGCGATGTTGTTAGGGTGCAGTCTGCTCGGTGTTGGGGTGCAGTCTGTGCGGTGTTGGGGTGCAGTCTGTGCAGTGTTGGGGTGCAGTCTGCGCAGTGTTGGGGTGCTGTCTGTGCAGTGTTGGGATGCAGTCTGCACGGTGTTGGGGTGCAGTCTGTGCAGTGTTGGGGTGCAGTCTGTGCGATGTTGGGGTGCAGTCTGTGTGGTGTTGTTGGAGTGCAGTCTGCGCGGTGTTGGGGTGCAGTCTGCGCGGTGTTGGGGTGCAGTCTGTGCGGTGTTGTTGGGGTGCAGTCTGCGCGGTGTTGGGATGCAGTCTGTGCGGTGTTGTTGGGGTGCAGTCTGCGCAGTGTTGGGGTGCTGTCTGTGCAGTGTTGGGATGCAGTCTGCACGGTGTTGGGGTGCAGTCTGTGCAGTGTTGGGGTGCAGTCTGTGCGATGTTGGGGTACAGTCTGCGCAGTGTTGGGATGCAGTCTGCGCAGTGTTGGGGAGCAGTCTGTGCAATGTTGAGATGCAGTCTGTGCGGTGTTGTTGGGGTGCAGTCTGCGCGGTGTTGGGATGCAGTCTGTGCGGTGTTGTTGGGGTGCAGTCTGCGCAGTGTTGGGGTGCTGTCTGTGCGGTGTTGGGATGCAGTCTGCACGGTGTTGGGGTGCAGTCTGTGCAGTGTTGGGGTGCAGTCTGTGCGATGTTGGGGTGCAGTTTGCACGGTGTTGGCGTGCAGTCTGTGCGATGTTGGGGTGCAGTCTGCGCGGTGTTGGGGTACAGTCTGCGCAGTGTTGGGATGCAGTCTGCGCAGTGTTGGGCTGCAGTCTGTGTGATGTACGGGTACAGTCTGCGCAGTGTTGTTGGGGTGCAGTCTGTGCGATGTTGGGATGCAGTCTGTGCGGTGTTATTGGGATGCAGTCTGTGCGATATTGGGGTGCAATCTGCATGGTGTTGGGGTGCAGTCTGCGCGGTGTTAGGGTGCAGTCTGTGCGGTGTTGGGGTGCAGTCTGCGCAATGTTGGGGTGCAGTCTGCGCAGTGTTGGGATGCAGTCTGCGCGGTGTTGGGATGCAGTCTGCGCAGTGTTGGGATGCAGTCTGCGCAGTGTTGGAGTGCAGTCTGTGCAGTGTTGGAGTGCAGTCTGTGCGGTGTTGGGGTGCAGTCTGTGCAGTGTTGGAGTGCAGTCTGTGCGGTGTTGGGGTGCAGTCTGTGCGGTGTTGTTGGGGTGCAGTCTGTGCGGTGTTGTTGGGATGCAGTCTGCGCGGTGTTGGGATGCAGTCTGTGCTGTGTTGTTGGGGTGCAGTCTGTGCAATGTTGCGATGCAGTCCGTGCGGTGTTGAGGTGCAGTCTGTGCAATGTTGGGATGCAGTCTGTGCGGTGTTGTTGGGATGCAGTCTGTGCGGTGTTGTTGGGGTGCAGTCTGTGTGGTGTTGTTGGGGTGCAGTCTGTGCGGTGTTGTTGGGGTGCAGTCTGCGTGGTGTTGTTGGGGTGCAGTCTGTGCGGTGTTGTTGGGGTGCAGTCTGTGCTATGTTGTTGGGGTGCAGTCTGCGTGGTGTTGGGGTGCAGTCTGCGTGGTGTTGGGATGCAGTCTGTGCGGTGTTGTTGGGGTGCAGTCTGTGCGGTGTTGTTGGGATGCAGTCTGCGCGGTGTTGTTGGGGTGCAGTCTGTGCGGTGTTGCTGGGGTGCAGTCTGCGTGGTGTTGGGGTACAGTCTGTGCGGTGTTGTTGGGGTGCAGTCTGTGCGGTGTTGTTGGGATGCAGTCTGCGTGGTGTTGGGGTGCAGTCTGCGTGGTGTTGGGTGCAGTCTGTGCGGTGTTGTTGGGGTGCAGTCTGTGCAGTGTTGGGGTGCAGTCTGCGCGGTGTTGTTGGGATGCAGTCTGTGCGATGTTGGGATGCAGTCTGTGCGGTGTTATTGGGATGCAGTCTGCGCGGTGTTGGGGTGCAGTCTGCGCGGTGTTGGGGTGCAGTCTGCGTGGTGTTGTTGGGGTGCAGTCTGCGTGGTGTTGTTGGGGTGCAGTCTGTGCGGTGTTGTTGGGGTGCAGTCTGCGCGGTGTTGGGGTGCAGTCTGTGCGGTGTTGTTGGGGTGCAGTCTGTGCGGTGTTGTTGGGATGCAGTCTGTGCGGTGTTGTTGGGGTGCAGTCTGCGTGGTGTTGGGGTGCAGTCTGCGCTGTGTTGTTGGGGTGCAGTCTGTGCAGTGTTGGGGTGCAGTCTGTGCGGTGTTGTTGGGGTGCAGTCTGTGCAGTGTTGGGGTGCAGTCTGCGCGGTGTTGTTGGGATGCAGTCTGTGCAATGTTGGGATGCAGTCTGTGCGATATTGGGGTGCAGTCTGCGCGGTGTTGGGGTGCAGTCTGCGCGGTGTTGGGGTGCAGTCTGCGCGGTGTTGGGGTGCAGTCTGCGCGGTGTTGGGGTGCAGCACCTCTGCTCTGACCTAGTAATATCCCTATGACAACACATAGTGATGGACGCACATAGACGCCGCTCACTGTGCACAATACACAGAATCAGCATTCACAATGTGAAGGTCACCGAGAGAATAGAGCGGCGATACCCCCAGCACTGCGCCATTAACCCACGACATGCCAGCTGCCCTCCCCCACACTGCAGTACCACTCATACAGGAATAGCAGGGGTTAACACAGCCATGTTGACAAGGGATAGGTGCTAGAGGTGGGTGGGGGATATATATACGGAGGGGGGTAAGAGGCGCTATATACATGGTGATGGGATAAGGGGCGCTATATACACGGTGGGGGGATAAGGGGCGCTATATACACGGTGGGGGGATAAGGGGCGCTATATACACGGTGGGGGGATAAGGGGCGCTATATACATGGTGATGGGATAAGGGGCGCTATATACACGGCGGGGGATAAGGGGCGATATATACATGGGGGCATAAGAAGCGATATATACACGGCAGGGGATAAGGAGCGATATATACACAGTGTAGGTATAAGCGCCGATATATACAGCACAGACCAAAAGTTTGGACACACCTTCTCATTGAAAGATTTTTCTGTACTTTCCTGACTATGAAAATTGTACATTCACACTGAAGGCATCAAAACTATGAATTACCACATGTGGAATTATATACTTAACAAAAAAGTGTGAAACAACTGAAAATATGTCTTATATTCTAGGGTCTTCACAGTAGCCACCTTTTGCTTTGATGACGGCTTTGCACACTCTTGGCATTCTCTTGATGAGCTTCAAGAGGTAGTCACCGGAAATAGTCTTCACTTCACAGGTGTGCCCTGTCAGGTTTAATAAGTGGGATTTCTTGCCTTATAAATGGGGTTGGGACCATCAGTTGTGTTGTGCAGAAGTCAGGTGGATACACAGCTGATAGTCCTACTGAATAGACTGTTAGAATTTGTATTATGGCAAGAAAAAAGCAGCTAAGTAAAGAAAAACGAGTGGCCATCATTACTTTAAGAAATGAAGGTCAGTCAGGCCGAAAAATTGGGCAAACTTTGAAAGTGTCCCCAAGTGCAGTTGCAAAAACCATCAAGCGCTATAAAGAAACTGGCTCACATGAGGAGCGCCCCAGGAAAGGAAGACCAAGAGTCACCTCTGCTTCTGAGGATAAGTTTATCCGAGTCACCAGCCTCAGAAATCGCAGGTTAACAGCAGCTCAGATTAGAGACCAGGTCAATGCCACACAGAGTTCTAGCAGCAGACACATCTCTACAACAACTGTTAAGAGGAGACTTTGTGCAGCCGGCCTTCATGGTAAAATAGCTGCTAGGAAACCGCTGCTAAGGACAGGCAACAAGCAGAAGAGACTTGTTTGGGCTAAAGAACACAAGGAATGGACATTAGACCAGTGGAAATCTGTGCTTTGGTCTGATGAGTCCAAATTTGAGATCTTTGGTTCCAACCAAAGTGTCTTTGTGCGACACAGAAAAGGTGAACGGATGGACTCTACATGCCTGGTTCCCACCGTGAAGCATGGAGGAGGAGGTGTGATGGTATGGGGGGGCTTTGCTGGTGATGCTGTTGGGGAGTTATTCAAAATTGAAGGCATACTGAACCAGCATGACTACCACAGCATCTTGCAGCGGCATGCTATTCCATCCGGTTTGCGTTTAGTTGGACCATCATTTATTTTTCAACAGGACAATGACCCCAAACACCTCCAGGCTGTGTAAGGGCTATTTGACCAAGAAGGAGAGTGATGGGGGGCTACGCCAGATGACCTGGCCTCCACAGTCACCAGACCTGAACCCAATCGAGATGGTTTGGGGTGAGCTGGACCGCAGAGTGAAGGCAAAAGGGCCAACAAGTGCTAAGCATCTCTGGGAACTCCTTCAAGATTGTTGTAGACCATTTCCGGTGACTACCTCTAGAAGCTCATCAAGAGAATGCCAAGAGTGTGCAAAGCAGTCATCAAAGCAAAAGGTGGCTACTGTGAAGACCCTAGAATATAAGACATATTTTCAGTTGTTTCACACTTTTTTGTTAAGTATATAATTCCACATGTGGTAATTCATAGTTTTGATGCCTTCAGTGTGAATGTACAATTGTCATAGTCATGAAAATACAGAAAAATCTTTAAATACAGTGGATACGGAAAGTATTCAGACCCCTTGACATTTTTCACTCTTTGTTTCATTGCAGCCATTTGGTAAATTCATTTTTTTCTCAGTAAAGTCCACTCCGCGCCCCATCTGGACTGAAAAAAAAACAGAAATGTAGAAATTTTTGCAAATTTATTAAAAAAGAAAAACTGAAATCTCACATGGTCATAAGTATTCAGCCCCTTTGCTCAGTATTGAGTAGAAGCCCCCTTTTGAGCTAGTGCAGCCATGAGTCTTCTTGGGAATGATGCCACAAGTTTTTCAACCCTGGATTTGGGGGTCCTCTGCCATTCTTCCTTGCAGATCCTCTCCAGTTCCGTCAGGTTGGATGGTGAACGTTGGTGGACGGCCTTTTTCAGGTCTCTCCAGAGATGATCAATTGGGTTTAGGTCAGGGCTCTGGCTGGGCCAGTCAAGAATGGTCACAGAGTTGTTCTGAAGCCACTCCTTTGTTATTTTAGCTGTGTGCTTAGGGTCATTGTGTTGTTGGAAGGTGAACCTTCGGCCAAGTCTGAGGTCCAGAGCACTCTGGAAGAGGTTTTCATCCAGGATATCTCTGTACTTGGCCGCATTCATGTTTCCTTCAATTGCAACCAGTCGTCCTGTCCCTGCAGCTGAAACCCCCCCCATAGCATGATGCTGCCACCGCCATGTTTCACTGTTGGGATTGTATTGGGCAGGTGATGAGCAGTGCCTGGTTTTCTCCACACATACCGCTTAGAATTATCACCAAAAAGTTCTATCTTCATCTCATCAGACCAGAGAATCTTATTTCTCATAGTCTCTGAGTCCTTCATGTGTTTTTGAGCAAACTCTATGCGGGCTCTCATATGTCTTGCACTGAGGAGAGGCTTCCGTCGGGCCACTCTGCCATAAAGGCCCGACTGGTGGAGGGCTGCAGTGATAGTTGACTTTGTGGAACTTTCTCCCATCTTCCTACTGCATCTCTGGAGCTCAGCCACAGTGATCTTGGGGTTCTTCTTTACCTCTCTCACCAGGGCTCTTCTCCCACGATTGATCAGTTTGGCTTGACGGCCAGGTCTAGGAAGACTTCTAATGGTCCCAAACTTCTTCCATTTAAGGATTATGGAGGCGACTGTGCTCTTAGGAACCTTGAGTAATGCAGAAATTCTTTTGTAACCTTGGCCAGATCTGTGCCTTGTCACAATTCAGTCTCTGAGCTCCTTGGGCAGTTCCTTTGAGCTGATGATTCTCATTGGGTCTGACATGCACTGTGAGCTGTGAGGTCTTATATAGACAGGTGTGCGCCTTTCCAAATCAAGTCCTATCAGTTTAATTAAACACAGCTGGACTCCAATGAAGGAGTAGAACCATCTCAAGGAGGATCACAAGGAAATGGACAGCATGTGACTTAAATATGAGTGTCTGAGCAAAGGGGCTGAAGACTTATGACCATGTGATATTTCAGTTTTTCTTTTTTAATAAATTTGCAAAAATTTCTACATTTCTGTTTTTTTCCAGTCAAGATGGGGTGCAGAGTGGACTTTACTGAGAAAAAAATAAACTTTTTAGAATTTACCAAATGGCTGCAATGAAACAAAGAGTGAAAAATGTCAAGGGGCCTGAATACTTTCCGTACCCAGTGTATACACGGCAGGGGGATAAGGGGTGCTATATAAACGGTGTGGGGATAAGGAGCGATATATACACAGCGGGGGGATAATCGGGGGCACTAAATACACGGCGGGGGGATAAGGAGCGATATATACACGGCGAGGGGATAAGGAGCGATATATACACAGCGAGGGGATAAGGGCCGATATATACAAGGTGGGGGGTAATGGGCGCTGTGGCAGCCAGAACAATGAGCAGAGATGAAAAGCGTCAAAATAAAGACACAGCGCCCCCCACACACCGCGCTCCACTGACTGACAGACACAGCAACCCACACACACAGCGCTCCACTGACTGACAGACACAGCAACCCACACACACAGCGCTCCACTGACTGACAGACACAGCGCCCCCCACACACAGCGCTCCACTGACTGAAAGACACAGCGCCCCACACACACACACAGCGTGCCACTGACTGAAAGACACAGCGCCCCACACACACAGCGCTCCACTGACTGACAGACACAGCAACCCACACACACAGCGCTCCACTGACTGACAGACACAGCGCCCCCCACACACACACAGCGTGCCACTGACTGAAAGACACAGCGCCCCACACACACACACAGCGTGCCACTGACTGAAAGACACAGCGCCCCACACACACAGCGCTCCACTGACTGACAGACACAGCAACCCACACACACAGCGCTCCACTGACTGACAGACACAGCGCCCCCCACACACACACAGCGTGCCACTGACTGAAAGACACAGCGCCCCACACACACAGCGCCCCACTGACTGACAGACACAGCGCCCCACACACACACAGCGCCCCACTGACTGAAAGACACAGCGCCCCACACACACAGTGCGCCACTGACTGACAGACACAGCGCCCCACACACACAGCGCCCCACTGACTGACAGACACAGCGCCCCCCACACACAGCGTGCCACTGACTGAAAGACACAGCGCCCCACACACACAGCGCCCCCCACACACACACAGCGTGCCACTGACTGACAGACACAGCGCCCCCCACACACAGCTCGCCACTGACTGAAAGACACAGCGCCCCACACACACAGCGCGCCACTGACTGACAGACACAGCGCCCCCCACACACAGCGTGCCACTGACTGAAAGACACAGCGCCCCACACACACAGCGCGCCACTGACTGACAGACACAACGCCCCACACACACAGCGCCCCACTGACTGAAAGACACAGCGCCCCCCACACACAGCGCCCCACTGACTGAAAGACACACCGCCCCACAGACACAGCGCTCCACACACACACACAGCGCCCCACACACACAGCACTCCACTGACTGACAGACACAGCACCCCACACACACAGCGCTCCACTGACTGACAGACACAGCAACCCACACACACAGCGCTCCACTGACTGACAGACACAGCGCCCCCCACACACAGCATGCCACTGACTGAAAGACACAGCGCCCCACACACACAGCGCTCCACTGACTGACAGACACAGCACCCCACACACACAGCGCTCCACTGACTGACAGACACAGCAACCCACACACACAGCGCTCCACTGACTGACAGACACAACGCCCCACACAAACAGCGCTCCACACACACAGCGCGCCACTGACTGACAGACACAGCGCCCCCCACACACAGCGTGCCACTGACTGACAGACACAGCGCCCCCCACACACAGCGTGCCACTGACTGAAAGACACAGCGCCCCACACACACAGCGCGCCACTGACTGACAGACACAGCGCCCCACACACACAGCGCGCCACTGACTGACAGACACAACGCCCCACACACACAGCGCCCCACTGACTGAAAGACACAGCGCCCCACACACACAGCGCCCCACTGACTGAAAGACACACCGCCCCACACACACAGCGCTCCACACACACACACAGCGCCCCACACACACAGCACTCCACTGACTGACAGACAGCACCCCACACACAAAGCGCTCCACTGACTGACAGACACAGCGCCCCACACACACAGCGCCCCACTGACTGATAGATACAGCGCCGCACACACACACCGCTCCACTGACTGACAGACACAGCGCCCCACACACACAGCGTGCCACTGACTGACAGACACAGCGCCCCACACACACAGCGCCCCACTGACTGAAAGACATAGCGCCCCACACACACAGCGCCCCACTGACTGAAAGACACAGCGCCCCACACACACAGCGCTCCACAAACACACACAGCGCCCCACACACACAGCGCTCCACTGACTGACAGACACAGCGCCCCACACACACAGCGCGCCACTGACTGATAGACACAGCGCCCCACACACACACAGCGCCCCACACACACAGCGCGCCACTGACTGACAGACACAGCACCCCCCACACACAGCGCCCCACTGACTGACAGACACAGCGCCGCACACACACAGCGCCCCACTGACTGAAAGACACAGCGCCCCACACACACAGCGCGCCACTGGCTGACAGACACAGCGCCCCACACACACAGCGTGCCACTGACTGAAAGACACAGCGCCCCACACACACAGCGCGCCACTGACTGACAGACACAGCGCCCCACACACACAGCGCTCCACTGACTGAAAGACACAGCGCCCCCCACACACACAGCGCCCCACACACACAGCGCGCCACTGACTGACAGACACAGCACCCCCCACACACAGCGCCCCACTGACTGACAGACACAGCGCCGCACACACACAGCGCCCCACTGACTGAAAGACACAGCGCCCCACACACACAGCGCCCCACTGACTGACAGACACAGCACCCCACACACACAGCGCCCCACTGACTGACAGACACAGCACCCCCCACACACAGCGCCCCACTGACTGACAGACACAGCGCCCCCCACACACAGCGCCCCACTGACTGAAAGACACAGCGCCCCACACACACAGCGCGCCACTGACTGACAGACACAGCACCCCACACACACAGCGCTCCACTGACTGACAGACACAGCGCCCCACACACACAGCGTGCCACTGACTGAAAGACACAGCGCCCCACACACACAGTGCGCCACTGACTGACAGACACAGCGCCCCACACACACAGCGCCCCACTGACTGAAAGACACAGCGCCCCACACACACAGCGTGCCACTGACTGAAAGACACAGCGCCCCACACACACAGCGCGCCACTGACTGACAGACACAGCGCCCCACACACACAACGCCCCACTGACTGAAAGACACAGCGCCCCACACACACAGCGTGCCACTGACTGACAGACACAGCGGCCCACAAACACACAGCGCGCCACTGACTGACAGACACAGCGCCCACCACACACACAGCGCCCCACTGACTGAAAGACACAGCGCCCTACACACACAGCGCCCCACACACACAGCGCTCCACTGACTGAAAGACACAGCGCCCCACACACGCAGCGCGCCACTGACTGAAAGACACAGCGCCCCACACACACAGCACGCCACTGACTGACAGACACAGCGCCCCACACACACAGCGCCCTCCACACACACACAGCGCGCCACTGACTGAAAGACACAGCGCCCCACACACACACAGCGCCCCACACACACAGCGCGCCACTGACTGAAAGACACAGCGCCCCACACACACAGCGCGCCACTGACTGACAGACACAGTGCCCCACACACACAGCGCCCCACTGACTGAAAGACACAGCGCCCCACACACACAGCGCCCCACTGACTGAAAGAAACAGCGCCCTACACACACAGCGCCCCACACACACACACAGCGCCCCACACACACACACAGCGCGCCACTGACTGAAAGACACAGCGCCCCACACACACAGCACTCCACTGAATGACAGACACAGCGCCCCACACACACAGCGCTCCACTGACTGACAGACACAGCGCCCCCCACACACAGCGCTCCACTGACTGACACAGCGCCCCACACACACAGCGCTCCACTGACTGACAGACACAGCACCCCACACACACAGCGCCCCACTGACTGACAGACACAGCACCCCACACACACAGCGCTTCACTGACTGACAGACACAGCACCCCACACACACAGCGCTCCACTGACTGACAGACACAGCGCCCCACACACACAGCGCTCCACTGACTGACAGACACAGCGCCCCCCACACACAGCGCTCCACACACACAGCGTGCCACTGACTGACAGACACAGCGCCCTACACACACAGCGCTCCACTGACTGACAGACACAGCGCCCCACACACACAGCGCTCCACTGACTGACAGACACAGCGCCCCACACACACAGCGCTCCACTGACTGACAGACACAGCACCCCACACACACAGCGCTCCACTGACTGACAGACACAGCGCCCCCCACACACAGCGCTCCACACACACAGCTCGCCACTGACTGAAAGACACAGCGCCCCACACACACAGCGCGCCACTGACTGACAGACACAGCGCCCCACACACACAGCGTGCCACTGACTGAAAGACACAGCGCCCCCCACACACAGCGCTCCACTGACTGACAGACACAGCGCCCCACACACACAGCGCTACACACACACACACAGCGCCCCACACACACAGCGTGCCACTGACTGACAGACACAGCGCCCCACACACACAGCGCCCCACTGACTGACACAGCGCCCCACACACACAGCGCTCCACTGACTGACAGACACAGCGCCCCACACACACAGCGTGCCACTGACTGACAGACACAGCATCCCACACACACAGCGCTCCACTGACTGAAAGACACAGCGCCCCCCACACACACAGCGCCCCACACACACAGCGCGCCACTGACTGACAGACACAGCACTCCACACACACAGCGCCCAACTGACTGACAGACACAGCGCCCCACACACACAGCGTGCCACTGACTGAAAGACACAGCGCCCCACACACACAGCGCCCCACTGACTGAAAGACACAGCGCCCCACACACACAGCGCGCCACTGACTGACAGACACAGCGCCCCACACACACAGCGCCCCACTGACTGAAAGACACAGCGCACCACACACACAGCGCCCCACTGACTGAAAGACACAGCGCCCCACACACACAGCGCTCCACAAACACACACAGCGCCCCACACACACAGCGCCCCACACACACAGCGCGCCACTGACTGACAGACACAGCACTCCACACACACAGCGCCCCACTGACTGACAGACACAGCGCCCCACACACACAGCGCTCCACTGACTGACAGACACAGCGCCCCACACACACAGCGCGCCACTGACTGATAGACACAGCGCCCCACACACACACAGCGCCCCACACACACAGCGCGCCACTGACTGACAGACACAGCACCCCCCACACACAGCGCCCCACTGACTGACAGACACAGCACCGCACACACACAGCGCCCCACTGACTGAAAGACACAGCGCCCCACACACACAGCGCGCCACTGGCTGACAGACACAGCGCCCCACACACACAGCGTGCCACTGACTGAAAGACACAGCGCCCCACACACACAGCGCGCCACTGACTGACAGACACAGCGCCCCACACACACAGCGCTCCACTGACTGAAAGACACAGCGCCCCCCACACACACAGCGCCCCCCACACACACAGCGCCCCACACACACAGCGCGCCACTGACTGACAGACACAGCACTCCCCACACACAGCGCCCCACTGACTGACAGACACAGCGCCGCACACACACAGCGCCCCACTGACTGAAAGACACAGCGCCCCACACACACAGCGCCCCACTGACTGACAGACACAGCACCCCACACACACAGCGCCCCACTGACTGACAGACACAGCACCCCCCACACACAGCGCCCCACTGACTGACAGACACAGCGCCCCACACACACAGCGCCCCACTGACTGAAAGACACAGCGCCCCACACACACAGCGCGCCACTGACTGACAGACACAGCACCCCACACACACAGCGCTCCACTGACTGACAGACACAGCGCCCCACACACACAGCGTGCCACTGACTGAAAGACACAGCGCCCCACACACACAGCGCGCCACTGACTGACAGACACAGCGCCCCACACACACAGCGCCCCACTGACTGAAAGACACAGCGCCCCACACACACAGCGTGCCACTGACTGAAAGACACAGCGCCCCACACACACAGCGCGCCACTGACTGACAGACACAGCGCCCCACACACACAGCGCCCCACTGACTGAAAGACACAGCGCCCCACACACACAGCGTGCCACTGACTGACAGACACAGCGGCCCACAAACACACAGCGCGCCACTGACTGACAGACACAGCGCCCACCACACACACAGCGCCCCACTGACTGAAAGACACAGCGCCCTACACACACAGCGCCCCACACACACAGCGCTCCACTGACTGAAAGACACAGCGCCCCACACACGCAGCGCGCCACTGACTGAAAGACACAGCGCCCCACACACACAGCACGCCACTGACTGACAGACACAGCGCCCCACACACACAGCGCCCTCCACACACACACAGCGCGCCACTGACTGAAAGACACAGCGCCCCACACACACACAGCGCCCCACACACACAGCGCGCCACTGACTGAAAGACACAGCGCCCCACACACACAGCGCGCCACTGACTGACAGACACAGTGCCCCACACACACAGCGCCCCACTGACTGAAAGACACAGCGCCCCACACACACAGCGCCCCACTGACTGAAAGACACAGCGCCCTACACACACAGCGCCCCACACACACACACAGCGTGCCACTGGCTGAAAGACACAGCGCCCCACACACACACACAGCGCGCCACTGACTGAAAGACACAGCGCCCCACACACACAGCGCTCCACTGAATGACAGACACAGCGCCCCACACACACAGCGCTCCACTGACTGACAGACACAGCGCCCCCCACACACAGCGCTCCACTGACTGACACAGCGCCCCACACACACAGCGCTCCACTGACTGACAGACACAGCGCCCCACACACACAGCGCTCCACTGACTGACAGACACAGCACCCCACACACACAGCGCCCCACTGACTGACAGACACAGCACCCCACACACACAGCGCTCCACTGACTGACAGACACAGCACCCCACACACACAGCGCTCCACTGACTGACAGACACAGCGCCCCACACACACAGCGCTCCACTGACTGACAGACACAGCGCCCCCCACACACAGCGCTCCACACACACAGCGTGCCACTGACTGACAGACACAGCGCCCTACACACACAGCGCTCCACTGACTGACAGACACAGCGCCCCACACACACAGCGCTCCACTGACTGACAGACACAGCGCCCCACACACACAGCACGCCACTGACTGACAGACACAGCGCCCCACACACACAGCGCCCTCCACACACACACAGCGCGCCACTGACTGAAAGACACAGCGCCCCACACACACACAGCGCCCCACACACACAGCGCGCCACTGACTGAAAGACACAGCGCCCCACACACACAGCGCGCCACTGACTGACAGACACAGTGCCCCACACACACAGCGCCCCACTGACTGAAAGACACAGCGCCCCACACACACAGCGCCCCACTGACTGAAAGAAACAGCGCCCTACACACACAGCGCCCCACACACACACACAGCGCCCCACTGGCTGAAAGACACAGCGCCCCACACACACACACAGCGCGCCACTGACTGAAAGACACAGCGCCCCACACACACAGCGCTCCACTGACTGACAGACACAGCTCCCCACACACACACAGCGCTCCACTGACTGACAGACACAGCACCCCACACACACAGCGCCCCACTGACTGACAGACACAGCGCCCCCCACACACAGCGCTCCACTGACTGACAGACACAGCGCCCCCCACACACAGCGCTCCACTGACTGACACAGCGCCCCACACACACAGCGCTCCACTGACTGACAGACACAGCACCCCACACACACAGCGCCCCACTGACTGACAGACACAGCACCCCACACACACAGCGCTTCACTGACTGACAGACACAGCACCCCACACACACAGCGCTCCACTGACTGACAGACACAGCGCCCCACACACACAGCGCTCCACTGACTGACAGACACAGCGCCCCCCACACACAGCGCTCCACACACACAGCGTGCCACTGACTGACAGACACAGCGCCCTACACACACAGCGCTCCACTGACTGACAGACACAGCGCCCCACACACACAGCGCTCCACTGACTGACAGACACAGCGCCCCACACACACAGCGCTCCACTGACTGACAGACACAGCACCCCACACACACAGCGCTCCACTGACTGACAGACACAGCGCCCCCCACACACAGCGCTCCACACACACAGCTCGCCACTGACTGAAAGACACAGCGCCCCACACACACAGCGCGCCACTGACTGACAGACACAGTGCCCCCCACACACAGCGTGCCACTGACTGAAAGACACAGCGCCCCCCACACACAGCGCTCCACTGACTGACAGACACAGCGCCCCACACACACAGCGCTACACACACACACACAGCGCCCCACACACACAGCGTGCCACTGACTGACAGACACAGCGCCCCACACACACAGCGCCCCACTGACTGACACAGCGCCCCACACACACAGCGCGCCACTGACTGAAAGACACAGCGCCCCCCACACACACAGCGCCCCACACACACAGCGCGCCACTGACTGACAGACACAGCACTCCACACACACAGCGCCCAACTGACTGACAGACACAGCGCCCCACACACACAGCGTGCCACTGACTGAAAGACACAGCGCCCCACACACACAGCGCCCCACTGACTGAAAGACACAGCGCCCCACACACACAGCGCGCCACTGACTGACAGACACAGCGCCCCACACACACAGCGCCCCACTGACTGAAAGACACAGCGCCCCACACACACAGCGCCCCACTGACTGAAAGACACAGCGCCCCACACACACAGCGCTCCACAAACACACACAGCGCCCCACACACACAGCGCCCCACACACACAGCGCGCCACTGACTGACAGACACAGCACTCCACACACACAGCGCCCCACTGACTGACAGACACAGCGCCCCACACACACAGCGCTCCACTGACTGACAGACACAGCGCCGCACACACACAGCGCGCCACTGACTGATAGACACAGCGCCCCACACACACACAGCGCCCCACACACACAGCGCGCCACTGACTGACAGACACAGCACCCCCCACACACAGCGCCCCACTGACTGACAGACACAGCGCCGCACACACACAGCGCCCCACTGACTGAAAGACACAGCGCCCCACACACACAGCGCGCCACTGGCTGACAGACACAGCGCCCCACACACACAGCGTGCCACTGACTGAAAGACACAGCGCCCCACACACACAGCGCGCCACTGACTGACAGACACAGCGCCCCACACACACAGCGCTCCACTGACTGAAAGACACAGCGCCCCCCACACACACAGCGCCCCCCACACACACAGCGCCCCACACACACAGCGCGCCACTGACTGACAGACACAGCACCCCCCACACACAGCGCCCCACTGACTGACAGACACAGCGCCGCACACACACAGCGCCCCACTGACTGAAAGACACAGCACCCCACACACACAGCGCCCCACTGACTGACAGACACAGCACCCCCCACACACAGCGCCCCACTGACTGACAGACACAGCGCCCCACACACACAGCGCCCCACTGACTGAAAGACACAGCGCCCCACACACACAGCGCGCCACTGACTGACAGACACAGCACCCCACACACACAGCGCTCCACTGACTGACAGACACAGCGCCCCACACACACAGCGTGCCACTGACTGAAAGACACAGCGCCCCACACACACAGCGCGCCACTGACTGACAGACACAGCGCCCCACACACACAGCGCCCCACTGACTGAAAGACACAGCGCCCCACACACACAGCGTGCCACTGACTGAAAGACACAGCGCCCCACACACACAGCGCGCCACTGACTGACAGACACAGCGCCCCACACACACAGCGCCCCACTGACTGAAAGACACAGCGCCCCACACACACAGCGTGCCACTGACTGACAGACACAGCGGCCCACAAACACACAGCGCGCCACTGACTGACAGACACAGCGCCCACCACACACACAGCGCCCCACTGACTGAAAGACACAGCGCCCTACACACACAGCGCCCCACACACACAGCGCTCCACTGACTGAAAGACACAGCGCCCCACACACGCAGCGCGCCACTGACTGAAAGACACAGCGCCCCACACACACAGCACGCCACTGACTGACAGACACAGCGCCCCACACACACAGCGCCCTCCACACACACACAGCGCGCCACTGACTGAAAGACACAGCGCCCCACACACACACAGCGCCCCACACACACAGCGCGCCACTGACTGAAAGACACAGCGCCCCACACACACAGCGCGCCACTGACTGACAGACACAGTGCCCCACACACACAGCGCCCCACTGACTGAAAGACACAGCGCCCCACACACACAGCGCCCCACTGACTGAAAGACACAGCGCCCTACACACACAGCGCCCCACACACACACACAGCGTGCCACTGGCTGAAAGACACAGCGCCCCACACACACACACAGCGCGCCACTGACTGAAAGACACAGCGCCCCACACACACAGCGCTCCACTGAATGACAGACACAGCGCCCCACACACACAGCGCTCCACTGACTGACAGACACAGCACCCCCCACACACAGCGCTCCACTGACTGACACAGCGCCCCACACACACAGCGCTCCACTGACTGACAGACACAGCGCCCCACACACACAGCGCTCCACTGACTGACAGACACAGCACCCCACACACACAGCGCCCCACTGACTGACAGACACAGCACCCCACACACACAGCGCTCCACTGACTGACAGACACAGCACCCCACACACACAGCGCTCCACTGACTGACAGACACAGCGCCCCACACACACAGCGCTCCACTGACTGACAGACACAGCGCCCCCCACACACAGCGCTCCACACACACAGCGTGCCACTGACTGACAGACACAGCGCCCTACACACACAGCGCTCCACTGACTGACAGACACAGCGCCCCACACACACAGCGCTCCACTGACTGACAGACACAGCGCCCCACACACACAGCGCTCCACTGACTGACAGACACAGCACCCCACACACACAGCGCTCCACTGACTGACAGACACAGCGCCCCCCACACACAGCGCTCCACACACACAGCTCGCCACTGACTGAAAGACACAGCGCCCCACACACACAGCGCGCCACTGACTGACAGACACAGTGCCCCCCACACACAGCGTGCCACTGACTGAAAGACACAGCGCCCCACACACACAGCACGCCACTGACTGACAGACACAGCGCCCCCCACACACAGCGTGCCACTGACTGAAAGACACAGTGCCCCACACACACAGCGCGCCACTGACAGACACAGCGCCCCACACACACAGCGCCCCACTGACTGAAAGACACAGCGCCCCACACAAACAGCGCCCCACTGACTGAAAGACACACCGCCCCACACACACAGCGCTCCACACACACACAGCGCCCCACACACACAGCGCTCCACTGACTGACAGACACAGCGCCCCACACACACAGCGCGCCACTGACTGATAGACACAGTGCCCCACACACACAGCGCTCCACTCACTGACAGACACAGCGCCCCACACACACAGCGTGCCACTAAATGACAGACACAGCGCCCCACACACACAGCGCCCCACTGACTGAAAGACACAGCGCCCCACACACACAGCGCCCCACTGACTGAAAGACACAGCGCCCCACACACACAGCGCTACACACACACACACAGCGCCCCACACACACAGCGTGCCACTGACTGACAGACACAGCGCCCCACACACACAGCGCCCCACTGACTGACACAGCGCCCCACACACACAGCGCGCCACTGACTGACAGACACAGCATCCCACACACACAGCGCTCCACTGACTGAAAGACACAGCGCCCCACACACACAGCGTGCCACTGACTGAAAGACACAGCGCCCCACACACACAGCGCGCCACTGACTGACAGACATAGCACCCCACACACACAGCGCTCCACTGACTGACAGACACAGCACCCCACACACACAGCGCCCCACACACACAGCGCGCCACTGACTGACAGACACAGCACCCCACACACACAGCGCCCCACTGACTGACAGACACAGCGCCCCACACACACAGCGTGCCACTGACTGAAAGACACAGCGCCCCACACACACAGCGCCCCACTGACTGAAAGACACAGCGCCCCACACACACAGCGCGCCACTGACTGACAGACATAGCACCCCACACACACAGCGCTCCACTGACTGACAGACACAGCACCCCACACACAGTGTGCCACTGACTGAAAGACACAGCGCCCCACACACACAGCGCGCCACTGACTGACAGACACAGCGCCAAACACACACAGCGCCCCACTGACTGAAAGACACAGCGCCCCACACACACAGCGTGCCACTGACTGTAAGACACAGCGCCCCACACACACAGCGCCCCACTGACTGAAAGACACAGCACCCCACACACACAGCGCTCCACTGACTGACAGACACAGCGCCCCCCACACACAGTGTGCCACTGACTGAAAGACACAGCGCCCCACACACACAGCGCGCCACTGACTGACAGACACAGCGCCAAACACACACAGCGCCCCACTGACTGAAAGACACAGCGCCCCACACACACAGCGTGCCACTGACTGTAAGACACAGCGCCCCACACACACAGCGCGCCACTGACTGACAGACACAGCGCCCCACACACACAGCGCCCCACTGACTGAAAGACACAGCGCCCCACACACACAGCGTGCCACTGACTGAAAGACACAGCGCCCCACACACACAGCGCGCCACTGACTGACAAACACAGCGCCCCACACACACAGCGCCCCACTGACTGAAAGACACAGCGCCCCACACACACAGCATGCCACTGTCTGACAGACACAGCGGCCCACAAACACACAGCGCGCCACTGACTGACAGACACAGCGCCCCCCACACACACAGCGCCCCACTGACTGAAAGACACAGCGCCCCACACACACAGCGCCCCACTGACTGAAAGACACAGCGCCCCACACACACACACAGCGCGCCACTGACTGAAAGACACAGCGCCCCACACACACAGCGCGCCACTGACTGACAGACACAGCGCCCCCCACACACACAGCGCCCCACTGACTGAAATACACAGCGCCCCACACACACAGCGCCCCACTGACTGAAAGACACAGCGCCCCACACACACACACAGCGCGCCACTGACTGAAAGACACAGCGCCCCACACACACAGCGCGCCACTGACTGAAAGACACAGCGCCCCCCACACACACACAGCGCACCACTGACTGAAAGACACAGCGCCCCACACACACACAGCGCCCCACACACACACACAGCGCCCCACTGACTGAAAGACACAGCGCCCCACACACACAGCGCTCCACTGACTGAAAGACACAGCGCCCCACACACACACACAGCGCGCCACTGACTGAAAGACACAGCGCCCCACACACACAGCGCGCCACTGACTGAAAGACACAGCGCCCCACACACACAGCGCGCCACTGACTGACAGACACAGCGCCCCACACACACAGCGCCCCCCACACACACACACAGCGCGCCACTGACTGAAAGACACAGCGCCCCACACACACAGCGCTCCACTTACTGAAAGACACAGCGCCCCACACACACAGCGTGCCACTGACTGACAGACACAGCGGCCCACAAACACACAGCGCGCCACTGACTGACAGACACAGCGCCCCCCACACACACAGCGCCCCACTGACTGAAAGACACAGCGCCCTACACACACAGCGCCCCACACACACAGCGCGCCACTGACTGACAGACACAGCGCCCCACACACACAGCGCCCCACTGACTGAAAGACACAGCGCCCCACACACACAAACAGCGCGCCACTGACTGAAAGACACAGCGCCCCACACACACAGCGCGCCACTGACTAAAAGACACAGCGCCCCACACAGCGCGCCACTGACTGACAGACACAGCGCCCCACACACACAGCGCCCCCCACACACACACAGCGCGCCACTGACTGAAAGACACAGCGCCCCACACACACACAGCGCCCCACACACACACACAGCGCCCCACTGACTGAAAGACACAGCGCCCCACACACACAGCGCCCCACTGACTGAAAGACACAGCGCCCCACACACACAGCGCCCCACTGACTGAAAGACACAGCGCCCTACACACACAGCGCCCCACACACACACACAGCGCGCCACTGACTGAAAGACACAGCGCCCCCCACACACACACAGCGCGCCACTGACTGAAAGACACAGCGCCCCACACACACAGCGCTCCACGGAATGACAGACACAGCGCCCCACACACACAGCGCTCCACTGACTGACAGACACAGCGCCCCCCACACACAGCGCTCCACTGACTGACACAGCGCCCCACACACACAGCGCTCCACTGACTGACAGACACAGCGCCACACACACACACAGCGCTCCACTGACTGACAGACACAGCACCCCACACACACAGCGCCCCACTGACTGACAGACACTGCACCCCACACACACAGCGCTCCACTGACTGACAGACACAGCACCCCACACACACAGCGCTCCACTGACTGACAGACACAGCGCACCACACACACAGCGCTCCACTGACTGACAGACACAGCGCCCCCCACACACAGCGCTCCACACACACAGCGTGCCACTGACTGACAGACACAGCGCCCCACACACACAGCGCGCCACTGACTGAAAGACACAGCGCCCCACACACACAGCGCGCCACTGACTGAAAGACACAGCGCCCCACACACACAGCGCGCCACTGACTGACAGACACAGCGCCCCACACACACAGCGCCCCCCACACACACACAGCGCGCCACTGACTGAAAGACACAGCGCCCCACACACACAGCGCTCCACTGACTGAAAGACACAGCGCCCCACACACACAGCGTGCCACTGACTGACAGACACAGCGGCCCACAAACACACAGCGCGCCACTGACTGACAGACACAGCGCCCCCCACACACACAGCGCCCCACTGACTGAAAGACACAGCGCCCCACACACACAGCGCCCCACTGACTGAAAGACACAGCGCCCTACACACACAGCGCCCCACACACACAGCGCTCCACTGACTGAAAGACACAGCGCCCCACACACACAAACAGCGCGCCACTGACTGAAAGACACAGCGCCCCACACACACAGCGCGCCACTGACTAAAAGACACAGTGCCCCACACACACAGCTCGCCACTGACTGACAGACACAGCGCCCCACACACACAGCGCCCCCCACACACACACAGCGCGCCACTGACTGAAAGACACAGCGCCCCACACACACACAGCGCCCCACACACACACACAGCGCCCCACTGACTGAAAGACACAGCGCCCCACACACACAGCGCGCCACTGACTGACAGACACAGCGCCCCACACACACAGCGCCCCACTGACTGAAAGACACAGCGCCCCACACACACAGCGCCCCACTGACTGAAAGACACAGCGCCCTACACACACAGCGCCCCACACACACACACAGCGCGCCACTGACTGAAAGACACAGCGCCCCACACACACACACAGCGCGCCACTGACTGAAAGACACAGCGCCCCACACACACACACAGCGCGCCACTGACTGAAAGACACAGCGCCCCACACACACACACAGCGCGCCACTGACTGAAAGACACAGCGCCCCACACACACACACAGCGCGCCACTGACTGAAAGACACAGCGCCCCACACACACAGCGCTCCACGGAATGACAGACACAGCGCCCCACACACACAGCGCTCCACTGACTGACAGACACAGCGCCCCCCACACACAGCGCTCCACTGACTGACACAGCGCCCCACACACACAGCGCTCCACTGACTGACAGACACAGCGCCACACACACACACAGCGCTCCACTGACTGACAGACACAGCACCCCACACACACAGCGCCCCACTGACTGACAGACACAGCACCCCACTCACACAGCGCTCCACTGACTGACAGACACAGCACCCCACACACACAGCGCTCCACTGACTGACAGACACAGCGCACCACACACACAGCGCTCCACTGACTGACAGACACAGCGCCCCCCACACACAGCGCTCCACACACACAGCGTGCCACTGACTGACAGACACAGCGCCCCACACACACAGCGCTCCACTGACTGACAGACACAGTGCCCCACACACACAGCGCACCACTGACTGACAGACACAGCGCTCCACACACACAGCGCTTCACTGACTGACAGACACAGCACCCCACACACACAGCGCTCCACTGACTGACAGACACAGCGCCCCACACACACAGCGCTCCACTGACTGACAGACACAGCGCCCCACACACACAGCGCCCCACACACACAGCTCGCCACTGACTGAAAGACACAGCGCCCCACACACACAGCGCGCCACTGACTGACAGACACAGCGCCCCCCACACACAGCGTGCCACTGACTGAAAGACACAGCGCCCTACACACACAGCGCCCCACACACACACACAGCGCGCCACTGACTGAAAGACACAGCGCCCCACACACACAGCGCTCCACTGACTGAAAGACACAGCGCCCCACACACACACACAGCGTGCCACTGACTGAAAGACACAGCGCCCCACACACACAGCGCGCCACTGACTGACAGACACAGCGCCCCACACACACAGCGCCCCCCACACACACACAGCGCGCCACTGACTGAAAGACACAGCGCCCCACACACACAGCGCGCCACTGACTGACATACACAGCGCCCCACACACACAGCGCCCCCCACACACACACAGCGCGCCACTGACTGAAAGACACAGCGCCCCACACACACACACAGCGCCCCACTGACTGAAAGACACAGCGCCCCACACACACAGCGCGCCACTGACTGACAGACACAGCGCCCCCCACACACAGCGCCCCACTGACTGACAGACACAGCACCCCACACACACAGTGCACCACTGACTGAAAGACACAGCGCCCCACACACACAGCGCCCCACTGACTGAAATACACAGCGCCCTACACACACAGCGCCCCACACACACACACAGCGCGCCACTGACTGAAAGACACAGCGCCCCACACACACACACAGCGCGCCACTGACTGAAAGACACAGCGCCCCACACACACAGCGCTCCACTGACTGACAGACACAGCGCCCCCCACACACAGCGCTCCACTGACTGACACAGCGCCCCACACACACAGCGCTCCACTGACTGACAGACACAGCGCCCCACACACACACAGCGCTCCACTGACTGACAGACACAGCACCCCACACACACAGCGCCCCACTGACTGACAGACACAGCACCCCACACACACAGCGCTCCACTGACTGACAGACACAGCACCCCACACACACAGCGCTCCACTGACTGACAGACACAGCGCCCCACACACACAGCGCTCCACTGACTGACAGACACAGCGCCCCCCACACACAGCGCTCCACACACACAGCGTGCCACTGACTGACAGACACAGCGCCCCACACACACAGCGCTCCACTGACTGACAGACACAGCGCCCCACACACACAGCGCTCCACTGACTGACAGACACAGCGCTCCACACACACAGCGCTCCACTGACTGACAGACACAGCACCCCACACACACAGCGCTCCACTGACTGAAAGACACAGCGCCCCACACACACACACAGCGCCCCACTGACTGAAAGACACAGCGCCCCACACACACAGCGTGCCACTGACTGAAAGACACAGCGCCCCACACACACAGCGCTCCACTGACTGACAGACACAGCGCCCCACACACACAGCGCGCCACTGACTGACAGACACAGCGCTGCACACACACAGCGCTCCACTGACTGACAGACACAGCGCCCCACACACACAGCGCCCCACTGACTGACAGACACAGCGCCCCACACACACACAGCGCCCCACACACACAACGCACCACACACACACAGCGCTCCACTGACTGACAGACACAGCGCCCCCCACACACACAGCGCCCCACACACACACACAGCGCCCCACTGACTGACAGACACAGCGCCCCACACACACAGCCCTCCACTGACTGACAGACACAGCGCCCCACACACACAGCGCCCCCTACACACACACAGCGCTCCACTGACTGACAGACACAGCGCCCCACACACACAGCGCCCCACACACACAGCGCCTCACAGTCACAGCGCTCCACACAAACAAGACCCCACTGACTGACAGACACAGCGCCCCACACAAACAGCGCCCCACTGACTGACAGACACAGCGCTCCACACACACAGCGCTCCACTGACTGACAGACACAGCACCCCACACACACACAGCACCCCACTGACTGACAGACACAGCACCCCACACACACAGCGCCCCACTGACTGACAGACACAGCACCCCACACACACAGTGCACCACTGACTGACAGACACAGCGCCCCCCACACACACAGCGCCCCACACACACACAGCGCTCCACTGACTGACAGACACAGCGCTCCACACACACAGCGCTCCACTGACTGACAGACACAGCGCCCCACACACACAGCGCCCCACTGACTGACAGACACAGCGCCCCACACACAGCGCCCCACTGACTGACAGACACAGCGCCCCACACACACAGCGCACCACTGACTGACAGACACAGCGCCCCCCACACACAGCGCTCCACAGTCACATCACCTCACACACACAGCGCCCCACAGTCACAGCGCTCCAGTCACAGCACCCCACACACACAGCTCCCCACAGTCACAGAGCTCCACACACACAGCGCCCCACAGTCACAGCGCCCCACAGTCACTGCGCTCCACACACACAGCGCCCCACAGTCACTGCGCTCCACACCCACAGCGCCCCACAGTCACAGCGCTCCACTGACTGACAGACACAGCGCCCCACACACACAGCGCCCCACTGACTGACAGACACAGCCCTCCACACACACAGCGCTCCACAGTCACATCACATCACACACACAGCGCCCCACAGTCACAGCGCCCCACAGTCACAGCACCCCACACGCACAGCTCCCCACAGTCACAGAGCTCCACACACACAGCGCCCCACAGTCACAGCGCCCCACACACACAGCGCTCCACACACACAGCGCCCCACACACACAGCGCCCCACACACACAGCGCCCCACACACACAGCGCCCCACAGTCACAACGTCCCACACACAGAGCTACCCACAGTCACAACGCTCCACACACACAGCGCCCCACAGTCACAGCGCCCCACACACACAGCGCTCCACAGTCACAGCGCCCCACACACACAGCGCTCCACAGTCACAGCGCCCCACACACACAGCGCCCCCCACACAGCGCCCCCCCCACACACACAGCACGCTACTGACTGACAGACACAGCGCCCCACACACACAGCGCCCCCTACACACACACAGCGCTCCACTGACTGACAGACACAGCGCCCCACACACACAGCGCCCCACGGACTGACAGACACAGCACCCCACACACACAGCGCACCACACACACACACAGCGCTCCACTGACTGACAGACACAGCGCCCCACACACACACAGCGCCCCACACACACACACAGCGCCCCACTGACTGAAAGACACAGCGCCCCACACACACAGCGCTCCACTGACTGACAGACACAGCGCCCCACACACACAGCGCTCCACTGACTGACAGACACAGCGCCCCACACACACACAGCGCCCCACAGTCACAGCACTCCACAGTCAGAGCGCTCCACACACACAGCGCCCCACAGTCACAGCGCTCCACACACACAGCACCCCACTGACTGACAGACACAGCGCCCCACACACACAGCGCCCCACAGTCAGAGAGCTCCACACACACAGCGCCCCACAGTCACAGCGCTCCACACACACAGCGCTCCACAGTCACATCACATCACACACACAGCGCCCCACAGTCACAGCGCCCCACAGTCACAGCACCCCACACACACAGCTCCGCACAGTCACAGAGCTCCACACACACAGCGCCCCACAGTCACAGCGCCCCACACACACAGTGCTCCACACACACAGCGCCCCACAGTCACAGCGGTCCACACACACAGCGCCCCACAGTCACAGCGTCCCACACACAGAGCTCCCCACAGTCACAGCGCTCCACACACACAGCGCCCCACAGTCACAGCGCCCCACACACACAGCGCCCCACTGACTGACAGACACAGCGACCCACACACACAGAGCCCCACGGACTGACAGACACAGCACCCCACACACACAGCGCCCCACGGACTGACAGACACAGCGCCCCACACACACCGCGCCCCACTGACTGACACACATAGTGCCCCACTGACAGATACAGCGCCCCACACACACAGCGCCCCACAGTCACAGCGCCCCACAGTCACAGGGCCCCACACACACAGCGCCCCACAGTCACAGCGCCCCACAGTCACAGCGCTCCACACACACAGCGCCCCACAGTCACAGCACCCCACACACACAGCGCCCCACAGTCACAGCGTTCCACACACATAGCGCCCCACAGTCACAGCGCCCCACACACACAGCGCCCCACATTCACAGCGCCCCACACACACAGAGCTCCACACACACAGCGCCCCACAGTCACAGCGCTCCACACACCCAGCGCCCCACAGTCACAGCGCCCCACACACACAGCGCCCCACAGTCACAGCGCTCCACACACACAGCGCCCCACAGTCACAGCACCCCACACACAGCTCCCCACAGTCACAGCGCTCCACAGTCACAGCGCCCCAGTCACAGCGCCCCACACACACAGCGCTCCACACACACAGCGCTCCACAGTCACAGCACCCCACACACACAGCGCCCCACAGTCACATCGCCCCACAGTCACAGCGCCCCAGTTACAGCGGCCCCACACACAGCGCTCCACACACACAGTGCTCCACATACACAGCTCCCCACAGTCACAGCGCCCCACAGTCACAGAGCTCCACAGACACAGAGCCCCACAGTCACAGTGTCCCACAGTCACGGGGCCCCACAGTCACAGCGCCCCACAGACACAGAGCCCCACACACACAGCTCCCCACAGTCACAGCGCCCCACACACACAGCGCTCCACACACACAGCGCTCCACAGTCACAGCACCCCACACACACAGCGCCCCACAGTCACAGCGCCCCACAGTTACAGCACCCCACACACACAGCGCTCCACCCACACAGTGCTCCACAGTCACAGCACCCCACAGTCACAGCGCCCCACAGTCACAGCGCCCCACAGTCACAGCACCCCACACACACAGCGCCCCACACACACAGCGCCCCACAGTCACAGTGCCCCACAGTCACAGGACCCCACACACACAGCTCCCCACAGTCACAGAGCTCCACACACACAGCGCCCCACAGTCACAGCGCCCCACAGTCACAGCACCCCACACACACAGCGCCCCTCAGTCACATCGCCCCACAGTCACAACACCCCACACACACAGCTCCCCACAGTCACAGCACTCCACACACTCAGCGCCCCACAGTCACAGCGTCCCACACACAGAGCTCCCCACAGTCACAGCGCTCCACACACACAGCGCCCCACAGTCACCGCTCCCCACACACACAGCGCTCCACACATACAGCACCCCCCCACACACAGTGCTCCACACACACAGCGCTCCACACACACAGCTCCCCACAGTCACAGCGCCCCACAGTCACAGCGCCCCACAGTCACAGGGCCCCACACACACAGCGCTCCACAGTCACAGCGTCCCACAGTCACAGCGCCCCACAGTCACAGGGCCCCGCACACACAGCGCTCCACAGTCACAGCGTCCCACAGTCACAGGGCCCCACACGCACAGCGCTCTACAGACACAGCGCCCCACACACACAGCGCTCCACAGTCACAGGGCACCACACACACAGCGTCCCACACACACAGCGTCCCACACACACAGCGTCCCACACACACAGCGCCCCACAGTCACAGCGCTCCACACACACAGCACCCCACTGACTGACAGACACAGCGCCCCAGACACACAGCGCTCCACTGACTGACAGACACAGCGCCCCCCCCACACAGCGCACCACTGACTGACAGACACAGCGCTCCACACACACAGCGCTCCACTGACTGACAGACACAGCGCCCCAGACACACAGCGCTCCACTGACTGACAGACACAGCGCCCCCCCCACACAGCGCACCACTGACTGACAGACACAGCGCTCCACACACACAGCGCTCCACTGACTGACAGACACAGCGCCCCACACACACACAGCGCCCCACACACACACACAGCGCCCCACTGACTGAAAGACACAGCGCCCCACACACACACAGCGCCCCACACACACACACAGCGCTCCACTGACTGACAGACACAGCGCCCCACACACACACAGCGCCCCACACACACACACAGCGCCCCACTGACTGACAGACACAGCGCCCCACACACACACAGCGCCCCACACACACACAGCGCCCCACACACACACACAGCGCTCCACTGACTGACAGACACAGCGCCCCACACACACAGCGCCCCCCACACACACACAGCGCTCCACTGACTGACAGACACAGCGCCCCACACACACACAGCGCCCCACACACACACACAGCGCCCCACTGACTGAAAGACACAGCGCCCCCCACACACACACAGCGCTCCACTGACTGACAGACACAGCGCCCCACACACACACAGCGCCCCCCACACACACACAGCGCTCCACTGACTGACAGACACAGCGCCCCACACACACACAGCGCTCCACTGACTGACAGTCACAGCGCCCCACACACACAGCGCTCCACACACACAGCGCTCCACAGTCACAGCACCCCACACACACAGCGCCCCACAGTCACATCGCCCCACAGTCACAGCGCCCCAGTCACAGCGGCCCCACACACAGCGCTCCACACACACAGTGCTCCACATACACAGCTCCCCACAGTCACAGCGCCCCACAGTCACAGAGCTCCACAGACACAGAGCCCCACAGTCACAGTGTCCCACAGTCACGGGGCCCCACAGTCACAGCGCCCCACAGACACAGAGCCCCACACACACAGCTCCCCACAGTCACAGCGCTCCACAGTCACAGCGCCCCACACACACAGCGCTCCACACACACAGCGCTCCACAGTCACAGCACCCCACACACACAGCGCCCCACAGTCACAGCGCCCCACAGTCACAGCACCCCACACACACAGCGCTCCACCCACACAGTGCTCCACAGTCACAGCACCCCACAGTCACAGCGCCCCACAGTCACAGCGCCCCACAGTCACAGCACCCCACACACACAGCGCCCCACACACACAGCGCCCCACAGTCACAGTGCCCCACAGTCACAGGACCCCACACACACAGCTCCCCACAGTCACAGAGCTCCACACACACAGCGCCCCACAGTCACAGCGCCCCACAGTCACAGCACCCCACACACACAGCGCCCCTCAGTCACATCGCCCCACAGTCACAACACCCCACACACACAGCTCCCCACAGTCACAGCACTCCACACACTCAGCGCCCCACAGTCACAGCGTCCCACACACAGAGCTCCCCACAGTCACAGCGCTCCACACACACAGCGCCCCACAGTCACCGCTCCCCACACACACAGCGCTCCACACATACAGCACCCCCCCACACACAGTGCTCCACACACACAGCGCTCCACACACACAGCTCCCCACAGTCACAGCGCCCCACAGTCACAGCGCCCCACAGTCACAGGGCCCCACACACACAGCGCTCCACAGTCACAGCGTCCCACAGTCACAGCGCCCCACAGTCACAGGGCCCCGCACACACAGCGCTCCACAGTCACAGCGTCCCACAGTCACAGGGCCCCACACGCACAGCGCTCTACAGACACAGCGCCCCACACACACAGCGCTCCACAGTCACAGGGCACCACACACACAGCGTCCCACACACACAGCGTCCCACACACACTGCGTCCCACACACACAGCGCTCCACACACACAGCACCCCACTGACTGACAGACACAGCGCCCCAGACACACAGCGCTCCACTGACTGACAGACACAGCACCCCACACCCACAGCGCACCACTGACTGACAGACACAGCGCTCCACACACACAGCGCTCCACTGACTGACAGACACAGCGCCCCAGACACACAGCGCTCCACTGACTGACAGACACAGCGCCCCCCACACACAGCGCACCACTGACTGACAGACACAGCGCTCCACACACACAGCGCTCCACTGACTGACAGACACAGCGCCCCACACACACACAGCGCCCCACACACACACACAGCGCCCCACTGACTGAAAGACACAGCGCCCCACACACACACAGCGCCCCACACACACACACAGCGCTCCACTGACTGACAGACACAGCGCCCCACACACACACAGCGCCCCACACACACACACAGCGCCCCACACACACACAGCGCCCCACACACACACAGCGCCCCACACACACACACAGCGCTCCACTGACTGACAGACACAGCGCCCCACACACACAGCGCCCCCCACACACACACAGCGCTCCACTGACTGACAGACACAGCGCCCCACACACACACAGCGCCCCACACACACACACAGCGCCCCACTGACTGAAAGACACAGCGCCCCACACACACAGCGCTCCACTGACTGACAGACACAGCGCCCCACACACACAGCGCCCCCCACACACACACAGCGCTCCACTGACTGACAGACACAGCGCCCCACACACACACAGCGCTCCACTGACTGACAGACACAGCGCTCCACACACACAGCGCTCCACTGACTGACAGACACAGCGCCCCACACACACAGCGCTCCACTGACTGACAGACACAGCGCCCCACACACACACAGCGCTCCACTGACTGACAGACACAGCGCCCCCCACACACACAGCGCTCCACTGACAGACAGACACAGCGCCCCACACACACACAGCGCTCCACTGACTGACAGACACAGCACCCCCACACACACAGCGCTCCACTGACTGACAGACACAGCACCCCACACACACAGCTCCCCACACACACAGCGCTCCACTGACTGACAGACACAGCACCCCACACACACAGCGCTCCACTGACTGACAGACACAGCGCCCCACACACACAGCGCCCCCCACACACACACAGCGCTCCACTGACTGACAGACACAGCGCCCCACACACACAGCGCCCCACACACACAGCGCCTCACAGTCACAGCGCTCCACACACACAGCGCCCCACTGACTGACAGACACAGCGCTCCACACACAAAGCGCTCCACTGACTGACAGACACAGCACCCCACACACACAGCTCCCCACAGTCACAGAGCTCCACACACAGCGCCCCACAGTCACAGCACCCCACACACACAGCTCCCCACAGTCACAGAGCTCCACACACACAGCGCCCCACAGTCACAGCGCCCCACACACACAACGCCCCACAGTCACAGTGTTCCACACACACAGCGCCCCACAGTCACAGCGTCCCACACACAGAGCTCCCCACAGTCACAACGCTCCACACACACAGCGCCCCACAGTCACAGCGCCCCACACACACAGCGCTCCACAGACACAGCACCCCACACACACAGCGCACCACCCACACACACAGCGCGCCACTGACTGAAAGACACAGCGCCCCCCACACACACAGCGCCCCACTGACTGAAAGAAACAGCGCCCCACACACACAGCGCTCCACTGACTGACAGACACAGCGCCCCACACACACAGCGCCCCCCACACAGCGCCCCCCACACACACAGCGCGCTACTGACTGACAGACACAGCGCCCCACACACACAGCGCCCCACTGACTGACAGACACAGCACCCCACACACACACAGCGCCCCACACACACACAGCGCCCCACTGACTGGAAAACACAGCGCCCCACACACACATCGCTCCACTGACTGACAGACACAGCGCCCCACACACACAGCGCCCCCCACACAGCGCGCTACTGACTGACAGACACAGCGCCCCACACACACAGCGCGCTACTGACTGACAGACACAGCGCCCCACACAAACAGCGCCCCCTACACACACACAGCGCTCCACTGACTGACAGACACAGCGCCCCACACACATAGCGCCCCACGGACTGACAGACACAGCACCCCACACACACAGCGCACCACTGACTGACAGACACAGCGCCCCACACACACACAGCGCCCCACACACACAGCGCTCCACTGACTGACAGACACAGCGCCCCACACACACAGCGCCCCCCCCACACACACAGTGCGCTACTGACTGACACACACAGCGCCTCACAGTCACAGCGCTCCACACACACAGCGCCTCACAGTCACAGCGCTCCACACACACAGCACCCCACTGACTGACAGACACAGCGCCCCACACACACAGCGCCCCGCTGACTGACAGACACAGCGCCCCCTACACACACACAGCGCTCCACTGACTGACAGACACAGCGCCCCACACACACAGCGCCTCACAGTCACAGCGCTCCACACACACAGCACCCCACTGACTGACAGACACAGCGCCCCCTACACACACACAGCACCCCACTGACTGACAGACACAGCGCCCCACACACACAGCGCCCCACTGACTGACAGACACAGCGCTCCACACACACAGCGCTCCACTGACTGACAGACACAGCGCCCAACACACACAGCGCCCCACTGACTGACAGACACAGCACCCCACACACACACAGCGCTCCACTGACTGACAGACATAGCGCCCCACACACAGCGCTCCACTGACTGACAGACACAGCGCCCCCCACACACACAGCGCTCCACTGACTGACAGACACAGCGCCCCACACACACACAGCGCTCCACTGACTGACAGACACAGCGCCCCACACACACAGCGCCCCACTGACTGACAGACACAGCGCCCCACACACACAGCGCCCCACTGACTGACAGACACAGCGCCCCACACACACAGCGCACCACTGACTGACAGACACAGCGCCCCCCACACACAGCGCTCCACAGTCACAGCGCTCCACAGTCACATCACCTCACACACACAGCGCCCCACAGTCACAGCGCCCCACAGTCACAGCACCCCACACACACAGCTCCCCACAGTCACAGAGCTCCACACACACAGCGCCCCACAGTCACAGCGCCCCACAGTCACAGCGCTCCACACACACAGCGCCCCACAATCACAGCGCTCCACACACACAGCACCCCACTGACTGACAGACACAGCGCCCCACACACACAGCGCCCCACTGACTGACAGACACAGCCCTCCACACACACAGCGCTCCACAGTCACATCACCTCACACACACAGCGCCCCACAGTCACAGCGCCCCACAGTCACAGCACCCCACACACACAGCTCCCCACAGTCACAGAGCTCCACACACACAGCGCCCCACAGTCACAGCGCCCCACAGTCACAGCGCCCCACACACACAGCGCTCCACACACACAGCGCCCCAAAGTCACAGCGCTCCACACACAGAGCGCCCCACAGTCACATCGCCCCACAGTCACAGCGTCCCACACACAGAGCTCCCCACAGTCACAGCGCTCCACACACACAGCGCCCCACAGTCACAGCGCCCCACAGTCACAGCGCCCCACTGACTGACAGACACAGCGCCCCACACACACAGAGCCCCACGGACTAACAGACACAGCGCCCCACACACACCGCGCTCCACTGACTGACACACATAGTGCCCCACTGACATAAACAGCGCCCCACACACACAGCGCCCCACAGTCACAGCGCCCCACAGTCACAGGGCCCCACACACACAGCGCCCCACAGTCACAGCGCCCCACAGTCACAGCGCTCCACACACACAGCGCCCCACAGTCACAGCACCCCACACACACAGCGCCCCACAGTCACAGCGCTCCACACACACAGCGCCCCACAGTCACAGCGCCCCACACACACAGCGCCCCACAGTCACAGCGCTCCACACACACAGCGCTCCACACACAGCACCCCACAGTCACAGCGCCCCACAGTCACAGCGCTCCACACACACAGCGCCCCACAGTCACAGCACCCCACACACACAGCGCCCCTCAGTCACATCGCCCCACAGTCACAGCACCCCACACACACAGCTCCCCACAGTCACAGCGCTCCACACACACAGCGCCCCACAGTCACCGCTCCCCACACACACAGCGCTCCACACACACAGCGCTCCACACACACAGCTCCCCACAGTCACAGCGCCCCACAGTCACAGCGCCCCACAGTCACAGGGCCCCACACACACAGCGCTCCACAGTCACAGCGTCCCACAGTCACAGCGCCCCACAGTCACAGGGCCCCACACACACAGCGCTCCACAATCACAGCGTCCCACAGTCACAGCGCCCCACAGTCACAGGGCCCCACACACACAACGCTCCACAGTCACAGCGTCCCACAGTCACAGGGCCCCACACACACAGCGTCCCACAGACACAGCGCCCCACACACACAGCGCTCCACAGTCACAGCGTCCCAGTCACAGCGTCCCACAGTCACAGCACCTCACACACACAGTGCTCCACACACACAGCGCTCCACATACACAGCTCCCCACAGTCACAGCGCCCCACAGTCACAGCGCCCCACAGTCACAGAGCTCAACAGACACAGAGCCCCACAGTCACAGCGTCCCACAGTCACAGGGCCCCACACACACAGCGTCCCACAGACACAGCGCCCCACACACACAGTGCTCCACAGTCACAGCATCCCAGTCACAGCGTCCCACAGTCACAGCGCCCCACAGTCACAGCACCTCACACACACAGCGCCCCACACACACAGCACTCCACACACACAGCGCCCCACAGTCACAGTGCTACACAGTCACAGCACCTTATACACACAGCGTCCCACAGTCACAGCATTCCACAGTCACAGGGCCCCACACACACAGCGCTCTACAGACACAGCGCCCCACACACACAGCGCTCCACAGTCACAGCGTCCCACAGGCACAGGGCCCCACACACACAGCGCTCCACAGTCACAGCGTCCCACAGTCACAGCGTCCCACAGTCACAGGGCCCCACACACACAGCGCTCTACAGACACAGCGCCCCACACACACAGCGCTCCACAGTCACAACGCTCCACAGTCACAGGGCCCCAAACACACAGCGCTCCACAGTCACAGCGTCCCACAGTCACAGGGCCCCACACACACAGCGCTCTACAGACACAGCGCCCCACACACACAGCGCTCCACAGTCACAACGCTCCACAGTCACAGGGCCCCACACACACAGCGCTCTACAGTCACAGCGTTCCACAGTCACAGGGCCCCACACACACAGCGCTCCACAGTCACAGCGTCCCACAGTCACAGGGCCCCACACACACAGCGCTCTACAGACACAGCGCCCCACACACACAGCGCTCCACAGTCACAGCGTCCCACAGTCTCAGGGCGCCACACACACAGCGCTTCACAGTCACAGGGCCCCACACACACAGCGTTCCACACACACAGCGTCTCACACACACAGCGTCCCACACACACTGCGTCCCACACACACAGCTCCCCACACACACAGCGCTCCACTGACTGACAGACACAGCACCCCACACACACAGCGCTCCACTGACTGACAGACACAGCGCCCCACACACACAGCGCCCCCCACACACACACAGCGCTCCACTGACTGACAGACACAGCGCCCCACACACACAGCGCCCCACACACACAGCGCCTCACAGTCACAGCGCTCCACACACACAGCGCCCCACTGACTGACAGACACAGCGCTCCACACACAAAGCGCTCCACTGACTGACAGACACAGCACCCCACACACACAGCTCCCCACAGTCACAGAGCTCCACACACAGCGCCCCACAGTCACAGCACCCCACACACACAGCTCCCCACAGTCACAGAGCTCCACACACACAGCGCCCCACAGTCACAGCGCCCCACACACACAACGCCCCACAGTCACAGTGTTCCACACACACAGCGCCCCACAGTCACAGCGTCCCACACACAGAGCTCCCCACAGTCACAACGCTCCACACACACAGCGCCCCACAGTCACAGCGCCCCACACACACAGCGCTCCACAGACACAGCACCCCACACACACAGCGCACCACCCACACACACAGCGCGCCACTGACTGAAAGACACAGCGCCCCCCACACACACAGCGCCCCACTGACTGAAAGAAACAGCGCCCCACACACACAGCGCTCCACTGACTGACAGACACAGCGCCCCACACACACAGCGCCCCCCACACAGCGCCCCCCACACACACAGCGCGCTACTGACTGACAGACACAGCGCCCCACACACACAGCGCCCCACTGACTGACAGACACAGCGCCCCACACACACACAGCGCCCCACTGACTGGAAAACACAGCGCCCCACACACACATCGCTCCACTGACTGACAGACACAGCGCCCCACACACACAGCGCCCCCCACACAGCGCGCTACTGACTGACAGACACAGCGCCCCACACACACAGCGCGCTACTGACTGACAGACACAGCGCCCCACACAAACAGCGCCCCCTACACACACACAGCGCTCCACTGACTGACAGACACAGCGCCCCACACACATAGCGCCCCACGGACTGACAGACACAGCACCCCACACACACAGCGCACCACTGACTGACAGACACAGCGCCCCACACACACACAGCGCCCCACACACACAGCGCTCCACTGACTGACAGACACAGCGCCCCACACACACAGCGCCCCCCCCACACACACAGTGCGCTACTGACTGACAGACACAGCGCCCCACACACACAGCGCCTCACAGTCACAGCGCTCCACACACACAGCGCCTCACAGTCACAGCGCTCCACACACACAGCACCCCACTGACTGACAGACACAGCGCCCCACACACACAGCGCCCCGCTGACTGACAGACACAGCGCCCCCTACACACACACAGCGCTCCACTGACTGACAGACACAGCGCCCCACACACACAGCGCCTCACAGTCACAGCGCTCCACACACACAGCACCCCACTGACTGACAGACACAGCGCCCCCTACACACACACAGCACCCCACTGACTGACAGACACAGCGCCCCACACACACAGCGCCCCACTGACTGACAGACACAGCGCTCCACACACACAGCGCTCCACTGACTGACAGACACAGCGCCCAACACACACAGCGCCCCACTGACTGACAGACACAGCACCCCACACACACACAGCGCTCCACTGACTGACAGACATAGCGCCCCACACACAGCGCTCCACTGACTGACAGACACAGCGCCCCCCACACACACAGCGCCCCCCACACACACACAGCGCTCCACTGACTGACAGACACAGCGCCCCACACACACAGCGCCCCACACACACACACAGCGCTCCACTGACTGACAGACACAGCACCCCCCACACACACAGCGCCCCACTGACTGACAGACACAGCGCCCCACACACACAGCGCCCCACTGACTGACAGACACAGCGCCCCACACACACAGCGCACCACTGACTGACAGACACAGCGCCCCCCACACACAGCGCTCCACAGTCACAGCGCTCCACAGTCACATCACCTCACACACACAGCGCCCCACAGTCACAGCGCCCCACAGTCACAGCACCCCACACACACAGCTCCCCACAGTCACAGAGCTCCACACACACAGCGCCCCACAGTCACAGCGCCCCACAGTCACAGCGCTCCACACACACAGCGCCCCACAATCACAGCGCTCCACACACACAGCACCCCACTGACTGACAGACACAGCGCCCCACACACACAGCGCCCCACTGACTGACAGACACAGCCCTCCACACACACAGCGCTCCACAGTCACATCACCTCACACACACAGCGCCCCACAGTCACAGCGCCCCACAGTCACAGCACCCCACACACACAGCTCCCCACAGTCACAGAGCTCCACACACACAGCGCCCCACAGTCACAGCGCCCCACAGTCACAGCACCCCACACACACAGCGCTCCACACACACAGCGCCCCAAAGTCACAGCGCTCCACACACAGAGCGCCCCACAGTCACATCGCCCCACAGTCACAGCGTCCCACACACAGAGCTCCCCACAGTCACAGCGCTCCACACACACAGCGCCCCACAGTCACAGCGCCCCACACACACAGCGCCCCACTGACTGACAGACACAGCGCCCCACACACACAGAGCCCCACGGACTAACAGACACAGCGCCCCACACACACCGCGCTCCACTGACTGACACACATAGTGCCCCACTGACATAAACAGCGCCCCACACACACAGCGCCCCACAGTCACAGCGCCCCACAGTCACAGGGCCCCACACACACAGCGCCCCACAGTCACAGCGCCCCACAGTCACAGCGCTCCACACACACAGCGCCCCACAGTCACAGCACCCCACACACACAGCGCCCCACAGTCACAGCGCTCCACACACACAGCGCCCCACAGTCACAGCGCCCCACACACACAGCGCCCCACAGTCACAGCGCTCCACACACACAGCGCTCCACACACAGCACCCCACAGTCACAGCGCCCCACAGTCACAGCGCTCCACACACACAGCGCCCCACAGTCACAGCACCCCACACACACAGCGCCCCTCAGTCACATCGCCCCACAGTCACAGCACCCCACACACACAGCTCCCCACAGTCACAGCGCTCCACACACACAGCGCCCCACAGTCACCGCTCCCCACACACACAGCGCTCCACACATACAGCACCCCCCCACACACAGTGCTCCACACACACAGCGCTCCACACACACAGCTCCCCACAGTCACAGCGCCCCACAGTCACAGCGCCCCACAGTCACAGGGCCCCACACACACAGCGCTCCACAGTCACAGCGTCCCACAGTCACAGCGCCCCACAGTCACAGGGCCCCACACACACAGCGCTCCACAATCACAGCGTCCCACAGTCACAGCGCCCCACAGTCACAGGGCCCCACACACACAACGCTCCACAGTCACAGCGTCCCACAGTCACAGGGCCCCACACACACAGCGTCCCACAGACACAGCGCCCCACACACACAGCGCTCCACAGTCACAGCGTCCCAGTCACAGCGTCCCACAGTCACAGCACCTCACACACACAGTGCTCCACACACACAGCGCTCCACATACACAGCTCCCCACAGTCACAGCGCCCCACAGTCACAGCGCCCCACAGTCACAGAGCTCAACAGACACAGAGCCCCACAGTCACAGCGTCCCACAGTCACAGGGCCCCACACACACAGCGTCCCACAGACACAGCGCCCCACACACACAGTGCTCCACAGTCACAGCATCCCAGTCACAGCGTCCCACAGTCACAGCGCCCCACAGTCACAGCACCTCACACACACAGCGCCCCACACACACAGCACTCCACACACACAGCGCCCCACAGTCACAGCGTCCCACAGTCACAGTGCTACACAGTCACAGCACCTTATACACACAGCGTCCCACAGTCACAGCATTCCACAGTCACAGGGCCCCACACACACAGCGCTCTACAGACACAGCGCCCCACACACACAGCGCTCCACAGTCACAGCGTCCCACAGGCACAGGGCCCCACACACACAGCGCTCCACAGTCACAGCGTCCCACAGTCACAGCGTCCCACAGTCACAGGGCCCCACACACACAGCGCTCTACAGACACAGCGCCCCACACACACAGCGCTCCACAGTCACAACGCTCCACAGTCACAGGGCCCCAAACACACAGCGCTCCACAGTCACAGCGTCCCACAGTCACAGGGCCCCACACACACAGCGCTCTACAGACACAGCGCCCCACACACACAGCGCTCCACAGTCACAACGCTCCACAGTCACAGGGCCCCACACACACAGCGCTCTACAGTCACAGCGTTCCACAGTCACAGGGCCCCACACACACAGCGCTCCACAGTCACAGCGTCCCACAGTCACAGGGCCCCACACACACAGCGCTCTACAGACACAGCGCCCCACACACACAGCGCTCCACAGTCACAGCGTCCCACAGTCTCAGGGCGCCACACACACAGCGCTTCACAGTCACAGGGCCCCACACACACAGCGTTCCACACACACAGCGTCCCACACACACAGCGTCCCACACACACTGCGTCCCACACACACAGCGCCCCACAGTCACAGCGCTCCACACACACAGCACCCCACTGACTGACAGACACAGCGCCCCACACACACAGCGCCCCACTGACTGACAGACACAGCGCCCCACACACACAGCGCCCCACTGACTGACAGACACAGCGCTCCACACACACAGCGCTCCACTGACTGACAGACACAGCACCCCCCACACACACAGCGCCCCACTGACTGACAGACACAGCACCCCACACACACCGCGCTCCACTGACTGACAGACACAGCGCTCCACACACACAGCGCTCCACTGACTGACAGACACAGCGCCCCACACACACCGCACCCCACTGACTGACAGACACAGCGCCCCACACACACAGCGCCCCACTGACTGACAGACACAGCGCCCCACACACACACAGCGCCCCACTGACTGACAGACACAGCGCCCCACACACACAGCGCCCCACTGACTGACAGACACAGCACCCCACACACACAGTGCACCACTGACTGACAGACACAGCGCCCCACACACACACAGCGCTCCACTGACTGACAGACACAGCGCCCCACACACACAGCGCCCCACTGACTGACAGACACAGCACCCCACACACACAGTGCACCACTGACTGACAGACACAGCACCCCACACACACAGTGCACCACTGACTGACAGACACAGCACCCCACACACACAGCACCCCACTGACTGACAGACACAGCGCCCCACACACACACAGCGCTCCACTGACTGACAGACACAGCGCCCCCCACACACAGCGCGCCACTGACTGACAGACACAGCACCCCACACACACAGCACCCCACTGACTGACAGACACAGCGCCCCACACACACACAGCGCTCCACTGACTGACAGACACAGCGCCCCCCACACACAGCGCGCCACTGACTGACAGACACAGCGCCCCACACACACAGCGCCCCACTGAGTGACAGACACAGCGCCCCACACACACAGCGCACCACTGACTGAAAGACACAGCGCCCCCCACACACACAGCGCCCCACTGACAGACAGACACAGCGCCCCACACACACACAGCGCTCCACTGACTGACAGACACAGCGCCCCACACACACAGCGCCCCATTGACTGACAGACACAGCGCCCCACACACACAGCGCCCCACTGAGTGACAGACACAGCGCCCCACACACACAGCGCACCACTGACTGACAGACACAGCGCCCCACACACACAGCGCCCCACTGACTGACAGACACAGCGCCCCACACACACACAGCGCTCCACTGACTGACAGACACAGCGCCCCCCACACACAGCGCCCCACTGACTGACAGACACAGCGCCCCACACACACACAGCGCTCCACTGACTGACAGACACAGCGCCCCACACACACAGCGCGCCACTGACTGACAGACACAGCGCCCCCACACACAGCGCCCCACAGTCACAGCGCTCCACAGTCACATCACCTCACACACACAGCGCCCCACAGTCACAGCGCTCCACAATCACATCACCTCACACACACAGCGCCCCACAGTCACAGCGCCCTACACACACCGCGCTCCACTGACTGACAGACACAGCGCCCCACACACACAGCGCCCCACGGACTGACAGACACAGCACCCCACACACACAGTGCACCACTGACTGACAGACACAGCGCCCCACACACACACAGCACTCCACTGACTGACAGACACAGCGCCCCCCACACACAGCGCGCCACTGACTGACAGACACAGCGCCCCCCACACACACAGCACCCCACTGACAGACAGACACAGCGCCCCACACACACACAGCGCTCCACTGACTGACAGACACAGCGCCCCACACACACAGCGCCCCACTGACTGACAGACACAGCGCCCCACACACACAGCGCCCCACTGACTGACACACACAGCGCCCCACACACACAGCGCACCACTGACTGACAGACACAGCGCCCCACACACACAGCGCCCCACTGGCTGACAGACACAGCGCCCCACACACACACAGCGCTCCACTGACTGACAGACACAGCGCCCTCCACACACAGCGCCCCACTGACTGACAGACACAGCGCCCCACACACACAGCGCGCCACTGACTGACAGACACAGCGCCCCCCACACACAGCGCCCCACTGACTGACAGACACAGCGCCCCACACACACAGCGCACCACTGACTGACAGACACAGCGCCCCCCACACACAGCGCCCCACAGTCACAGCGCTCCACAGTCACATCACCTCACACACACAGCGCCCCACAGTCACAGCGCTCCACAATCACATCACCTCACACACACAGCGCCCCACAGTCACAGCGCCCCACAGTCACAGCGCTCCACACACACAGCGCCCCACAGTCACAGCGCTCCACACACACAGCACCCCACTGACTGACAGACACAGCGCCCCACACACACAGCGCCCCACAGTCACAGAGCTCCACACACACAGCGCCCCACAGTCACAGCGCCCCACAGTCACAGCGCTCCACACACACAGCGCCCCACAGTCACAGCGCCCCACAGTCACAGCACCCCACACACACAGCTCCGCACAGTCACAGAGCTCCACACACACAGCGCCCCACAGTCACAGCGCCCCACACACACAGTGCTCCACATACACAGCGCCCCACAGTCACAGCGGTCCACACACACAGCGCCCCACAGTCACAGCGTCCCACACACAGAGCTCCCCACAGTCACAGCGCTCCACACACACAGCGCCCCACAGTCACAGCGCCCCACACACACAGCGCCCCACTGACTGACAGACACAGCGACCCACACACACAGAGCCCCACGGACTGACAGACACAGCGCCCCACACACACTGCGCCCCACTGACTGACACACATAGTGCCCCACTGACAGATACAGCGCCCCACACACACAGCGCCCCACAGTCACAGCGCCCCACAGTCACAGGGCCCCACACACACAGCGCCCCACAGTCACAGCGCCCCACAGTCACAGCGCTCCACACACACAGTGCCCCACAGTCACAGCACCCCACACACACAGCGCCCCACAGTCACAGCGCTCCACACACACAGCGCCCCACAGTCACAGCGCCCCACACACACAGCGCCCCACAGTCACAGCGCTCCACACACACAGAGCTCCACACACACAGCGCCCCACAGTCACAGCGCTCCACACACACAGCGCCCCACAGTCACAGCGCCCCACACACACTGCGCCCCACAGTCACAGCGCTCCACACACACAGCGCTCCACAGTCACAGCACCCCACACACAGCTCCCCACAGTCACAGCGCTCCACAGTCACAGCGCCCCAGTCATAGCGCCCCACACACACAGCGCTCCACACACACAGCGCTCCACAGTCACAGCACCCCACACACACAGCGCCCCACAGTCACAGCGCCCCAGTCACAGCGCCCCCCACACACAGTGCTCCATACACACAGCGCTCCACACACACAGTGCTCCACATACACAGCTCCCCACAGTCACAGCGTCCCACAGTCACAGAGCTCCACAGACACAGAGCCCCACAGTCACAGCGTCCCACAGTCACGGGGCCCCACAGTCACAGCGCCCCACAGACACAGAGCCCCACACACACAGCTCCCCACAGTCACAGCGCTCCACAGTCACAGCGCCCCACACACACAGCGCTCCACACACACAGCGCTCCACAGTCACAGCACTCCACACACACAGCGCCCCACAGTCACAGCGCCCCACAGTCACAGCACCCCACACACACAGCGCTCCACCCACACAGTGCTCCACAGTCACAGCACCCCACAGTCACAGCGCCCCACAGTCACAGCGCCCCACAGTCACAGCGCCCCACAGTCACAGCACCCCACACACACAGCGCCCCACACACACAGCGCCCCACAGTCACAGTGCCCCACAGTCACAGGACCCCACACACACAGCTCCCCACAGTCACATAGCTCCACACACACAGCGCCCCACAGTCACAGCGCCCCACAGTCACAGCACCCCACACACACAGCGCCCCTCAGTCACATCGCCCCACAGTCACAGCACCCCACACACCAGCTCCCCACAGTCACAGCGCTCCACACACACAGCGCCCCACAGTCACAGCGTCCCACACACAGAGCTCCCCACAGTCACAGCGCTCCACACACACAGCGCCCCACAGTCACCGCTCCCCACACACACAGCGCTCCACACATACAGCACCCCCCCACACACAGTGCTCCACACACACAGCGCTCCACACACACAGCTCCCCACAGTCACAGCGCCCCACAGTCACAGCGCCCCACAGTCACAGGGCCCCACACACACAGCGCTCCACAGTCACAGCGTCCCACAGTCACAGCGCCCCACAGTCACCGCTCCCCACACACACAGCGCTCCACACATACAGCACCCCCCCACACACAGTGCTCCACACACACAGCGCTCCACACACACAGCTCCCCACAGTCACAGCGCCCCACAGTCACAGCGCCCCACAGTCACAGGGCCCCACACACACAGCACTCCACAGTCACAGCGTCCCACAGTCACAGCGCCCCACAGTCACAGGGCCCCACACACACAGCGCTCCACAGTCACAGCGTCCCACAGTCACAGGGCGCCACACACACAGCGCTCCACAGTCACAGGGCCCCCCACACACAGCGTACCACACACACAGCGTCCCACACACACAGCGCCCCACAGTCACAGCGCTCCACACACACAGCACCCCACTGACTGACAGACACAGCGCCCCACACACACAGCGCCCCACTGACTGACAGACACAGCGCTCCACACACACAGCGCTCCACTGACTGACAGACACAGCGCCCCACACACACAGTGCTCCACTGACTGACGGACACAGCACTCCACACACACAGCGCTCCACTGACTGACAGACACAGCGCCCCCCACACACAGCGCGCCACTGACTGACAGACACAGCGCCCCCCAAACACACAGCGCCCCACTGACAGACACAGCGCCCCACACACACACAGCGCTCCACTGACTGACAGACACAGCGCCCCACACACACAGCGCCCCACTGACTGACAGACACAGCGCCCCACACACACAGCGCCCCACTGACTGACAGACACAGCGCCCCACACACACACAGCGCTCCACTGACTGACAGACACAGCGCCCCACACACACAGCGCACCACTGACTGACAGACACAGCGCCCCCCACACACAGCGCTCCACAGTCACATCACCTCACACACACAGCGCCCCACAGTCACAGCGCCCCACAGTCACAGAGCTCCACACACACAGCGCCCCACAGTCACAGCGCCCCACAGTCACAGCGCTCCACACACACAGCACCCCACTGACTGACAGACACAGCGCCCCACACACACAGCGCCCCACTGACTGACAGACACAGCCCTCCACACACACAGCGCTCCACAGTCACATCACATCACACACACAGCGCCCCACAGTCACAGCGCCCCACAGTCACAGCACCCCACACACACAGCGCCCCACAGTCACAGCGCCCCACACACACAGTGCTCCACACACACAGCGCCCCACAGTCACAGCGCTCCACACACACAGCGCCCCACAGTCACAGCGTCCCACACACAGAGCTCCCCACAGTCACAGCGCTCCACACACACAGCGCCCCACAGTCACAGCGCCCCACACACACAGCGCCCCACTGACTGACAGTCACAGCGCCCCACACACACAGAGCCCCACGGACTGACAGACACAGCACCCCACACACACAGCGCCCCACGGACTGACAGATACAGCGCCCCACACACACAGCGCCCCACAGTCACAGCGCCCCACAGTCACAGGGCCCCACACACACAGCGCCCCAAAGTCACAGCGCCCCACAGTCAAAGCGCTCCACACACACAGCGCCCCACAGCCACAGCACCCCACACACACAGCGCCCCACAGTCACAGCGCTCCACACACACAGCGCCCCACAGTCACAGCGCCCCACACACACAGCGCCCCACAGTCACAGCGCCCCACACACACAGCGCTCCACACACACAGCGCCCCACAGTCACAGCGCCCCACAGTCATAGCGCTCCACACACACAGCGCCCCACAGTCACAGCGCCCCCCACACACAGCGCCCCACAGTCACAGCGCTCCACACACACAGCGTCCCACAGTCACAGCACCCCACACACAGCTCCCCACAGTCACAGCGCTCCACAGTCACAGCGCCCCAGTCACAGCGCCCCACACACACAGCGCTCCACAGTCACAGCACCCCACACACACAGCGCCCCACAGTCACAGCGCCCCACAGTCACAGCACCCCACACACACAGCGCTCCTCCCACACAGTGCTCCACAGTCATAGCACCCCACAGTCACAGCGCCCCACAGTCACAGCGCCCCACAGTCACAGCACCCCACACACACAGCGCCCCACACACACAGCGCCCCACAGTCACAGCGCCCCACAGTCACAGCGCCCCACACACACAGCGCCCCACAGTCACATCGCCCCACAGTCACAGCACCCCACACACACAGCTCCCCACAGTCATAGAGCTCCACACACACAGCGCCCCACAGTCACAGCGTCCCACAGTCACAGCACCCCACACACACAGCGCCCCTCAGTCACATCGCCCCACAGTCACAGCACCCCACACACACAGCTCCCCACAGTCACAGCGCTCCACACACACAGCGCCCCACAGTCACAGCGTCCCACACACAGAGCTCCCCACAGTCACAGCGCTCCACAGACACAGCGCCCCAAAGTCACCGCTCCCCACACACACAGCGCTCCACACATACAGCACCCCCCCACACACAGTGCTCCACACACACAGCGCTCCACACACACAGCTCCCCACAGTCACAGCGCCCCACAGTCACAGCGCCCCACACACACAGTGCTCCACAGTCACAGCGTCCCACAGTCACAGCGCCCCACAGTCACAGGGCCCCACACACACAGCGCTCCACAGTCACAGCGTCCCACAGTCACAGGGCCCCACACACACAGCGTCCCACAGACACAGCGCCCCACACACACAGTGCTCCACACACACAGTGCTCCACACACACAGCGCTCCACACACACAGTGCTCCACATACACAGCTCCCCACAGTCACAGCGCCCCACAGTCACAGAGCTCCACAGACACAGAGCTCCACAGTCACAGCGTCCCACAGTCACAGGGCCCCACAGTCACAGCGCCCCACAGACACAGAGCCCCACACACACAGCTCCCCACAGTCACAGCGCTCCACAGTCACAGCGCCCCAGTCACAGCGCCCCACACACACAGCGCTCCACAGTCACAGCACCCCACACACACAGCGCCCCACAGTCACAGCGCCCCACAGTCACAGCGCCCCACAGTCACAGCACCCCACACACACAGCGCTCCACCCACACAGTGCTCCACAGTCACAGCGCCCCACAGTCACAGCACCCCACACACACAGCGCCCCACAGTCACAGCGCCCCACAGTCACAGCGCCCCACAGTCACATCGCCCCACAGTCACAGAGCTCCACACACACAGCTCCCCACAGTCACAGAGCTCCACACACACAGCGCTCCACAGTCACAGCGCTCCACAGTCACAGGGCGCCACACACACAGCGCTCCACAGTCACAGGGCCCCACACACACAGCGTCCCACACACACAGCGTCCCACACACACTGCGTCCCACACACACAGCGCCCCACAGTCACAGGGCCCCACACACACAGCGCTCTACAGACACAGCGCCCCACACACACAGCGCTCCACAGTCACAGCGTCCCACAGTCACAGGGCCCCACACACACAGCGCCCCACACACACAGCACTCTACAGTCACAGCGTCCCACAGTCACAGGGCCCCAGACACACAGCGCTCTACAGACACAGCGCCCCACACACACACAACACTCCACACACACAGCGCTCTACAGTCACAGCGTCCCACAGTCACAGGGCCCCAGACACACAGCGCTCTACAGACACAGCGCCCCACACACACAGCGCTCCACAGTCACAGCGCCCCAAAGTCACAGCGCTCCACAGTCACATCGCCCCACAGTCACAGGGCCCCACACACACAGCGCTCCACAGTCACAGGGCCCCACACACACAGCGCTCTACAGACACAGCGCCCCACACACACAGCGCTCCACAGTCACAGCGTCCCACAGTCACAGGGCCCTACACACACAGCGCTCCACAGTCACAGCGCCCCACACACACAGCGCCCCACAGTCACAGCGTCCCACAGTCACAGGGCCCCACACACACAGCGCTCCACAGTCACATCGCCCCACAGTCACAGGGCCCCACACACACAGCGCCCCACAGTCACATCGCCCCACAGTCACAGGACCCCACACACACAGCGCTCCACAGTCACATCGCCCCACAGTCACAGGGCCCCACACACACAGCGCCCCACAGTCACATCGTCCCACAGTCACAGGGCCCCACACACACAGCGCTCCACAGTCACAGCGTCCCACAGTCACAGGGCCCCACACACACAGCGCTCCACAGTCACAGTGTCCCACAGTCACAGGGCCCCACACACACAGCGCTCTACAGACACAGCGTCCCACACACACAGCGCTCCACACACACAGCGCTCCACAGTCACAGCACCCCACAGTCACAGGGCCCCACACACACAGCGCTCCACAGTCACAGCGTCCCATAGTCACAGGGCCCCACACACACAGCACTCTACAGACACAGCGCCCCACACACACAGCGCTCCACAGTCACAGCGTCCCACAGTCACAGGGCCCCACACACACAGCGCTCCACAGTCACAGCGTCCCACAGTCACAGGGCCCCACGCACACAGCGCTCTACAGACACAGCGCCCCACACACACAGCGCTCCACAGTCACAGCGTCCCACAGTCACAGCGTCCCACAGTCACAGCGTCCCACAGTCACAGCGTCCCACACACACAGCGTCCCACACACACAGCGCTCCACAGTCACAGCGTCCCACAGTCACAGCGTCCCACACACACAGCGTCCCACAGTCACAGCGCTCCACAGTCACAGGGCCCCACACACACAGCGCTCCACAGTCACATCGCCTTATACACACAGCGTCCCACAGTCACAGGGCCCCACACACACAGCGCTCTACAGACACAGCGCCCCACACACACAGCGCTCCACAGTCACAGCGTCCCACACACACAGCGTCCCACAGTCACAGCGCTCCACAGTCACAGGGCCCCACACACACAGCGCTCTACAGACACAGCGCCCCACACACACAGCGCTCCACAGTCACAGCGTCCCACACACACAGCGTCCCACAGTCACAGCGCTCCACAGTCACAGGGCCCCACACACACAGCGCTCCACAGTCACATCGCCTTATACACACAGCGTCCCACAGTCACAGGGCCCCACACACACAGCACTCTACAGACACAGCGCCCCACACACACAGCGCTCCACAGTCACAGCGTCCCACAGTCACAGGGCCCCACACACACAGCGCTCCACAGTCACAGCGTCCCACAGTCACAGGGCCCCACGCACACAGCGCTCTACAGACACAGCGCCCCACACACACAGCGCTCCACAGTCACAGCGTCCCACAGTCACAGCGTCCCACAGTCACAGCGTCCCACAGTCACAGCGTCCCACAGTCACAGCGTCCCACACACACAGCGCTCCACAGTCACAGCGTCCCACAGTCACAGCGTCCCACACACACAGCGTCCCACAGTCACAGCGCTCCACAGTCACAGGGCCCCACACACACAGCGCTCCACAGTCACATCGCCTTATACACACAGCGTCCCACAGTCACAGGGCCCCACACACACAGCGCTCTACAGACACAGCGCCCCACACACACAGCGCTCCACAGTCACAGCATCCCACAGTCACAGCGTCCCACAGTCACAGGGCCCCACACACACAGCGCTCTTCAGAAACAGCGCCCCACACACACAGCGCTCCACAGTCACAGCGCTCCACAGTCACAGGGCCCCACACACACAGCGCTCCACAGTCACATCGCCCCACACACACAGCGCTCTACAGACACAGCGCTCTACAGACACAGCGCTCCACACACACAGCACTCCACAGTCACAGCGTCCCACAGTCACAGGGCCCCACGCACACAGCGCTCTACAGACACAGCGCCCCACACACACAGCGCTCCACAGTCACAGCGTCCCACAGTCACAGCGTCCCACAGTCATATCGTCCCACAGTCACAGCGTCCTACACACACAGCGCTCCATAGTCACAGCGTCCCACAGTCACAGCGTCCCACAGTCACAGCGCCCCACACACACAGCGCTCTACAGTCACAGCGCTCCACAGTCACATCGCCCCACACACACAGCGTCCCACAGTCACAGCGTCCCACAGTCACAGCGTCCCACAGTCACAGGGCCCCACACACACAGCGCTCTACAGAAACAGCGCCCCACACACACAGCGCTCCACAGTCACAGCGTCCCACAGTCACAGCGTCCCACAGTCACAGGGCCCCACACACACAGCGCTCTACAGACACAGCGCCCCACACACACAGCGCTCCACAGTCACAGCGTCCCACAGTCACAGCGCTCCACTGTCACAGCGTCCCACAGTCACAGCGCTCCACAGTCACAGCGTCCCACAGTCGCAGGGCCCCACACACACAGCGCTCCACAGTCACAGTGTCCCACAGTCACAGCGCCCCACACACACAGCGCTCCACAGTCACAGCGCCCCACACACACAGCGCTCCACACACACAGCGCTCCACACACACAGCGCTCCACACACACAGCGCTACACAGTCACAGCGCTCCACAGACTCACAATCATAGTGTCCTCAATGTAAATTATCTAACAGGGCCCCAATTTTGACAGGTCCTTTATACAATTGTTTTTGTCCTATGGCCGCACTCTTCGCCTGCATCTTTCTATATTACTGGTTGGAGTGGTTCTTCACCATTAGTATGACGCGCCCCTGGGCCTGCTGTGTCATGCGGCATCGCGCGCACGGGGGCTTACCCGGAGCCGGATCAGATGGGAGTAGTAGTCTCGTGGCGGTGACCCGGTCCGTGCCCAGGGAGTCAAACTGTGCGGTAGCGTTTTGCAGTAGTAGGGTGTTGTACGACTACGCCACCCGTTGAATGCAGCTTTAGGGCTGCTGCTGCAGGACAGTCCGCCGAGGCCGGTGATATGGTTGTGCAGCGTAGATGGTATAACCCCCAACGGGAGGGGTACGGCCTCAGGGCAGCAAGTGTAGATGATGGTGGTTGCGATGGTGCAGCAAGGAAGCTCAGAGACATGTGATGCAGTTTCAGGGTTTTTACTCACAGGTGTTGCTCCGGTCACTCCGGCCTTGAGTGACCACCCGAGCCGTGCTGCGTCCACCAGGTGCGGGACTCGACCAACTCCCAGGCAGTTCCAGAGCGTGGTCCTGAGCTCCCCTCTCTTCCTTCCTACTGGCCGTTCCCACCAGGGACCCACCTTTGTCCGGCTCCCTCTGGCCTCTTGGTGGTAAAACCTTCTCTGGCTTTCCTGACCCTATTCGTGGTATGCCTTCCTGGTGGGTGTGGTGAGGGTCGTGCCAAAGCTTGACCACGACCTCCGGTTCCTGGTTAAGGATATCTTGCCTCTGCCAGTTTGGGATCCGGTACCCTTTTCTGCCAACCCTTCACCCTTCAACTTGTGGGATCTCAGGGTTCCCTCTTGTCCTGCGTCTCTGGGCCTTTCTTCCTCCTCCTCTCCACTACAGGCCTGGCCCTGGAGCTGGGCCCAGCCGGAGCCACAGCTCCCTGTCAGCCCTCTCTGGCTGAGCTCCTCTCTGAACAGACCTGGACTGAACCCTGTCCTAAGATGGTGCCCACCTTATATACTCCCTCTATGTGTGAGCCCAGGTGACTAGCACCCAATGGGCTCCTACCTCTATGCCCAGAGTCCCTCCCCTATCTGCCCCTACACTACTGGGATGTTCCTCCCCCCCCCCACTCCAGCCAGGGACAGACGCTATCGTACCTGCACATCTATTTGGTGGGAGTACCGTTGTTCTGTCCCCCGGAAATGGGGTGAGTGTAGTGCATGCAGCTAGCTGAGCTCAGTCCCACACTCCATCCTTACCCGGGAGTGGAATACCACACTTCTGGTTTGAGGTGCAATACCCCTGTAGCAGCCGAGTCCTCAGGGTGCTACATTCCCCCCTGGTAAATCACAGCACGTCCTCGGGCTGTAAAAGAATAAAACATACCAAAACATACAAACTTTTTTTTTTTTAAAACATACACTAACAGGTAAAACATTATAAAACATTATCAGCAAATATAACATGACAGGTAACTTCTTATATATTATTCTAGCAGTATAAACTTTTGATATAAAACTTTTCCATAATAAACGTTCTTGATCTTCTGGCCACGGTGCAACTTGTGACCAGGTAAAGTGCCACAGTCACTGATAGAAAAACAGTTCTCCTATAAAACCGGTAGGGGGCGCTTTAGGAAGCGCAACTATTTACAGGATATGGCCGCTCTCAGTCCTCGGCCAGTGGGGATAAGGGAATGGCTGTTCACAGTCCTCAGCCTGGTTAGGGATAGGGCACATGGGAAACAGTTCACACTAGTCCCAACGGGGACCACTCTTAAATTGGCAACAGTTCTTGTACCCCGACGGGTAACTTTATACAGTTCTCTTTACCGTTCAGTGATAACGATGCCCTCCTGCTCCTTCCTGAAGGTAATCTTCAAACCCGTCCGGGTCCTCTTGATCTCCCTCATACCGCAACTCCTCCTCCGTCAACCGGTGCACGTGAAGGGCGTATGGTCCTTTGGCACACTGGTGCCGGGTGAAGGTGACCTCATCACCCGGGTAGAGGTCACGTCCACGGTGTCCCTCCGGCAGATGGCTCTCGACATCCCTGCGGGTAACAAAGACGTCGCCGGGGGTTTTGTGATCCCTGATAAAGCCCCAACCGTGTTCCAGTTGAAACTTTATTACGGTCCCGGTGGCACGGGGACCGTGGGCCGCGCGGGGGTTCCGTCGGGTCCGGCTTTTCTGCTCCGCGCTCTGGACCTGCAGCCGCTCCTCGCGGATCCGCCTCTCTCGCCGTTCTTTGTTTAAGACCTCTAGTTGTTGTCGGCAGCACTCCGCACGCTGGGCTGTGGCCGCCCGGGTCTCTTGGGTGAACCCCATGAGGTTTTCACCGGTGGGGTCCCATGTGAACTGAGTCTCCTCCAACGGGAGCGGGGTGATCTTGGCGGGCGCCGGAGCCGGAATCAGGGGCTCACACAGGGGCCATTCCTTCCGGAATCGGGGATTGATGTATTCCGGTGGCCACTCAAAGGGCTGCCCATCCGGGCAAGTATGCTGTGCGAACAGGTCTTCACCCAAGGGTAGCACTGTGGAGGTTGAGGGCGCGGTGGTGGTAGCGGCGCCCGGATTCACCAGGCCTTGCGACCAGGCCGGTGGCGCTCTGAAGGTGAAGGGCACTGTGGAAACGGCGGCGCCCGGGGGTACTCGGCCTTGCGACCAGGCCGGTGGCGTTTCCTGCTTGGCCGCGCTCAGGGTTGAGGCGCGTGACGTCACAGGGGGCGTGGCCGCGGCTCCTGCCGCTTGAGGCCTAGTTTGGAGCGGTGGCGGTGCAGCATCGGGCACGGTAAGGGGGATTTTGGGCTCTGCGACGGGGAGCTGGGGCAGGCTCACGGCTACTAGGCCTGGGGTGGTGACATCCCCTTTACCTGCTTCCATCTCTTCAGCTCCTTCCACGGCGTCGTCTCCGGCCTTCGTCCCTCCTGCACCATCCTCAGAGGCAGACAGACTCCTCGTCCCGGGTGGCGTCCTTTGCTGGCGGGTTCCAGCCTGCAGGGCCATTTCTCTGCTCCACTCGGCCAGCACTTCTTGCTGCACTCGGGCCATCTTCCGAGCCAAGCCCTCCAGCGCGGTCTGTGCATGCGCCCGATCTTTGGGGAGCTGTGCCAGGATCTCCACCAGACCTTCTGGGGTGGCGGCCTGCAACAGGCTCCTGACCAGAGGGTTGGTGCTGCCTGACTCTCCCTCCATCTCCGGGTGCGATCTCTCCAGACTCCTCCAGGCTGCACCCATCCTCTCTCTTTTGTTCTTGATCCGCCCATACTGAGGGTGGTCCCGGGGCCACTTGGTGATTGTCAGTTCCAGGGGCAGACCCCTCGCTCTGATGGACATCTCTATCATTGCAGTCTCTGTTGGTGGGGGCGGTCTTTGTTTTTGGCGCTCTTCTGGGACCAGGCCCACGATGGGAGGTCGTCTCTTGCCACCCTCTGGCATGCCCATAATGGCGTCCGCTCTGCCAGGGCGGGAAATCGTTTCAGATGGCGGGAATCGTCTCCTAATGGCGGGAAACTCTGCGGATGGCGGGAAAAGGCTGCAGATGGCGGGCAAACGGCGGGAAACGACCCGAGATGGCGTCCGATGACGGGGACCCTCTGGAATTGGCGGGAGACTTCTTCTTACGGTACATATAAACTTTTCTTCAGGCACGCAGTACCCGGTAGTTGCAGGCACGAAATCCTGCCGACTACGCCAAAGTTGACGCGCCCCTGGGCCTGCGGTGTCGTGCGGCATCGCGCGCACGGGGGCTTACCCGGAGCCGGATCAGATGGGGGTAGTAGTCTCGTGGCGGTGACCCGGTCCGTGCCCAGGGAGTCAAACTGTGCGGTAGCGTTTTGCAGTAGTAGGGTGTTGTACGACTACGCCACCCGTTGAATGCAGCTTTAGGGCTGCTGCTGCAGGACAGTCCGCCGAGGCCGGTGATATGGTTGTGCAGCGTAGATGGTATAACCCCCAACGGGAGGGGTACGGCCTCAGGGCAGCAAGTGTAGATGATGGTGGTTGCGATGGTGCAGCAAGGAAGCTCAGAGACATGTGATGCAGTTTCAGGGTTTTTACTCACAGGTGTTGCCCCGGTCACTCCGGCCTTGAGTGACCACCCGAGTCGTGCTGCGTCCACCAGGTGTGGGACTCGGCCAACTCCCAGGCAGTTCCAGAGCGTGGTCCTGAGCTCCCCTCTCTTCCTTCCTACTGGCCGTTCCCACCAGGGACCCACCTTTGTCCGGCTCCCTCGGGCCTCTTGGTGGTAAAACCTTCTCTGGCTTTCCTGACCCTATTCGTGGTATGCCTTCCTGGTGGGTGTGGTGAGGGTCGTGCCAAAGCTTGACCACGACCTCCGGTTCCTGGTTAAGGATATCTTGCCTCTGCCAGTTTGGGATCCGGTACCCTTTTCTGCCAACCCTTCACCCTTCAACTTGTGGGATCTAAGGGTTCCCTCTTGTCCTGCGTCTCTGGGCCTTTCTTCCTCCTCCTCTCCACTACAGGCCTGGCCCTGGAGCTGGGCCCAGCCGGAGCCACAGCTCCCTGTCAGCCCTCTCTGGCTGAGCTCCTCTCTGAACAGACCTGGACTGAACCCTGTCCTAAGATGGTGCCCACCTTATATACTCCCTCTATGTGTGAGCCCAGGTGACTAGCACCCAATGGGCTCCTACCTCTATGCCCAGAGTCCCTCCCCTATCTGCCCCTACACTACTGGGATGTTCCTCCCCCCCCCCACTCCAGCCAGGGACAGACGCTATCGTACCTGCACATCTATTTGGTGGGAGTACCGTTGTTCTGTCCCCCGGAAATGGGGTGAGTGTAGTGCATGCAGCTAGCTGAGCTCAGTCCCACACTCCATCCTTACCCGGGAGTGGAATACCACACCACACCTCTGGTTTGAGGTGCAATACCCCTGTAGCAGCCGAGTCCTCAGGGTGCTACAAGTACGTCGTACCTCCACAGCTGCGCTCCTCGCGGCTCCTCCACTTCTCTTTGTTCAGGTGTGCGGGGCCCGGCCTCTGGAAGCCGAGGGGTTAATGATGCTTCTGCACATGTCCGGACCTCTGTGGATGGGTTGTCATGGCAACGGCCAAAAGCACTCGATGTAAACATAATTCATTAACGGAAGAACTCCGAGATCCGGGAACCGCCGAGAGCCTGCAATCACCCAAATAACGGAGGCGCCACCATGATACGCAGGAGGCGCCACTATGACACGCAGGAGGCGCCACCATGACACGCAGGAGGTCCCACCATGACACGCACGAGGCGCCACCATGGCACGCAGGAGGCGCCACCATGACACGCAGGAGGTCCCACCATGACACGCACGAGGCGCCACCATGGCACGCAGGAGGCGCCACCATGACACGCAGGAGGCGCCACCATGACACGCACGAGGCGCCACCATGACACGCAGGAGGCGCCACCATGACACGCAGGAGGCACCACCATGGCACGCACGAGGAGCCACCATGACACGCACGAGGCGCCACCATGACACGCATGAGGAACCACCATGGCACGCACGAGGAGCCACCATGACACGCACGAGGAGCCACCATGACATGCACGAGGCACCACCATGACACCCATGAGGCGCCACCATGACATGCACGAGGCACCACCATGACATGCACGAGGCGCCACCATGACACCCATGAGGCGCCACCATGACACCCATGAGGCGCCACCATGATACGCAGGAGGCGCCACTATGACACGCAGGAGGCGCCACCATGACACGCAGGAGGCGCCACCATGACACGCTGGAGGCGCCACCATGACACGCAGGAGGCACCACCATGGCACGCACGAGGAGCCACCATGACACGCATGAGGCACCACCATAGCACGCACGAGGAGCCACCATGACACGCACGAGGAGCCACCATGACATGCACGAGGCACCACTATGACACCCATGAGGCGCCACCATGACATGCACGAGGCACCACCATGACATGCACGAGGCGCCACCATGACACCCATGAGGCGCCACCATGACACGCAGGAGGCGCCACCATGACACGCAGGAGGCGCCACCATGACACGCAGGAGGCGCCACCATGACACGCAGGAGGCGCCACTATGGACTCTGCCTATGGGGGTGCATTATACTATGGATTCTGCCTATGGGGGTGCATTATACTGTAGACTCTGCCTGTGGGGGTGCATTATACTATAGACTCTGCCTATGGGGGTGCATTATACTATAGAGTCTACTTATGGGGGTGCATTATACTATAGACTCTGCCTGTGGGGGTGCATTATACTATAGACTCTGCCTGTGGGGGTGCATTGAACTATAGACTGTGCCTATGGGGGTGCATTATACTATAGACTCTACCCATGGGGGTGTGTATTATACTATAGACTCTGCCTATGGGAGTGTATTATACTATATAGAGGCCTATGGGGAGTGTATTATACTATATGGAAGCCTATGGGGAGTGCATTATACTGTATGGAGGACTATGGGGAGTGCATTATACTATATGGAGGCCTATGGTGGGTGCATTATACTATATTGAGGACTATCTGGTGCATTATACTATATGTAGGACTATGGGGAGTGCATTATACTATATGGAGGCCTATGGTGGGTGCATTATACTATATTGAGGACTATCTGGTGCATTATACTATATGTAGGTTATTTACACAGTGTGGGAATTACAATTAGGGCCATCATACAGTGTGTGAGATAATGTGGGGTATTTGTATAGTGTGGGCGCCATCATATAGTGTTGGAGCCATCAGTTTGGGGGCTACTAAGGGGTCAGTATACTTTGTGGAGGGTGTCATACAGTGAGGCAGCATTATACTATGTATAAGAGAGCGTCATACTGTGTAGCGGGGAGCTGTACATGGGGGGAGACTCAGGACATTATTAAATGTTAAGTGGGCACTTATTATTATAGGGGAACTCAGGTTATTGTGACTGTCAAAGGGGCACACAGAAGGCACTATTGCTTTCTAGGGGGCAAAATGTGGGCACTGTTTTCTAGGGCACTTGCACACGGCATTACTATATTTTAGAGTTTTGTTTTACCATTTAGAGGGCACACAGCAGGTGCAGTAATAGGGACACATATGGCAGCAGGGGCTCAGTATTTGGGTATCAGCAGGATAAGGAGTTTGTGCAGGCTGGGGATAGATGGGGACGGAGCCTGAAATGTGAGAAGTCAGATGTGTCTGTGCTGTAATATCACAGATGAGTTCTGGTTGGAGAAGTTGTCATGTTGGTCTGGGCCAGATGGAAAAGACAGGAAAAGTGAATGATTTCATCAGAAAGAACGTCAGCTGTAAATCACTATCTGTAACTGTTATGTTCTGCAACTTAGAACTAAGGAATAGGAGGGAAAAGCTGTCCCTGCACTGAGACTCAGCTTAACCCTACGCTGGGGTGGGTGCCCTATTCCTTTTGAATAGCCCCACGAAACTTCTCCACTGAACTCAAACGAAGACCTGTAGGAAGGGGAAAGGGGTCTCTAAAAGATCTAAGGACTGGGAGAAAACAGGAGACCTCCTAACAGAAAAGTTAGTTGCAGAAACGAAGATTAAAGGGAACAAAACTGGTGGAACAAGAAATCCCAGGATATCAATTGTCCAAAGCACAAAGAACTTAACAAGGCAACTTAGCCAGAGCACGAGCGTAACAACACTGATGTCCAGCGGGGAATGGGAGACAGGTGCTGAGTAATAAAGAGTGCAGAGATCACGTGACCAAGACACCCAGCACCAGAGGAAAAGAGTAGAAGCCAGCAAACAACAACACGATGACCGATAGTAAAATAACTTAGATTCTAACAGCACCTTCCCTTTTACGAGGATCCTCCGGATCCTCTAGGCCGAGCCTTACCAGGAAATCTCCTGTGAAAAGCCTTGATTAGCCTGGAGGCCGAGACGTCCTCGGCCTTCACCCAGGAATTATCCTCGGGGCGGAAACTCTCCAGGACAGAAGATACTGTAATCTCTCTCTATGCCACCTGGAATCCAAAATGCGAGAAATCTCAAATTCACCGTCCTTATCAACAGGAGGAACAGTAGGCTTCGCCTGCTTATCAGGCGTGTCCGCCTTCTTAAGTAGCGACACATGAAACACAGAATTAATCCTCCAGTACGAGGCAATGCCCAATCTCACCGCTGCCGAGTTGACAATCTGAACCAGTTTGAAAGGACCCACAAATTTAGGCCCCAGTTTTTTAGAAGGAATTTTCAAACGAAGATTCCTAGAGGTCAACCAAACCATATCCCCAACAGCAAACAAGGACTCCTTTCTTTTTTGGTCAAAATACCTTTTTGATCTCCTGTTAGCCTCTTTAAGGTTCAGGTGTACACTGGTCCAAACCCTCTCCAAATCACCAAAAAAATTGTCCTCCTCCGGTACAGCAGCCCCAACTTTGGAAAATGGACCAAAAGATGGGTACCTGCCAATACAACAAAAAAAAGGAGAACAACCAGCTGAGGAAGAAGTATGATTATTAAGGGCAAACTCCGCAAGTGGTAGAAATTCCGACCACATTCCCTGATTGTCGGCCACAAAACATCTCAAAAACTGCTCGACATCCTGGTTCTTCCTTTCAGTCTGTCCATTGGACTCTGGATGATACCCTGACGAGAATGACAAATGAATTTTCAATCTGTCACAAAAAGCACGCCAAAAGCGAGCCACAAACTGTGGTCCTCTATCGGAAACAATGTCCGTGGGACCACCATGGAGCCTGACAACCTCCTTCACAAAAGCCTTAGCAAGAGTCTTGGCGCAAGGTAACTTGTTGAACAGGAACCAGATGACACATTTTACTAAACCGATCCACATCAACCCAGATGACAGAAAAACCCTCCGATAAAGGCAGATCGGTGATAAAATCCATGGCAAGGTGCGTCCATGGCGAATTAGGAACTTCCAAGGGGCACAGCAACCCCGCAGCCGGAGCGTGAGAGGCCTTTGACCTAGCGCACACAGAACACTGACGCACCCATTGGATGACTTCCCTTTGCCACCCTGGCCACCAGAAACGCCGACCGATAGACTTCCTAGTTTCCGAAATCCCTGGGTGACCCGCCAACCGAGACTCATGACATTCAACAAACAACGCTCTCCTCAAGGCTCTAGGCACAAACAATTTACCACACGGAGTGTTAGTTGGTGCCGCACTCTGAGATCCTAGGATGCTATTCTCCATCTCAGAATCCAATGCGGCCACCACCACCCCTCTCTGCAAAGTACACTCCTCCGTCTCAGCATTCACCGCTGTAGAGAAACTACGAGACAAAGCGTCAGCCTTAACATTCTTTATCCCCCGGACAAAGGTTACGGAAAAATTGAACAGGGCTAAAAAGAGTGCCCACCTAGCCTGACGGGCATTCAAACGTTTAGCTGCGTCCAGATGAATCAAATTCTTATGATCAGTGAAAACCTGAATAGGATGTCGAGCCCCCTCCAAAAAAATGTCGCCAATGCTCGAAAGCGAGTTTAATAGCCAACAACTCACGATTGCTAACATCATAGTTGAGCTCTGTCTCAGAAAATTTTTTTGAAAAGAAAGCACAGGGATGCACCCCATCCTCACCCTCCTGGGACAGAACTGCCCCTACGCCTATAGATGAGGCATCCACCTCAACCAAAAATGGCTTGGTCTCATCCGTCTGGATAAGAACAGGAGCAGAGCTGAACCTCTCCTTGAGATACTCAAAAGTTTCAATAGCCTCAGTGGACCATTGGACTGTATAAGCACCCTTCTTGGTGAGATCAGTAATGGGTTTAGCGATGACAGAGAAATTCTTTATGAATCTCCTGTAATAATTGGCAAACCCCAAAAACCTCTGTACGGACTTCAAACCCTCAGGCCTCGGCCACTCCAGCACAGCCTGAACCTTCACCGGGTCCATCTCAAAACTATCACAAGAGACAAAGTAACCCAAAAAACTAATATTCTGGACAGCAAACTGACACTTCTCCAATTTATCAAAGAGTGTGTTATCTCTCAGTATCTGAAGAACTTCACGGACTCTCTGCCAATGAGACTCAAGATCCGATGAATAAATCAAAATATCATCCAGATAAACAATAACACTCCTACCGATCAAGGGTCTCAGAATGTCATTGATGAAATTATGAAAAAATGCAGGGGCGTTAGTAAGCCCAAAAGGCATCACGAAACACTCAAAATGACCTTCCGGGGTGTTAAAAGCTGTCTTCCATTCATCTCCATCCTTCACCCGCAGTAAATTATATGCCCCACGAAGGTCAATCTTAGAAAACCATTTAGCTCCGGTCAATTGGTTAAACAAATCCGGAATAAGTGGTAACGGGTAAGGATTGCGCACAGTAATCTCCCGAAAACCCAGACATGGCCTAAGACCCCCATCCTTCTTTTTGACAAAAAGAACCCAACCGCCACAGGAGACTTAGAGGGTCTTATGTGACCTGCAGCTAAACTAGTCTGAAGGTACTCCTTCAAAGACGCCCTCTCGGGAAATGTCAGATTAAACAACCGACTCTTAGGGAGCTTAGCATCAGGGACGAGGTCAATAGCGCAATCGTAATCTCTATGAGGAGCTAAAGCTTTCGACTCCACTTCCGAAAAAACCCTCCAAAAATCCTGAATGGGTTCAGGTAACTCCCCCTTCACAACAGCCGCAATGTGAACATTACAACACTTACCATAACACCCCTGACCCCAGGATCTTATGGAACCAGATGACCAGTCCAGCAAAGGATTATGCACTTTTAACCAGGGCAACCCCAGGACGACCGGGGAAGGCAATTTAGCAAGTACAAATAAGTCAATCTGCTCCTGATGTTCATAGTAAGCGGAAACCAAGTGACCTTTCGAAGAATGCTCCCATGCTCCAGGGGAGTATTATCAATCGCCACCACAGGAAAAGGAGACGACAAAGGTTCAGAACCAAACTTATACTTTTCAAGAAATTGTTGATCAATCAAATTAAGTGCAGAACCACAATCCACCATAACCTGAAACTCAATCGAACGACATTGACAGGTGGTATTACCGGGAAAAAACACCCCAGCAGAACGTAAAAACACAATGCCAACGGGAGTGTTATTTCTACTGACCATTTTTTTTTCTTTCCTTAAGCGAACCTCACGTTGCTTTAAAAAATGATCAGCCTTACCGCAATACAAGCAAAGTCCCTCAGAGAACCTCCTGTCCCTCTCCCTGGAACGGGATGACATTGTCCCGACCTGCATAGGTTCCCCAGTGTCGGCAGGAATATCGTGAGAAACAGAATCCAGCAATACAGGAAACTTCTCCTCATTCTGTCTGGCCCTCAACCTTCTGTCCACACGGATAGCTAACTGCATGGCAACTTGCAGAGTATCAGGTGCAGAGAATGCAATGAGCAAATCTTTAACCCTTTCACTCAAGCCTGCCAGAAACTGAAACTTGAGTGCAGGGTCGTTCCACCTGACCTCTGCAGACCATCATCTGAACAGAGCGCAATAACTCTCAGCATCAAGAGAACCCTGTTTGAGACGTCTGAGCTCTGCCTCAGCTGATGTAACCCGATCAGGATCATCGTATAGCAAACCCATGGCATCAAAAAATGCCTCCACAGACCTCAAACAATGATCATCAGGAGACAAGTAAAACGCCCAGATTTGAGGTTCCTTATGCAATAGAGACATAATAATCCCTACAGGCAGTAGTTCACTCTCAGAAGATCTAGGTCTGAGCTGAAAATACAACAAACAAGCATTTTTAAATGAAAAAAAATCCTGTTGTTTCCCTGAGAAACACTCAGGTAATCTTAACTTAGGTTCTTCTTAGCGTTCTGCAGGGTATTTACTCATGTACTGCTGAAAACCAGCAACCTCCAGAGTCAACCCTTGCAAGCGTTGAGCAAGCTCCTGGATGGTACTCATACTGAAGAAAATCCAGGAAGAGACGAGGAGAAGAAAAAAAACAAAAACTTTTTTTTTTTTTTTTAAACGGGGCTGGACATACCGTTATGTTCTGCAACTTAGAACTAAGGAATAGGAGAGAAAAGCTGTCCCTGCACTGAGACTCAGCTTAACTCTACGCTGGGGTGGATGTCCTATTCCTTGTGAATAGCCCCACCGAAACTCCTGCACTGAACTCAAGCGAAGACCTGTAGGAAGGGGAAAGGGGTCCCTAAAAGATCTCAGGACTGGGAGAAAACAGGAGACCTCCTAACAGAAAAGTTAGTTGCAGAAATGAAGATTAAAGGGAACAAAACTGGTGGAACAAGAAGTCCAAGGATATCAATTGTCCAAAGAACTTAGCAAGGCAACTTAGCCAGAGCACGAGCGTAACAACACTGATGTCCAGCGGGGAATGGGAGACAGGTGCTGAGTAATAAAGAGTGCAGAGATCACATGATCAAGACACCCAGCACCAGAGGAAAAGACTAGAAGCCAGCAAACCACAACAAGATGGCCGATAGTAAAACAATATAGATTCTAACAGTAACTGTGCTGTAATACCATTGTAGGGTTTGGTACTCACTCAGCCACGTTAGAAGTAGGCACAGGATGCTGTCTCTTTAAAAATGTCCAAGGCAGGTTTATTCAAGCTTCAAAATCGCATGGTCAAAGTAAACAAAACACAGCCATGTGTGGCACAAAGTAAGAAAGCAGGAAAACAAACAGTCCATATAGTACTACTGGTCCGCCCGCTCGCACTCAGTGTCCTTTAGCACAGACAAGCTGGAGGTCTCCACACCTCCAGCCACAGACACGGAATGAGACACTTGGTCTCCATTTTATACACACGCCCTGGGGGTGGGGATATGTGAGCAGCCAATCCCCTCATCTCTTATGACTGCTCGTAAAAACCAGCCCTGATACATCTAATTAACCCTCTCAGCACTACTGTTAGAACTCTCCTGTTAGGTTTTTTTAAGTTTGCTGGTCACATGACCATTTTTGCCTATTTAATCCGGCTCCGCCCTCCTGGTCTTGCTGGACTTCATTGTATTTACTACTCTTGAGCTAGCTTGGTGCTCTGTTGCCGTTCTCTGTTAGTTTTGCTAGGTCTTCTGACCTCTATGCTTTTTGTTGTGTGTTTGTCTTTGACTGCTACTATTTCTGCTAGGAGGTGTCCAACTTATCCCAGTCCCTAGTTCTTGTAGGGATCCCTCCCTCACATCTATAGGTCTTCGTTCAGACTAGCCCAGGACTTTAGCGGGTCTGATCGCAGGATCAGGTTCCCCGTTACATCGTAGGGATCTAGTTTAGTTCTATTGTAGGGACAGTTCTCCTGTCTTTCCTTAGTCCCTGTAGCAGATCATAACAGTAAGTCCAGCCCTAAAAGAAAAAAAAAAAATTTTCTCTAAGGAAAGACCTCCAGATTTCCATCATGGTCTCGGTTCAGGATTTGGCTCAACGCTTGCAGGGACTCTCTCTGGAGGTGGCCAAGCTCCAACAACACGTGAGTAGCTGTTCTGGAGCACATTTTGTGGAACCAAAGGTACGTCTGCCTGATTTATTTTTTAGCGAACAACAAGATTTTTTTTCTTTTAAAAATGCTTGTTTATTGTATTTTCGTTTGAGACCCGGATCCTCTGGTGATGAATCACAGCGCATAGGGTTCATAATGTCACTTTTGCGCAAAGATCCTCAGGGATGGGCCTTCTCTCTCCAACCTAGTGATCCGTGCTTTAGATCAGTGGATAGTTTTTTTTCTGCTTTGGGGTTGTTGTATGATGATCCTGATCGTGTCTCATCTGCTGAGTCTGAATTGAGACGTTTGAGGCAGGGATCGGGTAATGTGGAAAAATATTGTTCTCACTTCCGTCGGTGGTCTGCCCAGGTGGGGTGGAACTATTCAGCTTTGAAAAGCTTGTTTCTTGCAGGGCTAGGTGAAAGGGTTAAGGATCTGCTGATTGCTTATCCCACACCTGGAAACTTGCAGGAGGCAATGCAATTAGCTATACGGGTGGACAGGAGACTGCGTGCAAGGGTTAATGAGAGCAAATCCTCTGCTATGTCAGCTCCGAGTCTTGAGAGGGTCTGTGCTGACAATGGAGAGCCGATGGAAATTGGGGCGATGCCACCCCGCTCTCAGGAAAAAGATCGCAGGCTTTCTGAAGGCTTGTGCTTCTATTGCGGAAATTCTGGTCATTGTATTAAGAACTGTGAGCTTCGTTTGAGGAAAGAAAAAAAAATGGTCAGTTACGCCCGTATTGCCTGTTTAAATTCTAAGGGAGTATTCCTATCTGCTACTACCGCTGCTCAGGATGAATTAATTGAATTTCGGGTATTTGTGGATTGTGGTTCTACTCTGAATGTGATTGATGGGGGATTCTTGGAAAAACTTAGATTAGAACCTAAAACTTTATCATCCCCCATTGCTGTGGTTTCTGTTGATGGCTCTCCCTTGAAGAGTGTTACTCACAAGGTCTGTGAATTTCCCCTCACTATTAATGGTATTCACCAAGAAAATTTGGATTTGGTGGTATTGGATAACTTGCCTTCTCCAGTAATATTGGGGTTACCCTGGTTAAAATTTCACAATCCTGTACTGGATTGGTCTACCAATGAAATTAAATCCTGGAGCCATAAATGTTATGACAAGTGTTGTAACGGGCGTATTGCAGCTGTGGATAGGGGAGAATTGCCTGTTCCTATTCAGGATTTTTGGAGAGTTTTTTCTGAGGAGGAGTCGCAGGTTTTGCCTCCCCATAGAGACTATGATTGTTCTATTGAATTTGTCCCTGGAGCGACTCTTCCTAAAAGTCGTTTATTTAATCTTACTATTCCTGAGAGGAAGGCTTTGGAGGAATACATACAGACAAGTTTGGCCGCCGGTCACATTAGGCCCTCTAAGTCTCCTGTGGCGGTTGGATTTTTTTTTTGTAAAAAAAAAGGACGGCGGTTTACGTCCTTGTCTGGATTTTCGTGAGATTAATAAAATTACTGTACGCAATCCTTACCCACTGCCATTGATTCCTGATCTGTTTAACCAGTTATTGGGGGCCAAGTGGTTCTCTAAGATTGATGTCCGGGGGGCATACAATCTGTTGCGCATGAAGGAGGGTGATGAATGGAAGACTGCTTTTAACACTCCTGTGGGTCATTTTGAGAATCTGGTGATGCCTTTTGGTCTTACTAATGCTCCAGCATTTTTTCAGAATCTGATTAATGACATCCTTAGACCTTTGATTGGTAAGAATGTGGTTGTGTATTTGGATGACATTTTGATTTATTCGCCGGATCTGGAGTCTCATTGGCGGAGCGTGCGTGAGGTATTACAGTTATTAATGGACAATTCGCTTTTTGCTAAGCTGGAGAAATGTGAGTTCGCTGTGCAGAGAATTAGTTTTTTGGGCTACATTATCTCCAGTGAAGGTTTTGAGATGGATCCGGTTAAAGTTCAAGCTGTGCAGGAATGGCCTAGGCCTATTGGTTTGAAATCGATACAGAGGTTTTTGGGTTTCGCCAATTATTACAGAAAATTCATAAAAAAAATTTCTATTATTGTCAAACCTCTGACCGATCTCACCAGGAAATGTGCTGATGCGGTTCAGTGGACTTCTGAGGCCATTGAAGCTTTTGTGTATCTCAAGGAGAGGTTCACCTCTGCTCCCATCCTTATGCAGCCTGATGTGACTAAGCCGTTTTTGGTTGAGGTTGATGCTTCCTCTGTGGGGGTTGGTGGGGTGTTGTCTCAGGATAACGGGGATGGAGTACATCCCTGTGCCTTTTTTTTTCAAAAAATTTTTCTGAGACTGAACTGAATTACGATATTGGTAATCGGGAATTATTGGCTATTAAACTCGCATTTGAACACTGGCGTCACCTCTTGGAAGGTGCTGAATTTCCCATTCAGGTTTTCACTGATCATAAAAATCTGATATATCTTGATGCTGCCAAGCGCCTGAATGCCCGTCAGGCTAGGTGGGCACTTTTTTTCTCGCGGTTTAATTTTTCCGTTACTTACATCCCGGGTACCAAGAATGTTAAAGCGGATGCCTTGTCTCACAGCTTTTCTCCCATAGTTGGTGTTGAGGAGGAAGAGAAGAACATTTTACAAGAAGGTGTTGTGATTGCTGCTTTGGACTCCGTTTTGGAGGATGAGATTCTTAAAGCTCAGGAGAATGCCCCATCTAACACTCCCCATGGGAGGTTGTTTGTGCCTGGGACCTTTAGGAGAGATTTGTTTGTTGAGTGTCACGAATCTCGGTTGGCAGGTCATCCCGGAATCTCTGAGACCAAGAGACTTGTGGGTCGCAGTTTTTGGTGGCCTGGATGGCAGAAGGAAGTCATTAAGTGGGTGCGCCAATGTACTGTGTGTGCTAGATCCAAGTCTTCGCATGCTCCTGCTGCGGGGTTGCTTTGCCCTCTGGAGGTTCCTAGTGCACCTTGGACACATCTGGCTATGGACTTTATTACTGACCTTCCCCCCTCTGAAGGTTTCACGGTCATCTGGGTGGTCGTGGACCGTTTTAGCAAGATGTGTCACTTGGTTCCCTTCATCAAACTGCCTTGCGCTAAGACACTCGCTAAGGCCTTTGTCAAGGAAATTGTCAGACTACATGGTGTTCCTACTGACATTGTTTCTGATAGGGGACCTCAGTTCGTGGCTCGTTTTTGGCGTGCCTTTTGTGACAGGTTGGGAGTTCATTTGTCGTTTTCATCTGGATATCATCCTGAGTCTAATGGCCAGACAGAAAGGAAGAACCAGGATGTTGGGCAGTTCTTGCGTTGTTTTGTGGCTGACAATCAAGAGGGGTGGTCTGAGTTTCTGCCACTTGCTGAATTTGCTCTTAACAACCATACATCCTCTTCTGCTGGGTGTTCGCCTTTTTTTTGTTGTTCTGGGAGACATCCGTCTTTTGGGTCATTCTCCAAATTGGTTTCGGCTGTGCCTGAGGAGGAGAGTTTTTCCGGTGATTTGGAGAGAGTTTGGACGGATGTGCGTGGTAATCTTCAGGAGGCTAACAAAAAATCTAAGAGGTACTTTGATAGGAAACGGCAAGAGGTTTTGTTTGCTGTTGGTGACATGGTTTGGTTGTCCTCTAAGAATCTGCGATTGAGGATTCCTTCTAAAAAATTGGGTCCCAAGTTCGTAGGGCCCTTTAAGGTGCTTCAGATAGTTAACCAATCTGCTGTTAGGTTGGAGGTTCCTACGTCCTGGAAGATTAACCCGGTGTTTCATGTTTCTCTGTTGAAAAAAGCTGATGTGTCTGATGATGACGCCTCTGCCACTGTTCCTCCGGTGGTGGAGGACGGGGAATATGAAATTTCCTGCATCCTAAATTCTAGACGGTATAGAGGGAGTTTGCAGTATCTCGTCGCTTGGAAGGGTTTCGGACCTGAGGATAACTCATGGGTGAGGGCGGATGATGTTTCTGCTTCCAGACTTGTCAGAGCGTTTCACAGGAGGTTTCCTGGTAAGCCTGGGCCTAGGGGATCCGGAGGATCCTCTTAGAAGAGGGGGTACTGTTAGAACTCTCCTGTTAGGTTTTTTTAGTTTGCTGGTCACATGACCATTTTTGCCTATTTAATCCGGCTCCGCCCTTCTGGTCTTGCTGGACTTCATTGTATTTACTACTCTTGAGCTAGCTTGGTGCTCTGTTGCCGTTCTCTGTTAGTTTTGCTAGGTCTTCTGACCTCTATGCTTTTTGTTGTGTGTTTGTCTTTGACTGCTACTATTTCTGCTAGGAGGTGTCCAACTTATCCCAGTCCCTAGTTTTTGTAGGGATCCCTCCCTCACATCTATAGGTCTTCGTTCAGACTAGCCGAGGACTTTAGCGGGTCTGATTGCAGGATCAGGTTCCCCGTTACATCGTAGGGATCTAGTTTAGTTCTATTGTAGGGACAGTTCTCCTGTCTTTCCTTAGTCCCTGTAGCAGTTCATAACAACTACTTGTGCTGGAGCATGTTTCCTGGTTTTACGTCACTGAAGTTACCATCCGCAGCGATACATATCTCCCCTCAAGGACATGTCCGGTTGCCATCTTGCATACCTCTCCCCCCCTGCACAAAGCCGGGGAGCTTGGCACCTTCCGCTAACAAACAGTGGATCCTTGACAATGCGTCAGCATTGCTATGCAGTTTCCCAAGCCTATGTTCCATATTTCCATATGGAAACTAAAGTCCTGAAGGGCTAGGAACCACCTGGTCACTTGAGCATTATTCCCCTTTTTCTCGCACATCCACCTTAGTGGGGCATGGTCTGATACCAGCCTAAACTTCCTGCCCAAGAGGTAGTACCTTAAAAGTGTCCAACGCCCACTTGATGGCCAAACATTCCTTCTCCACTATGGAGTAATTTTTCTCACAGGATGTCAGCTTCTGGCTTAAGTACATTACGGGGTGCTCTTCCCCGTTCACCTCTTGTGATAGGACAGCACCCAGCCCGATATCTGACGCGTCCGTCTGGACCACAAACTCCTTTGAGAAATCCGGAGCCACCAGCACTGGCTGTTTACACAGAGCCTGCTTTAGTTCCTGGAAAGCCATCTCAGCTTCTGGAGACTACTTAGCCATAGCCGTTTTTTGTCCCTTTTAGGAGGTCTGTCAAAGGGACGGCCATCATGGCGAAGGTAGGGATGAACCGGCGGTATTGGCCCATGATACCCAGCAACGCTCTGAGGTCCTTTTTTGAGAGAGGTTGTGGCGAACCCTTGATCGCGTCAATTTTATTCATTTGGGGCTTTATCACGCCCCTGCCTATGACATAGCCCAAATATCTGGCCTCCTCCATGCCCATGGCACATTTCTTCAGGTTGATGGAGAACCCCGCCTTCCGAAGAGCATCGAATATCGCATGGACTTTACTCAGATGGCTGCCCCAATCCTGGCTGTAGATCACAATATCATCCAGGTAGGCCACTGCATACTTCCTGTAGGGAGCTAGGATCCGATCCTTGGCTCTCTGGAAGGTAGCTGGTGCTCATTGCAACCCAAACGGCATTCTGGTGTATTGGAAACACCCATCTGGTGTTGAAAAGGCCGTCTTCTCCTTGGCCTCTTGAGACATAGGGATCTGCCAATACCCTTTTGTGAGGTCAAGGTTGGTGATGTACCTGGCCGGTCCTAGCCTCTCAGTTAGTTCATCTACCCTGGGTATTGGGTACGAATCAAACTTAGAGACCTCATTCAGTTTCCTATAGTCATTGCAGAAGCGCCATTCTCCATCTGGTTTCGGCACTAAGACTATGGGACTGGACCAGCCACTCTTGGACTCTTCGATGACCCCCAGATTCAGAATATGCTCCACCTCCTTCGAGATTACCTCTCAGCGGGATTCAGGAATCCGATATGGCTTCATATTCACTCGAACATGCGGCTCCGTAAGTACCTCATGCTCTATGACCTGAGTAAAGCCCGGTAGATCCGAGAATAGATCCTTGTTCTGCTGTAGCAACTCTCGGCATCGTTGCTTCTGGGCACGTGACAGCGACTCTGCCACCTTGACTTCCTCCACGTTGGTTTCAGACTTTGCCATCAAACACGGAGCTTCCACAGGCTCCCTGTCTTATCACGGCTTAATGAGGTTGACATGGTACACCTGGTAGGGCTTCCTTTTTCCTGGTTGGTGGACCCTGTTGTTGACGTTGCCAACCTTTTCAACCACTTCATAGGGGCCCTGCCACTTGGCCAGGAACTTGCTCTCCACCGTAAGTACCAGCACTAGTACCCGATCCCCAGGGTTGAAGTGTCTCACCCTCACTGATTTATTGTACACTCTCTTGCATCTGTTCTACATGTTCAATTACACTCTTGTAGGGTTTTGCACAACTCCCTCATCACCTGTGACATGAATGGGGTCCCTTGGTCCGTGAAGATTTCCTTAGGCAACCCCATTCTAGAGAAGATGTGGACCAACTCCCAGGCTATACATTTGGAAGAAGCGTTACGTAGTGGCATGGCCTCCGGATACCGCGTAGCATAGTCCAGTACCACCAGGATATACTTGTTAGAATCTGTTTCTTTGGGACCATCCACCATTTTGTTGTGGGTTTTGGCTGTTGGTCTTTTTCCCCTGGTGTTGGTTTTGACTAAGGTCAGGTGATTGTATCACCCTTTATTACCCAGCACCTGCCTCCTAGTCTTTGCCGGACAACAGTGTTAATCCGCGAGAGTTCTGGCTAGGAGGTTTGGTAGTAGTGGTTTCTGTGTTTAGTTTTGTGCAGTTCTGGGATCCTCTAGTTCTGCCTGCTGAAATTCCAGTATTCCCTTTTCGTTTCTGCAGCTTCCTCTAGTTTCCTGCTAGGAGGTCACCTGTTTGTTTTTTTCCCAGTCCTTAGTTCTTTCAGGGTCTCCTTTCCCTCTTCCTTTAGGTCTTCTTTTGAGTTTAGTCTAGGAAACGTCGGTGGGTCTATTCGCTAGGAATAGGTTGCCCACTCCATCGTAGGGTTCCAGTCTAGTCCTAGTGCAGGGACAGCTTTTCCCTCTCCTGCCCTAGTTCTGAGTTGCAGTTTCATAACAATACTGTTGTCCTCTGGTGATCAAATGGCACCTCAATGATTGGCAACAGCACTAAGTGGTTATGGACGTGGGCTACCGGGGAGGTGGGACATGATCTACAAAAATTTACAACTTCTCAGTGACAATCAGGCCAATAGAACCTCTGGAGGATCCTTTTCTGGGATTTCGCTACCCCCAGATGACCACCTAACACATGTGTATGGGCCATATCTAATACCCTGCGCTTGTACGGCCCTGGCACCAGTAACTGCTCGATTACCCACCCTCTGAGCTTGGTGACCTGATATAGTAACTCCCCATTTACGGCGAAGTGCAGATACCGGGTGTCAGCCCCTGGCTCCTGAGCAACACCATTCAGGACAGTGACATTATCAAACGCCGCTTTTAAAGTCAAGTCTCTGAGCTGGGCAGTTCCAAACTTTCCCCCGGACACCTTCATCTCAGGGATGTTGGCCTCCGGGGATGCTGCCTCATCCTCAGCCTCAACAAACATACAAAAAGGAAAACCATCGGCGGCGGCCTGTGATGAGGTTTCTTCCAGAGCGACCTGGTTGTTGTCCGGACAACCTGGCTTCCTCCCTTTCTCCCACAAGTCCCAAAACAATGCAAAGTCCCGCCCTATTATAACCGGTTGCAACAGGTCCTTGACTTCGCCCACCTCATGGGCCTCCGTGCCACAGTTTGTATCTATGACCCCTCGGGCCATAGGGTAGTTCCCATGGATACAACGGATGCTGACCTTTTTTCCCGGAACCAGTTGATGAGGAACTGTGGCTCTCACTAGGGTTACCAAACTTCCCAAGTCTAACAAAGCAGTCACTTGCACTCCATTCACCGATACTGAGCATGCATGCGGTCCCTCGCCTGATTGAGGAACAGCACGGCAGGCAGGATATGCAAAGTATGAACAGTGCCATCCTGCTCTGCAGTCCATTGGCTCATTGGTCATGGGGCAACAGGCAGCTATGTGACCTGGGGTATGACATCTCCAACATACTACGTTATGGGGCGGGACCTTGGGCAGCAACTCAGACCCCTCCTGGACTCTAGGACGCGCCCCAGATGTGACTTTAGCTCCCCTCTTTTGGGTGTCCGTCCCCTTTTGGGAACTCCAGTATGGAGAGGCTACAACCCCTTGTTTCCCCAAGGAACTTTCAACCGCCTGGTACCTTTCCACCAACCCCGCCCAGTCATCGGCATTATGGGGATTTCCCTGGGCAACCCAGGATTGCACCGACCATGGAAGGGAGTGTATGAACCTGTCCATGACGACCCTTTCCACCATCTGTGCTGGGTAGAAAGATTCAGGTTGCAACCAATTTTGGACCAGGGGTAGGAGGGCGAACATTTTAGACTGGGGAGGTTTGTCACTGCAATAGGCCCAGTGGTGCACCCGTTGCGCCCTGAAAGTCAGAGTCACTCCCAAGCGCTCCAAGATTTTCGTTTTTAATTTGGCGTTCTCTTTTGCATCCTGCAAGACCAAGTCATAATAGGCCTTCTGCGGTTCACCTTTTAAATATGGCGCCAAAACCTCTGCCCACTGCTCCAGAGGCAATTTCTCCCGCTCTGCCACCCTCTCAAAGACGGTCAGGAACGCCTCTATGTCATCACCCGGGGTCATCTTTTGTAATGCTCTTCTTACCGTCTTCCTCACGTGAGAGTCATCACTTGGAGTTGGGGGTGGGGCAGTTGCCCTGCTATGGATCACCTTGGCTAGGAGCTACATCTGCTGCTTGTGCTGCAGCTGCTGCTGCTGCACCTGCTGCTGCCGTTGCCACTGCTGCTGTTGATGCTGCTGGAGATTAGCCTGCACGAGTTTCTTTATCAGCACCTCCATGTTGCCGGACGTCCCTGGCTGGCTGGCGGCCTTCACCCAGGACATGAACGGTTTCCTGTAGCAGTGACACTGCCCCTTGGGATTCGTGCCCGTGCTTCTAGCAACAATTGTAGGGTTTTGTACTCAGCCGCGTTAGAGGTAGGCACAGGATGCTGTCTCTTTAAAAATGTCCAAGGCAGGTTTATTCAAGCTTCATAAATTGCATGGTCATAGTAAACATAACACAGCCATGTGTGGCACAAAGTAACAAAACAGGAAAACAAACAGTCCATATAGTACTGCGCGTCCGCCCGCTCGCACTCAGTGTCCTTTAGCACAGACACGCTGGAGGTCTCCACACCTCCAGCCACAGACACTGAATGAGACACTTGGTCTCCATTTTATACACACGCCCTGGGGGTGGGGATATGTAAGCAGCCAATCCCGCCCATCTCTTATGACTGCTTGAAAAAAACGGCCCTGATACGCCCAAATAACCCTCTCAGTACTATGTGTGCTGGAGCATGTTTCCTGGTTTTACATCACTGAAGTTACCATCCTCAGTGATACATATCTCCCCTCAAGGACATGTCCGGTTGCCATCTTACACCTTGTATGCTCTGCAAGACTGATATCTACCACTATATGTCACCACATGGCAGTAATATCAGTGCTGGTCTTTGTATATGTGGCGCCCTGCTGCGCATGGTGCCACAGGACCCAGAAGGGTGCACGGATGGAATTCTCCACAAGAGGCCCTCACTACATGGAAACACTTCCACCTTTCACCTCATACCAGCAGAGGGAGCCCTGTTAGGGATATATAAAGGGAAGATGGAGCCAGCAGTCAGTCTACAGAGAGTTTAGAGAGTGCTCAGGATGTAGCAGCACACAGGCTGCTGTGTGAGGCAAGCTAGGCCTCCAGCAGCCCTGAAGCCTAGTGAGGGCCCCGAGCGTGGCCGAAGGCGAGAGGAAGGAGGGAGTGATAAAGGGGGCAGAGGAGCATACCAGGCTCACCCCAGTATATATACCGGACACCGGGTCCGAGCCTACAGGGACCCTTTATATCCAGTAGGGATAACCAGAATCCCAGGAGGACTACAAGTCCCTGGCAAACCTGAAGCTAGACACATACAGGACCAGGAACTACGAAGGCCCCGACGTCCAGGGAAAGTGGTTACCAACCGGAGGTCCTACTTCAGAGCAACAGGTGGAGTAGAAAAAGCAAGACACATAAGCTAGGCACAGTTGCAGGCTGGCCAGGAGCTTACACACAAGCAGACATGGATCAGGAGGCCTTATACCCGCTCCCTGGGGAGAAGTCCAAAAGTGCGCCCTTCACCTAGAGTACCCTGGACCGTATCTATCAGCTGTACCAGTAAAGGTAACGAAGCAAAACCCCCTGTCATCTTTAGCTGCCTTGTCACCTGCCTCAGAGGACTGCTGCAGCGTTGGTGACCTTCACCAGACACCACAGGTGGCGTCACGAATTTCTCTGAACTTTGTTAATAATCGCTACCCCTTTTTGTGCTCTGCCCACCCTGGGCCATCCACCGTGATATATATACGCTGTCCCCAAACAGTAAGGCCCACGGGGGTGCGACATATAGATATTATTTTCAGTAACAGCGCGGTCATCTGCTGAGGTTCTCCTACATCCACTATTGGGGAGCGCCACCATAGTTGTAATCAGGGTTACCTGGTAAGGGGCCCACTGAAAAGTTTCACCTCCCCTGAACCAAAAAACTAGCTACGCCTCTGATTGCAACCGACACTCTGCTTTTGGCGCATAAAGGAAGGAACTGTCCACCATCGCCATAATACTAAGGTGGGGACCGACATATCCGAACAGAGCGGCAGGAGAGGCGATGGTCCAGCATCAATTCCAGGATTTGCCTCCACTTTGTGTGACACTCAAACCACCCTTATCGCCCCGTTTGCTGCCCGCCCCCTTATCACCCCGTGTGCTGCCCCCTCATCGGCCCATGTGCTGCCCCCTCATCGGCCCATGTGCTGCCCCCTCATCGGCCCATATGCTGCCCCCTCATAGTCACGTGTGCTGGTCCTTCATAGCCTCATGTGCTGCCCCCTCATTGCCCTGTTTGCTGCCCCCTCATAGTCCCGTGTTTTGCCCCCTCATCGCCCTGTGTGCTGCCCTCTCATCGCCCTGTGTGCTGCCCTCTCATCGCTCCATGTGCTGCCCCCTCATGGCCCATGTGCTTCCCCCTCAAGGCCCGTGTGCTGCCCCCTCATCGCCCCGTGTGCTGCCCCCTCATCGCCCCGTGTGCTGCCCCTCATTGCCCCGTGTGCTGCCCCCTCATCGCCCCCTGTGCTGCCCCCTCATCGGCCCATGTGCTGCCCCCTCATCGGCCCATATGCTGCCCCCTCATAGCCGCGTGTGCTGCTCCTTCATAGCCTCATGTTCTGCCCCCTCATTGCCCCGTTTGCTGCCCCCTCATAGTCCTGTGTTTTGCCCCCTCATCGCCACGTGTGCTGCCCTCTCATCGCCCCGTGTGCTGCCCTCTCATCGCCCTGTGTGCTGCCCCCTCATCGCCCCGTGTGCTGCCCCCTCATGGCCCGTGTGCTGCCCCCTCATGGCCCGTGTGCTGCCCCCTCATCGCCCCGTGTGCTGCCCCCTCATCGTCCCGTGTGCTGTCCCCTCATCGCCCCGTGTGCTGCCCCCTCATCGTCCCGTGTGCTGCCCCCTCATCGCCCCGTGTGCTGCCCCCTCATAGTCCTATGTGTTGTTCCCTCATAGCCCCGTGTGCTGTTGCCTCATTTGCTGCCCCTTCATATCCCCGTGTGCTGTCCCCTCAAATTCCCATGTGCTGTCCCCTCATAGCCCCGTAAGTTGCCCCCTCATAGCCCCGTGTGCTGAATCCCCCTCATAGCCCCGCGTGCTGAATCTCCCTCATAGCCCCGTGTTCTGCCCCCTCATAGCCCCGTGTGCTGCCCCCTCATGGCCCGTGTGCTGCCCCCTCATCGCCCCGTGTGCTGCCCCCTCATCGTCCCGTGTGCTGCCCCCTCATCGCCCCGTGTGCTGCCCCCTCATAGTCCTATGTGTTGTTCCCTCATAGCCCCGTGTGCTGTTGCCTCATTTGCTGCCCCTTCATATCCCCGTGTGCTGTCCCCTCAAATTCCCATGTGCTGTCCCCTCATAGCCCCGTAAGTTGCCCCCTCATAGCCCCGTGTGCTGAATCCCCCTCATAGCCCCGCGTGCTGAATCTCCCTCATAGCCCCATGTTCTGCCCCCTCATAGCCCCGTGTGCTGCCCCCTCATGGCCCGTGTGCTGCCCCCTCATGGCCCGTGTGCTGCCCCCTCATCGCCCCGTGTGCTGCCCCCTCATCGCCCCGTGTGCTGCCCTCTCATCGCCCTGTGTGCTGCCCTCTCATGGCCCCGTGTGCTGCCCCCTCATGGCCCGTGTGCTGCCCCCTCATCGCCCCGTGTGCTGCCCCCTCATCGTCCCGTGTGCTGCCCCCTCATCGCCCCATGTGCTGCCCCCTCATAGTCCTATGTGTTGTTCCCTCATAGCCCCGTGTGCTGTTGCCTCATTTGCTGCCCCTTCATATCCCCGTGTGCTGCCCCCTCAAATTCCCATGTGCTGAATCCCCCTCATAGCCCCGTGTGCTGAATCCCCCTCATAGCCCTGTATTCTGCCTCCTCATAGCCCCGTGTGCTGAATCTCCCTCATAGCCCCGTGTTCTGCCCCCTCATAGCCCCGTGTGCTGCTGACACGCCCCCTGGGCCGTGGGGATACCCGGAGCCGGGCCTTGTAGATGCTGGGGGTTGTAGTCACCATGGCGGTGACCCGGTCCGTGACCCAGGGCGGTCAAACCAGGGTAGTTTATGTATAGTATTTATAATGTCCGACTACGCCACCTGTGGATTACGGTTATTGGGAACCGCCGCTGCGGAGCAGTCCGCTGAAGCTGATGGTATGGGCAGCAAGGTGATGTAACTCCCCACAGGAAGAGTGTAGCTTCAGGGCAGCGTGTATGGATGATGGTGGTGGTAGTGTAAGGTATCAGTAATGATAACGCGGAGTCTTTGCAGTGCAGTCCTAGGGTCTTTACTGGTGGTAATTATATAGGCCCCAACGGGAGTACTTGCTAGGGATGAGGGCCTGGTCAGTCTGGGAGCAATTCTAGAAATCCCCTGGCCAGGTGGAGTTGTAGGCCTGCCGTTCTGACAGTACTCTTTGGCTATCCCGCTTATAGTCGTGTTGTAGCCCACATCCCTAAGTGTAACGTGCTGTGCTCACCCGTATGGCTGGCGACTCGGATCCCGTGTATTCCTCGCTCCTCTGTGGCGGTACTGGTCCTTTCGTGTGGCTAAGCCTCCGGGTGTCTGATGGGGCCAGGAGACCTGAAATCCCCTGCCCTGCGGTATCTGCTGCTGGGCCTGAAGGGTCGCATAGCCTCGGACTCCGGTGTCCGGTCCTCTGTGTACACTGGTCAGGACGAGCTAACTCCAGCTCCAGTCCCTGGCTTCTTACTCCTCTGTCCTGCTTGACTCCTGACACTGTCTAGACTAAAAACTAAACTCAACTGGCTAACCCCGCCTCCAGATCCAGTTATATAGGGCAGGATCCTCCCCTTTTCTGGTCTGGAGAAGGAGGTGTTGCATGCAGTGTGTTCCCTGACCAGGAAACTCCTGTTTTGCTCCCAGACATGGTATTACTACCACTGTGGCAACCAGACCTTCTGGGGTGCCACACTGCTCCCTCAAATCCCCATGTGCTGCCCCCTCATTGCCCCATGTGCTGCCCCCTCATCGCCCAGTGTGCTGCTCCCCCATCGCCCCGTGTGCTGAATCTCCCTCATAGCCTCGTGTGCTGCCCCCTCATCGCCCCGTGTGCTGAATCCCCCTCATAGTCCCGTGTGCTGCCCCCTCATAACCCCGTGTGCTGAATTCCCCTCATAGTCCCGTGTGCTGCCCCCTCATAGCCCCGTGTGCTGAATCCCCCTCAAAGCCCCGTGTGCTGAATCCCCCTCAAAGCCCCATATGCTGCCCCCTCATAGCCCCGTGTGCTGAATCCCCCTCATAGCCCCGTGTGCTGAATCCCCTTCATAGCCCCGTATGCTGCCCCTTCATAACCCCGTGTGCTGAATCCCCCTCATAGCCCCGTGTTCTGCCCCCTCATAGCCCTATGTTCTGCCCCTTCATAACCCCGTGTTCTGCCCCCTCATAGCCCCGTGTTCTGCCCCCTCATAGCCCCGTGTGCTGCTCCCTCATAGCCCCGTGTGCTGAATCCCCCTCATAGCCCCGTGTTCTGCCCCCTCATAGCCCCGTGTGCTGCTCCCTCAAATCCCCATGTGCTGCCCCCTCATAGACCCGTGTGCTGCCCCTCATAGACCCGTGTACTACCCCCTCATAGACCCGTGTGCTGAATCTCCCTCATAGCCCCGTGTTCAGCCCCCTCATAGCCCCATGTGCTGAATCTCCCTCATAGCCCCGTGTTCTGCCCCCTCATAGCCCCGTGTGCTGAATCTCCCTCAAAGCCCCATGTTCAGCCCCCTCAAATCTCCATGTGCTGCCCCCTCATTGCCCCATGTGCTGCCCCCTCATAGACCCGTGTGCTGCCCCCTCATTGCCCCATGTGCGGCCCCCTCATAGACCCGTGTGCTGCCCCCTCATCGCCCCGTGTGCTGAATCCCCCTCATAGCCCCGTGTGCTGCCCCCTCATCGCCCCGTGTGCTGAATCCCCCTCATAGTCCCGTGTGCTGCCCCCTCATAGCCCCGTGTGCTGAATCCCCCTCAAAGCCCTGTGTGCTGCCCCCTCATAGCCCCGTGTGCTGAATCCTCCTCAAAGCCCCGTGTGCTGAATCCCCTTCATAGCCCTGTGTGCTGAATCCCCCTCAAAGCCCTGCATGCTGTCCCCTCATAGCCCCGTGTGCTGAATCCCCCTCAAAGCCCCATGTGCTGAATCTCCCTCATAGCCCCGTGTTCTGCCCCCTCATAGCCCCGTGTGCTGAATCTCCCTCAAAGCCCCGTGTTCAGCCCCCTCATATCCCCATGTGCTGCCCCCTCATTGCCCCATGTGCTGCCCCCTCATAGACCCGTGTGCTGCCCCCTCATTGCCCCATGTGCGGCCCCCTCATAGACCCGTGTGCTGCCCCCTCATCACCCCGTGTGCTGAATCCCCCTCATAGCCCCGTGTGCTGCCCCCTCATCGCCCCGTGTGCTGAATCCCCCTCATAGTCCCGTGTGCTGCCCCCTCATAGCCGCGTGTGCTGAATCCCCCTCAAAGCCCTGTATGCTGCCCCCTCATAGCCCCGTGTGCTGAATCCCCCTCATAGCCCTGTGTGCTGCCCCTTCATAACCCCGTGTGCTGAATCCCCCTCATAGCCCCGTATGCTGCCCCCTCATAGCCCCGTGTGCTGAATCTCCCTCATAGCCCTGTGTGCTGCCCCTTCATAACCCCGTGTGCTGAATCCCCCTCATAGCCCCGTGTTCTGCCCCCTCAAAGCCCTGTATGCTGCCCCCTCATAGCCCTGTGTGCTGAATCCCCCTCATAGCCCCGTATGCTGCCCCCTCATAGCCCCGTGTGCTGAATCTCCCTCATAGCCCTGTGTGCTGCCCCTTCATAACCCCGTGTGCTGAATCCCCCTCATAGCCCCGTGTGCTGAATCCCCCTCATAGCCCCGTGTTCTGCCCCCTCATAGCCCTGTATGCTGCTCCCTCATAGCCCTGTGTGCTGAATCCCCCTCATAACCCCGTGTTCTGCCCCCTCATAGCCCCATGTGCTGAATCTCCCTCATAGCCCCGTGTGCTGCTCCCTCAAATCCCCATGTGCTGCCCCCTCATTGCCCCATGTGCTGCCCCCTCATAGACCAGTGTGCTGCCCCCTCATTGCCCCATGTGCTGCCCCCTCATAGACCAGTGTGCTGCCCCCTCATCGCCCCATGTGCTGAATCTCCCTCATCGCCCCGTGTGCTGAATCCCCCTCATAGTCCCGTGTGCTGCCCCCTCATAGCCCCGTGTGCTGAATCCACCTCAAAGCCCTGTGTGCTGAATCCCCCTCATAGCCCCGTATGCTGCCCCCTCATAGCCCCGTATGCTGCCCCCTCATAGCCCCGTGTGCTGAATCCCCTTCATAGCCCCGTGTGCTGAATCCCCTTCATAGCCCCGTATGCTGCCCCTTCATCGCCCCGTGTGCTGAATCCCCCTCATAGCCCCGTGTGCTGCCCCCTCATAGCCCTGTGTGCTGCCCCCTCATCGCTTCGTGTGCTGAATCCCCCTCATAGTCCCGTGTGCTGCCCCCTCATAGCCCTGTGTGCTGAATCCCCCTCATAGCCCCGTGTGCTGAATCCCCTTCATAGCCCTGTATGCTGCCCCCTCATAGCCCCGTGTGCTGAATCCCCATCATAGCCCCGTGTGCTGAATCCCCTTCATAGCCCTGTATGCTGCCCCCTCATAGCCCCGTGTGCTGCCCCCTCATAGCCCCGTGTGCTGAATCCCCCTCATAGCCCCGTGTGCTGAATCCCCCTCATAGTCCCGTGTTCTGCCCCCTCATAGCCCCGTGTGCTGAATCCCCCTCATCGCCCCGTGTGCTGCTCCCTCAAATCCCCATGTGCTGCCCCCTCATAGACCTGTGTGCTGACCCCTCATAGACCCGTGTGTTACCCCCTCATAGACCCGTGTGCTGAATGTCCCTCATAGACCCGTGTGCTACCCCCTCATAGACTCGTGTGCTGACCCCTCATAGCCCTGTGTGATGAATCCCCCTCATAGCCCCGTGAGCTGAATCCCCCTCATAGCCCCGTGTTCTGCCCCCTCATAGCCCCGTGTGCTGCTCCCTCAAATCCCCATGTGCTGCCCCCTCATTGCCCCGTGTGCTGCCCCCTCATAGCCCCGTGTGCTGAATCTCCCTCATAGCCCTATATGCTGCCCCCTCATAGCCCCGTGTGCTGCCCCCTCATAGCCCCGTGTGCTGAATCCCCCTCATAGCCACGTGTTCTGCCCCCTCATAGCCCCGTGTGCTGCTCCCTCAAATCCCCATGTGCTGCCCCCTCATTGCCCCGTGTGCTGCCCCCTCATAGCCCCGTGTGCTGAATGTCCCTCATAGACCCGTGTGCTACCCCCTCATAGACCCGTGTGCTGAATGTCCCTCATAGACCCGTGTGCTACCCCCTCATAGACCCGTGTGCTGAATGTCCCTCATAGACCCGTGTGCTACCCCCTCATAGACTCGTGTGCTGACCCCTCATAGCCCCGTGTGCTGAATCCCCCTCATAGCCCCGTGTGCTGAATCCCCCTCATAGCCCTGTATGCTGCCCCCTCATTGCCCCGTGTGCTGAATCCCCCTCATCGCCCCGTGTGCTGAATCCCCCTCATAGCCCCGTATGCTGCCCCCTCATCGCCCCGTGTGCTGAATCCACCTCATAGCCCCGTATGTTGCCCCCTCATAGCCCCGTGTGCTGAATCCCCCTCATAACCCCGTGTGCTGAATCCCCCTCATAGCCCCATGTGCTGAATCCCCCTCATAGCCCCGTATGCTGCCCCCTCATTGCCCCGTGTGCTGAATCCCCCTCATCGCCCCGTGTGCTGAATCCCCCTCATAGCCCCGTGTGCTGAATCCCCCTCATAGCCCCGTGTGCTGAATCCCCCTCATAGCCCCGTATGCTGCCCCCTCATAGCCCCGTGTGCTGAATCCCCCTCATAGCACCGTATGTTGCCCCCTCATAGCCCCGTGTGCTGAATCCCCCTCATAGCCCCGTGTGCTGAATCCCCCTCATAGCCCCGTGTGCTGAATCCCCCTCATAGCCCCGTATGCTGCCCCCTCATCGCCCCGTGCGCTGAACCCCCTCATCACCCCGTGTGCTGAATCCCCCTCATAGCCCCGTATGCTGCCCCCTCATAGCCCCGTGTGCTGCCCCCTCATCGCCCTGTGTGCTGCCCCCTCATCGCCCCATGTGCTGCCCCCTCATCGCCCCGTGTGCTGCCCCTTCATAGCCCCGTGTGCTGCCCCCTCATCGCCCCATGTGCTGCCCCTTCATAGCCCCTTGTGCTGCCCTTTCATAGCCCTGTGTGCTGCCCATTCATAGCCCCGTATGCTGCCCCCTCATCGCCCCTTGTGCTGCCCCCTCATCGCCCCTTGTGCTGCCCCCTCATCGGCCCGTGTGCTGCCCCCTCATCACCCCGTGTGCTGCCCCTTCATAGTGTGGCACCCCTGAGGGTTCTGTCGCCACAGGGGTACTGCACCTCAGACTGAGGTGTGGTATCTCCTCTCCGAGGTAAGGGTGGAGCACCTCTCAGGACTCAGCTATCCATTCAACACTACACCACTCCTGTCCTGAGGGGGGGCTTTAAAGCACCATAGTGCTGCCCCAGCCGGAATAGAGGAGATGGGGGGAACCAAAAGATAGGGGGAACCATGTAGTGGGTGAGGGTGGAGGACGCACTTTTAGGTTACACTCATTCAATCATATTTAATAAACGGCCATCTTAGGTTCATGGTCCTTTGATTGTGATCTTCATCACTGAACGTGGCTTTCCGGTGAAACCTGCAGCTGATTGAAGATACACGGTTATCGTTCTCTGGCCTTGAGACGAGGAGCGGGTCAGAGTTAACGGCTGTCTCTACCTGGTCAAGGTCCTTACCTAAGAAGGCCTGGAGGGGAGCGGAGGAGACAAGCTCCACAGGCAAAAGGATCCCAGGGGGATGCAGATGGAGCGGCGTACGCCACCTGTCCTCACTATTCTGGCCTAGTCAGAGGGATTCCTGATGCAAAAGGGGTACCGGCCCCCGATATCTGGCTTTGCTACTTCATGTCCTAGTCAGAAAAGCCCGGATGCTCAGTGGATCCCACCGGGTAACGGACAGAGCGGAGTCGCCACCCGTACCCTTGTTCTGTGCATAGTCCAGAGGGAGACCCGGCCTTAATACACGCAACACATACGGACAGGAGAGGACCTAGTGGGAAAGTCTAGGAACACTCTGGTGCAGGGGGTCCTGATTGATGCACCCGAACTACCCGGGGTGTGCTGAACCCCTTCCTGGTGGCCGCAGCGCGCCCTGAGGAGCAAGGAGAAGCCTTGCAGCTGACACCTAACAACGTGAGTAAAGCTTGGAAGACTGCATCCATTGCCTCCGGTCCCTTATTTCAGCGCGACACCGCACCACCCACTACAACCCCCCTGATCCGTCTTCTCTGCCCTGAGGCCCTGCTCCGCCTGTGGGGAGTAGTACCATCTTCTGCTGCCACGACATCCCACCTCAGAGGACTGCCGCAGCGCTGGTGGAGGATCACCAGGCACCACAGGTGGCTTAGTCGTTATATCCACTCGATTACCACCGTCCCTCCTGGCCCTTATTTTTACTGTGACGACCCTGAGCACGGGCCGGGCCTAGGCCACGACTGCATCCACCATACACCAGGAGGCCCGGTTCCGAGTACCCCCATCTCTCAGGGTAGGGCCAGGGAGTGGGAGCGAGGCGTCACAATAGCCCCGTGTGCTGCCCCTTCATAGCCCCGTGTGCTGCCCCTTCATAGACCCGTGTGCTGCCCCTTCATAGCCCTGTGTGCTGCCCCTTCATAGCCCCATGTGCTGCCCCCTCATCGCCCCGTGTGCTGCCCCCTCATAGCCCCGTGTGCAGCCCCTCATAGCCCCGTGTTCTGCCCCCTCATAGCCCTATGTTCTGCCCCTTCATAACCCCGTGTTCTGCCCCCTCATAGCCCCGTGTTCTGCCCCCTCATAGCCCCGTGTGCTGCTCCCTCATAGCCCCGTGTGCTGAATCCCCCTCATAGCCCCGTGTTCTGCCCCCTCATAGCCCCGTGTGCTGAATCTCCCTCATAGCCCCGTGTTCTGCCCCCTCATAGCCCCGTGTGCTGCTCCCTCAAATCCCCATGTGCTGCCCCCTCATAGACCCGTGTGCTGCCCCTCATAGACCCGTGTACTACCCCCTCATAGACCCGTGTGCTGAATCTCCCTCATAGCCCCGTGTTCAGCCCCCTCATAGCCCCATGTGCTGAATCTCCCTCATAGCCCCGTGTTCTGCCCCCTCATAGCCCCGTGTGCTGAATCTCCCTCAAAGCCCCATGTTCAGCCCCCTCAAATCTCCATGTGCTGCCCCCTCATTGCCCCATGTGCTGCCCCCTCATAGACCCGTGTGCTGCCCCCTCATTGCCCCATGTGCGGCCCCCTCATAGACCCGTGTGCTGCCCCCTCATCGCCCCGTGTGCTGAATCCCCCTCATAGCCCCGTGTGCTGCCCCCTCATCGCCCCGTGTGCTGAATCCCCCTCATAGTCCCGTGTGCTGCCCCCTCATAGCCCCGTGTGCTGAATCCCCCTCAAAGCCCTGTGTGCTGCCCCCTCATAGCCCCGTGTGCTGAATCCTCCTCAAAGCCCCGTGTGCTGAATCCCCTTCATAGCCCTGTGTGCTGAATCCCCCTCAAAGCCCTGCATGCTGTCCCCTCATAGCCCCGTGTGCTGAATCCCCCTCAAAGCCCCATGTGCTGAATCTCCCTCATAGCCCCGTGTTCTGCCCCCTCATAGCCCCGTGTGCTGAATCTCCCTCAAAGCCCCGTGTTCAGCCCCCTCATATCCCCATGTGCTGCCCCCTCATTGCCCCATGTGCTGCCCCCTCATAGACCCGTGTGCTGCCCCCTCATTGCCCCATGTGCGGCCCCCTCATAGACCCGTGTGCTGCCCCCTCATCACCCCGTGTGCTGAATCCCCCTCATAGCCCCGTGTGCTGCCCCCTCATCGCCCCGTGTGCTGAATCCCCCTCATAGTCCCGTGTGCTGCCCCCTCATAGCCGCGTGTGCTGAATCCCCCTCAAAGCCCTGTATGCTGCCCCCTCATAGCCCCGTGTGCTGAATCCCCCTCATAGCCCCGTATGCTGCCCCCTCATAGCCCCGTGTGCTGAATCTCCCTCATAGCCCTGTGTGCTGCCCCTTCATAACCCCGTGTGCTGAATCCCCCTCATAGCCCCGTGTTCTGCCCCCTCAAAGCCCTGTATGCTGCCCCCTCATAGCCCTGTGTGCTGAATCCCCCTCATAGCCCCGTATGCTGCCCCCTCATAGCCCCGTGTGCTGAATCTCCCTCATAGCCCTGTGTGCTGCCCCTTCATAACCCCGTGTGCTGAATCCCCCTCATAGCCCCGTGTGCTGAATCCCCCTCATAGCCCCGTGTTCTGCCCCCTCATAGCCCTGTATGCTGCTCCCTCATAGCCCTGTGTGCTGAATCCCCCTCATAACCCCGTGTTCTGCCCCCTCATAGCCCCGTGTGCTGAATCTCCCTCATAGCCCCGTGTGCTGCTCCCTCAAATCCCCATGTGCTGCCCCCTCATTGCCCCATGTGCTGCCCCCTCATAGACCAGTGTGCTGCCCCCTCATTGCCCCATGTGCTGCCCCCTCATAGACCAGTGTGCTGCCCCCTCATCGCCCCATGTGCTGAATCTCCCTCATCGCCCCGTGTGCTGAATCCCCCTCATAGTCCCGTGTGCTGCCCCCTCATAGCCCCGTGTGCTGAATCCACCTCAAAGCCCTGTGTGCTGAATCCCCCTCATAGCCCCGTATGCTGCCCCCTCATAGCCCCGTATGCTGCCCCCTCATAGCCCCGTGTGCTGAATCCCCTTCATAGCCCCGTGTGCTGAATCCCCTTCATAGCCCCGTATGCTGCCCCTTCATCGCCCCGTGTGCTGAATCCCCCTCATAGCCCCGTGTGCTGCCCCCTCATAGCCCTGTGTGCTGCCCCCTCATCGCTTCGTGTGCTGAATCCCCCTCATAGTCCCGTGTGCTGCCCCCTCATAGCCCTGTGTGCTGAATCCCCCTCATAGCCCCGTGTGCTGAATCCCCTTCATAGCCCTGTATGCTGCCCCCTCATAGCCCCGTGTGCTGAATCCCCATCATAGCCCCGTGTGCTGAATCCCCTTCATAGCCCTGTATGCTGCCCCCTCATAGCCCCGTGTGCTGCCCCCTCATAGCCCCGTGTGCTGAATCCCCCTCATAGCCCCGTGTGCTGAATCCCCCTCATAGTCCCGTGTTCTGCCCCCTCATAGCCCCGTGTGCTGAATCCCCCTCATCGCCCCGTGTGCTGCTCCCTCAAATCCCCATGTGCTGCCCCCTCATAGACCTGTGTGCTGACCCCTCATAGACCCGTGTGTTACCCCCTCATAGACCCGTGTGCTGAATGTCCCTCATAGACCCGTGTGCTACCCCCTCATAGACTCGTGTGCTGACCCCTCATAGCCCTGTGTGATGAATCCCCCTCATAGCCCCGTGAGCTGAATCCCCCTCATAGCCCCGTGTTCTGCCCCCTCATAGCCCCGTGTGCTGCTCCCTCAAATCCCCATGTGCTGCCCCCTCATTGCCCCGTGTGCTGCCCCCTCATAGCCCCGTGTGCTGAATCTCCCTCATAGCCCTATATGCTGCCCCCTCATAGCCCCGTGTGCTGCCCCTTCATAGCCCGTGTGCTGAATCTCCCTCATAGCCCCATGTTCTGCCCCCTCATAGCCCCGTGTGCTGAATCCCCCTCATAGCCACGTGTTCTGCCCCCTCATAGCCCCGTGTGCTGCTCCCTCAAATCCCCATGTGCTGCCCCCTCATTGCCCCGTGTGCTGCCCCCTCATAGCCCCGTGTGCTGAATGTCCCTCATAGACCCGTGTGCTACCCCCTCATAGACCTGTGTGCTGAATGTCCCTCATAGACCCGTGTGCTGAATGTCCCTCATAGACCCGTGTGCTACCCCCTCATAGACTCGTGTGCTGACCCCTCATAGCCCCGTGTGCTGAATCCCCCTCATAGCCCCGTGTGCTGAATCCCCCTCATAGCCCTGTATGCTGCCCCCTCATTGCCCCGTGTGCTGAATCCCCCTCATCGCCCCGTGTGCTGAATCCCCCTCATAGCCCCGTATGCTGCCCCCTCATCGCCCCGTGTGCTGAATCCACCTCATAGCCCCGTATGTTGCCCCCTCATAGCCCCGTGTGCTGAATCCCCCTCATAACCCCGTGTGCTGAATCCCCCTCATAGCCCCGTGTGCTGAATCCCCCTCATAGCCCCGTATGCTGCCCCCTCATTGCCCCGTGTGCTGAATCCCCCTCATCGCCCCGTGTGCTGAATCCCCCTCATAGCCCCGTGTGCTGAATCCCCCTCATAGCCCCGTGTGCTGAATCCCCCTCATAGCCCCGTATGCTGCCCCCTCATAGCCCCGTGTGCTGAATCCCCCTCATAGCACCGTATGTTGCCCCCTCATAGCCCCGTGTGCTGAATCCCCCTCATAGCCCCGTGTGCTGAATCCCCCTCATAGCCCCGTGTGCTGAATCCCCCTCATAGCCCCGTATGCTGCCCCCTCATCGCCCCGTGCGCTGAACCCCCTCATCACCCCGTGTGCTGAATCCCCCTCATAGCCCCGTATGCTGCCCCCTCATAGCCCCGTGTGCTGCCCCCTCATCGCCCTGTGTGCTGCCCCCTCATCGCCCCATGTGCTGCCCCCTCATCGCCCCGTGTGCTGCCCCTTCATAGCCCCGTGTGCTGCCCCCTCATCGCCCCATGTGCTGCCCCTTCATAGCCCCTTGTGCTGCCCTTTCATAGCCCTGTGTGCTGCCCATTCATAGCCCCGTATGCTGCCCCCTCATCGCCCCTTGTGCTGCCCCCTCATCGCCCCTTGTGCTGCCCCCTCATCGGCCCGTGTGCTGCCCCCTCATCGCCCCGTGTGCTGCCCCTTCATAGTGTGGCACCCCTGAGGGTTCTGTCGCCACAGGGGTACTGCACCTCAGACTGAGGTGTGGTATCTCCTCTCCGAGGTAAGGGTGGAGCACCTCTCAGGACTCAGCTATCCATTCAACACTACACCACTCCTGTCCTGAGGGGGGGCTTTAAAGCACCATAGTGCTGCCCCAGCCGGAATAGAGGAGATGGGGGGAACCAAAAGATAGGGGGAACCATGTAGTGGGTGAGGGTGGAGGACGCACTTTTAGGTTACACTCATTCAATCATATTTAATAAACGGCCATCTTAGGTTCATGGTCCTTTGATTGTGATCTTCATCACTGAACGTGGCTTTCCGGTGAAACCTGCAGCTGATTGAAGATACACGGTTATCGTTCTCTGGCCTTGAGACGAGGAGCGGGTCAGAGTTAACGGCTGTCTCTACCTGGTCAAGGTCCTTACCTAAGAAGGCCTGGAGGGGAGCGGAGGAGACAAGCTCCACAGGCAAAAGGATCCCAGGGGGATGCAGATGGAGCGGCGTACGCCACCTGTCCTCACTATTCTGGCCTAGTCAGAGGGATTCCTGATGCAAAAGGGGTACCGGCCCCCGATATCTGGCTTTGCTACTTCATGTCCTAGTCAGAAAAGCCCGGATGCTCAGTGGATCCCACCGGGTAACGGACAGAGCGGAGTCGCCACCCGTACCCTTGTTCTGTGCATAGTCCAGAGGGAGACCCGGCCTTAATACACGCAACACATACGGACAGGAGAGGACCTAGTGGGAAAGTCTAGGAACACTCTGGTGCAGGGGGTCCTGATTGATGCACCCGAACTACCCGGGGTGTGCTGAACCCCTTCCTGGTGGCCGCAGCGCGCCCTGAGGAGCAAGGAGAAGCCTTGCAGCTGACACCTAACAACGTGAGTAAAGCTTGGAAGACTGCATCCATTGCCTCCGGTCCCTTATTTCAGCGCGACACCGCACCACCCACTACAACCCCCCTGATCCGTCTTCTCTGCCCTGAGGCCCTGCTCCGCCTGTGGGGAGTAGTACCATCTTCTGCTGCCACGACATCCCACCTCAGAGGACTGCCGCAGCGCTGGTGGAGGATCACCAGGCACCACAGGTGGCTTAGTCGTTATATCCACTCGATTACCACCGTCCCTCCTGGCCCTTATTTTTACTGTGACGACCCTGAGCACGGGCCGGGCCTAGGCCACGACTGCATCCACCATACACCAGGAGGCCCGGTTCCGAGTACCCCCATCTCTCAGGGTAGGGCCAGGGAGTGGGAGCGAGGCGTCACAATAGCCCCGTGTGCTGCCCCTTCATAGCCCCGTGTGCTGCCCCTTCATAGACCCGTGTGCTGCCCCTTCATAGCCCTGTGTGCTGCCCCTTCATAGCCCCATGTGCTGCCCCCTCATCGCCCTGTGTGCTGCCCCCTCATAGCCCCGTGTGCAGTCCCTTCATAGCCCCGTGTGCTGCCCCTTCATAGCCCCGTGTGCTGCCCCCTCATTGCCCCATGTGCTGCCCCCTCATCGCCCGGTGTGCTGCCCCCTCATCGCCCTGTGTGCTGCCCCCTCATCGCCCCATGTGCTGCCCCCTCATCGCCCCTTGTGCTGCCCCCTCATCGCCCTGTGTGCTGCCCCCTCATCGCCCCATGTGCTGCCCCCTCATCGCCCCTTGTGCTGCCCCCTCATCGCCCCTTGTGCTGCCCCCTCATCGCCCCATGTGCTGCCCCCTCATTGCCCCGTGTGCTGCCCCCTCATCGCCCCGTGTACTGCCCCCTCATCACCCCTTGTGCTGCCCCCTCATAGTCCCGTGTGCTACCCCCTCATCGCCCCGTGTGCTGCCCCCTCATCGCCCTGTGTGCTGCCCCCTCATCGCCCCTTGTGCTGCCCCCTCATCGCCCTGTGTGCTGCCCCCTCATCGCCCCTTGTGCTGCCCCCTCATCGCCCTGTGTGCTGCCCCCTCATCGCCCCATGTGCTGCCCCCTCATCGCCCCTTGTGCTGCCCCCTCATCGCCCCTTGTGCTGCCCCCTCATAGCCCCGTGTGCTGCCCCCTCATCGCCCCGTGTGCTGCCCCCTCATCGCCCCGTGTGCTGCCCCCTCATCGCCCCTTGTGCTGCCCCCTCATCGCCCTGTGTGCTGCCCCCTCATCGCCCCATGTGCTGCCCCCTCATCGCCCCTTGTGCTGCCCCCTCATCGCCCCTTGTGCTGCCCCCTCATCGCCCCTTGTGCTGCCCCCTCATCGCCCCTTGTGCTGCCCCCTAATAGCCCCGTGTGCTGCCCCCTCATCGCCCCATGTGCTGCCCCCTCATCGCCCTGTGTGCTGCCCCCTCATCGCTCTTTGTGCTGCCCCCTCATCGCCCCGTGTGCTGCCCCCTCATCGCCCTGTGTGCTGCCCCTTCATCGCCCTGTGTGCTGCCCCCTCATCGCCCCATGTGCTGCCCCCTCATCGCCCTGTGTGCTGCCCCCTCATCGCTCTTTGTGCTGCCCCCTCATCGCCCTGTGTGCTGCCCCTTCATCGCCCTGTGTGCTGCCCCCTCATCGCCCCATGTGCTGCCCCCTCATCGCCCTGTGTGCTGCCCCCTCATCGCTCTTTGTGCTGCCCCCTCATCGCCCAGTGTGCTGCCCCCTCATCGCCCCGTGTGCTGCCCCCTCATCGCCCTGTGTGCTGCCCCTTCATCGCCCCATGTGCTGCCCCCTCATCGCCCGTGTGCTGCCCCCTCATCGCCCCATGTGCGGCCCCCTCATCGCCCAGTGTGCTGCCCCCTCATCGCCCCTTGTGCTGCCCCCTCATCGCCCTGTGTGCTGCCCCCTCATCGCCCCGTGTGCTGCCCCCCATCGCCCCGTGTGCTGCCCCCTCATCGCCCCGTGTGCTGAATCCCCATCGCTCCCTCCCGCAGGTTAAATGAACTCACAAATCTCAATTAGTGAAAACATTTGCAAATCTTGTAAATTATTCAGATCACACAAAATGATTTCCATACAAGCGCGGAGGGAAGCGGCGATCCTGCGGGAAATGTTCCACCAAGTGCCTGTGCCGTGTTTACATAGTGCAGCCGCCGCGCTGCCACATCCAGAGTCATCATACATTCCCCCCACAAGACCGGGAGCAGAAGATGATGGAAAAGATGTGTGATCTGATGATCGCCGCAACCACAAGACGCAGATCAGAATCCAACAATCAGTGAAGCTCCTATACTACATAGAGTCATTACAAACAGAGGGATCTATTATATAGAGTCATTACACACAGAGGGATCTATTATATAGAGTCATTACACACAGAGGGATCTATTATATAGAGTCATTACACACAGAGGGATCTATTATATAGAGTCATTACACACAGAGGGATCTATTATAGAGTCATTACACACAGAGCGATCTATTATATAGAGTCATTACACACAGAGGGATCTATTATATAGAGTCATTACACACAGAGGGATCTATTATATAGAGTCATTACACACAGAGGGATCTATTATAGAGTCATTACACACAGAGGGATCTATTATATAGTCATTACACACAGAGGGATCTATTATATAGAGTCATTACACACAGAGTGATCTATTATATAGAGTCATTACACACAGAGGGATCTATTATATAGAGTCATTACACACAGAGGGATCTATTATATAGAGTCATTACACACAGAGGGATCTATTATATAGAGTCATTAAACACAGAGTGATCTATTATATACAGTCATTACACACAGAGGGATCAATTATATAGAGTCATTACACACTGAGGGATCTATTATATAGAGTCATTACACGCAGAGGGATCTATTATATAGAGTCATTACACACAGAGGGATCTATTATATAGAGTCATTACACACAGAGGGATCTATTATAGAGTCATTACACACAGAGGGATCTATTATATAGTCATTACACACAGAGGGATCTATTATATAGAGTCATTACACACAGAGTGATCTATTATATAGAGTCATTACACACAGAGGGATCTATTATATAGAGTCATTACACACAGAGCAATCTATTATATAGAGTCATTACACAGAGAGTGATCTATTATATAGAGTCATTACACACAGCGGGATCTATTATATAGAGTCATTACACGCAGAGGGATCTATCATATAGAGTCATTACACACAGGGATCTATTATATAGAGTAATTACACACAGAGGGATCTATTATATAGAGTCATTACACGCAGAGAGATATATTATATAGAGTCATTACACACAGAGGGATCTATTATATAGAGTCATTACACGCAGAGGGATCGATTATATAGAGTCATTACACACAGAGGGATCTATTATATAGAGTCATTACACGCAGAGGGATCTATTATATAGAGTCATTACACACAGAGGGATCTATTATATAGAGTCATTACACACAGAGGGATCTATTATAGAGTCATTACACACAGAGCGATCTATTATATAGAGTCATTACACACAGAGGGATCTATTATATAGAGTCATTACACACAGAGGGATCTATTATAGAGTCATTACACACAGAGGGATCTATTATATAGAGTCATTACACACAGAGGGATCTATTATATAGAGCCATTACACGCAGAGGGATCTATTATATAGAGTCATTACACACAGAGAGATCTATTATATAGAGTCATTACACACAGAGTGATCTATTATATAGAGTCATTACGCACAGAGTGATCTATTATATAGAGTCATTACACACAGAGGGATCTATTATATAGAGTCATTACACGCAGAGGGATCTATTATATAGAGTCATTACACACAGATGGATCTATTATATAAAGTCATTACACACAGAGGGATCTATTATATAGAGTCATTACACATAGAGTGATCTATTATATAGAGTCATTACACACAGATGGATCTATTATAGAGTCATTACACACAGAGGGATCTATTATATAGAGTCATTAAACACAGAGGGATCTATTATATAGAGTCATTACACACAGAGGGATCTATTATATAGAGTCATTACACGCAGAGGGATCTATTATATAGAGTCATTACACGCAGAGGGATCTGTTATATAGAGTCATTACACGCAGAGGGATCTATTACATAGAGTCATTACACAGAGGGATCTATTATATAGAGTCATTACACGCAGAGGGATCTATTATATAGAGTCATTACACACAGAGCGATCTATTATATAGAGTCATTACACACAGAGGGATCTATTATATAGAGTCATTACACAAAGAGGGATCTATTATAGAGTCATTACACACAGAGCGATCTATTATATAGAGTCATTACACACAGGGATCTATTATATAGAGTCATTACACACAGAGGGATCTATTATAGAGTCATTACACACAGAGGGATCTATTATACAGAGTCATTACACACAGAGGGATCTATTATATAGAGCCATTACACACAGAGGGATCTATTATATAGAGTCATTACACACAGAGAGATCTATTATATAGAGTCATTACACACAGAGTGATCTATTATATAGAGTCATTACGCACAGAGTGATCTATTATATAGAGTCATTACACACAGAGGGATCTATTATATAGAGTCATTACACGCAGAGGGATCTATTATATAGAGTCATTACACACAGAGGGATCTATTATATAGAGTCATTACACACAGAGGAATCTATTATATAGAGTCATTACACACAGAGGGATCGATTATATAGAGTCATTACACACTGAGGGATCTATTATATAGAGTCATTACACGCAGAGGGATCTATTATATAGAGTCATTACACACAGAGGGATCTATTATATAGAGTCATTACACGCAGAGGGATCTATTATATAGAGTCATTACACACAGAGGGATCTATTATATAGAGTCATTACACACAGAGGGATCTATTATAGAGTCATTACACACAGAGGGATCTATTATATAGTCATTACACACAGAGGGATCTATTATATAGAGTCATTACACACAGAGCAATCTATTATATAGAGTCATTACACACAGAGTGATCTATTATATAGAGTCATTACACGCAGAGGGATCTATTATATAGAGTCATTACACACAGAGCGATCTATTATATAGAGTCATTACACACAGAGGGATCTATTATATAGAGTCATTACACACAGAGGGATCTATTATAGAGTCATTACACACAGAGCGATCTATTATATAGAGTCATTACACACAGAGGGATCTATTATATAGAGTCATTACACACAGAGGGATCTATTATAGAGTCATTACACACAGAGGGATCTATTATATAGAGTCATTACACACAGAGGGATCTATTATATAGAGCCATTACACGCAGAGGGATCTATTATATAGAGTCATTACACACAGAGAGATCTATTATATAGAGTCATTACACACAGAGTGATCTATTATATAGAGTCATTACGCACAGAGTGATCTATTATATAGAGTCATTACACACAGAGGAATCTATTATATAGAGTCATTACACGCAGAGGGATCAATTATATAGAGTCATTACACACAGAGGGATCTATTATATAAAGTCATTACACACAGAGGGATCTATTATATAGAGGCATTACACATAGAGTGATCTATTATATAGAGTCATTACACACAGATGGATCTATTATAGAGTCATTACACACAGAGGGATCTATTATATAGAGTCATTAAACACAGAGGGATCTATTATATAGAGTCATTACACGCAGAGGGATCTATTATATAGAGTCATTACACGCAGAGGGATCTATTATATAGAGTCATTACACGCAGAGGGATCTATTATATAGAGTCATTACACGCAGAGGGATCTATTATATAGAGTCATTACACAGAGGGATCTATTATATAGAGTCATTACACGCAGAGGGATCTATTATATAGAGTCATTACACACAGAGCGATCTATTATATAGAGTCATTACACACAGAGGGATCTATTATATAGAGTCATTACACAAAGAGGGATCTATTATAGAGTCATTACACACAGAGCGATCTATTATATAGAGTCATTACACACAGGGATCTATTATATAGAGTCATTACACACAGAGGGATCTATTATAGAGTCATTACACACAGGGGGATCTATTATATAGAGTCATTACACACAGAGGGATCTATTATATAGAGCCATTACACGCAGAGGGATCTATTATATAGAGTCATTACACACAGAGAGATCTATTATATAGAGTCATTACACACAGAGTGATCTATTATATAGAGTCATTACGCACAGAGTGATCTATTATATAGAGTCATTACACACAGAGGGATCTATTATATAGAGTCATTACACGCAGAGGGATCTATTATATAGAGTCATTACACACAGAGGGATCTATTATATAAAGTCATTACACACAGAGGGATCTATTATATAGAGTCATTACACACAGAGTGATCAATTATATAGAGTCATTACACACAGATGGATCTATTATAGAGTCATTACACACAGAGGGATCTAATATATAGAGTCATTACACACAGAGGGATCTATTATATAGAGTCATTACACACAGAGGGATCTATTATATAGAGTCATTGCACGCAGAGGGATCTATTATATAGATTCATTACACACAGAGGGATCTATTATATAGAGTCATTACACACAGAGGGATCTATTATATAGAGTCATTACACACAGAGGGATCTATTATATAGAGTCATTATACACAGAGGGATCTATTATATAGAGTCATTACACACAGAGGGATCTATTATATAGAGTCATTACACAGAGGGATCTATTATATAGAGTCATTACATGCAGAGGGATCTATTATATAGAGTCATTACATTCAGAGCGATCTATTATATAGAGTCATTACACACAGAGGGAACTATTATATAGAGTCATTACACACAGAGGGATCTATTATAGAGTCATTACACACAGAGCGATCTATTATATAGAGTCATTACACACAGAGGGATCTATTATATAGAGTCATTACACACAGAGGGATCTATTATAGAGTCATTACACACAGAGGGATCTATTATATAGAGTCATTACACACAGAGGGATCTATTATATAGAGCCATTACACGCAGAGGGATCTATTATATAGAGTCATTACACACAGAGAGATCTATTATATAAAGTCATTACACACAGAGTGATCTATTATATAGAGTCATTACGCACAGAGTGATCTATTATATAGAGTCAATACACACAGAGGGATCTATTATATAGAGTCATTACACACAGAGGGATCTATTATATAGAGTCATTACACACAGAGGGATCTATTATATAGAGTCATTACACACAGAGGGATCTATTATATAGAGTCATTACACGCAGAGGGATCTATTATATAGAGTCATTACACGCAGAGGGATCTATTATATAGAGTCATTACACGCAGAGGGATCTATTATATAGAGTCATTACACAGAGGGATCTATTATATAGAGTCATTACACGCAGAGGGATCTATTATATAGAGTCATTACACACAGAGCGATCTATTATATAGAGTCATTACACACAGAGGGATCTATTATATAGAGTCATTACACACAGAGCGATCTATTATATAGAGTCATTACACACAGAGGGATCTATTATATAGAGTCATTACACACAGAGGGATCTATTATATAGAGTCATTACACGCAGAGGGATCTATTATATAGAGTCATTACACACAGAGGGATCTATTATATAGAGTCATTACACACAGAGGGATCTATTATAGAGTCATTACACACAGAGGGATCTATTATATAGTCATTACACACAGAGGGATCTATTATATAGAGTCATTACACACAGAGCAATCTATTATATAGAGTCATTACACACAGAGTGATCTATTATATAGAGTCATTACACGCAGAGGGATCTATTATATAGAGTCATTACACACAGAGCGATCTATTATATAGAGTCATTACACACAGAGGGATCTATTATATAGAGTCATTACACAAAGAGGGATCTATTATAGAGTCATTACACACAGAGCGATCTATTATATAGAGTCATTACACACAGGGATCTATTATATAGAGTCATTACACACAGAGGGATCTATTATAGAGTCATTACACACAGAGGGATCTATTATATAGAGTCATTACACACAGAGGGATCTATTATATAGAGCCATTACACGCAGAGGGATCTATTATATAGAGTCATTACACACAGAGAGATCTATTATATAGAGTCATTACACACAGAGTGATCTATTATATAGAGTCATTGCGCACAGAGTGATCTATTATATAGAGTCATTACACACAGAGGGATCTATTATATAGAGTCATTACATGCAGAGGGATCTATTATATAGAGTCATTACACACAGAGGGATCTATTATATAAAGTCATTACACACAGAGGGATCTATTATATAGAGTCATTACACACAGAGTGATCAATTATATAGAGTCATTACACACAGATGGATCTATTATAGAGTCATTACACACAGAGGGATCTAATATATAGAGTCATTACACACAGAGGGATCTATTATATAGAGTCATTACACACAGAGGGATCTATTATATAGAGTCATTGCACGCAGAGGGATCTATTATATAGAGTCATTACACACAGAGGGATCTATTATATAGAGTCATTACACACAGAGGGATCTATTATATAGAGTCATTACACACAGAGGGATCTATTATATAGAGTCATTATACACAGAGGGATCTATTATATAGAGTCATTACACACAGAGGGATCTATTATATAGAGTCATTACACAGAGGGATCTATTATATAGAGTCATTACACGCAGAGGGATCTATTATATAGAGTCATTACATTCAGAGCGATCTATTATATAGAGTCATTACACACAGAGGGAACTATTATATAGAGTCATTACACACAGAGGGATCTATTATAGAGTCATTACACACAGAGCGATCTATTATATAGAGTCATTACACACAGAGGGATCTATTATATAGAGTCATTACACACAGAGGGATCTATTATAGAGTCATTACACACAGAGGGATCTATTATATAGAGTCATTACACACAGAGGGATCTATTATATAGAGCCATTACACGCAGAGGGATCTATTATATAGAGTCATTACACACAGAGAGATCTATTATATAAAGTCATTACACACAGAGTGATCTATTATATAGAGTCATTACGCACAGAGTGATCTATTATATAGAGTCAATACACACAGAGGGATCTATTATATAGAGTCATTACACACAGAGGGATCTATTATATAGAGTCATTACACACAGAGGGATCTATTATATAGAGTCATTACACACAGAGGGATCTATTATATAGAGTCATTACACGCAGAGGGATCTATTATATAGAGTCATTACACGCAGAGGGATCTATTATATAGAGTCATTACACGCAGAGGGATCTATTATATAGAGTCATTACACAGAGGGATCTATTATATAGAGTCATTACACGCAGAGGGATCTATTATATAGAGTCATTACACACAGAGCGATCTATTATATAGAGTCATTACACACAGAGGGATCTATTATTTAGAGTCATTACACACAGAGCGATCTATTATATAGAGTCATTACACACAGAGGGATCTATTATATAGAGTCATTACACACAGAGGGATCTATTATATAGAGTCATTACACGCAGAGGGATCTATTATATAGAGTCATTACACACAGAGGGATCTATTATATAGAGTCATTACACACAGAGGGATCTATTATAGAGTCATTACACACAGAGGGATCTATTATATAGTCATTACACACAGAGGGATCTATTATATAGAGTCATTACACACAGAGCAATCTATTATATAGAGTCATTACACACAGAGTGATCTATTATATAGAGTCATTACACGCAGAGGGATCTACTATATAGAGTCATTACACACAGAGCGATCTATTATATAGAGTCATTACACACAGAGGGATCTATTATATAGAGTCATTACACACAGAGGGATCTATTATAGAGTCATTACACACAGAGCGATCTATTATATAGAGTCATTACACACAGAGGGATCTATTATATAGAGTCATTACACACAGAGGGATATATTATAGAGTCATTACACACAGAGGGATCTATTATATAGAGTCATTACACACAGAGGGATCTATTATATAGAGCCATTACACGCAGAGGGATCTATTATATAGAGTCATTACACACAGAGAGATCTATTATATAGAGTCATTACACACAGAGTGATCTATTATATAGAGTCATTACGCACAGAGTGATCTATTATATAGAGTCATTACACACAGAGTAATCTATTATATAGAGTCATTACACGCAGAGGGATCTATTATATAGAGTCATTACACACAGAGGGATCTATTATATAAAGTCATTACACACAGAGGGATCTATTATATAGAGTCATTACACATAGAGTGATCTATTATATAGAGTCATTACACACAGATGGATCTATTATAGAGTCATTACACACAGAGGGATCTATTATATAGAGTCATTAAACACAGAGGGATCTATTATATAGAGTCATTACACGCAGAGGGATCTATTATATAGAGTCATTACACGCAGAGGGATCTATTATAGAGTCATTACACGCAGAGGGATCTATTATATAGAGTCATTACACGCAGAGGGATCTATTATATAGAGTCATTACACAGAGGGATCTATTATATAGAGTCATTACACGCAGAGGGATCTATTATATAGAGTCATTACACACAGAGCGATCTATTATATAGAGTCATTACACACAGAGGGATCTATTATATAGAGTCATTACACAAAGAGGGATCTATTATAGAGTCATTACACACAGAGCGATCTATTATATAGAGTAATTACACACAGGGATCTATTATATAGAGTCATTACACACAGAGGGATCTATTATAGAGTCATTACACACAGAGGGATCTATTATATAGAGTCATTACACACAGAGGGATCTATTATATAGAGCCATTACACGCAGAGTGATCTATTATATAGAGTCATTACACACAGAGAGATCTATTATATAGAGTCATTACACACAGAGTGATCTATTATATAGAGTCATTACGCACAGAGTGATCTTTTATATAGAGTCATTACACACAGAGGGATCTATTATATAGAGTCATTACACGCAGAGGGATCTATTATATAGAGTCATTACACACAGAGGGATCTATTATATAAAGTCATTACACACAGAGGGATCTATTATATAGAGTCATTACACACAGAGTGATCAATTATATAGAGTCATTACACACAGATGGATCTATTATAGAGTCATTACACACAGAGGGATCTAATATATAGAGTCATTACACACAGAGGGATCTATTATATAGAGTCATTACACACAGAGGGATCTATTATATAGAGTCATTGCACGCAGAGGGATCTATTATATAGAGTCATTACACACAGAGGGATCTATTATATAGAGTCATTACACACAGAGGGATCTATTATATAGAGTCATTACACACAGAGGGATCTATTATATAGAGTCATTATACACAGAGGGATCTGTTATATAGAGTCATTACACACAGAGGGAACTATTATATAGAGTCATTACACACAGAGGGATCTATTATATAGAGTCATTACACACAGAGTGATCTATTATATAGAGTCATTACACACAGAGGGATCTATTATATAGAGTCATTACACAGAGGGATCTATTATATAGAGTCATTACACGCAGAGGGATCTATTATATAGAGTCATTACATTCAGAGCGATCTATTATATAGAGTCATTACACACAGAGGGATCTATTATATAGAGTCATTACACACAGAGGGATCTATTATAGAGTCATTACACACAGAGCGATCTATTATATAGAGTCATTACACACAGAGGGATCTATTATATAGAGTCATTACACACAGAGGGATCTATTATAGAGTCATTACACACAGAGGGATCTATTATATAGAGTCATTACACACAGAGGGATCTATTATATAGAGCCATTACACGCAGAGGGATCTATTATATAGAGTCATTACACACAGAGAGATCTATTATATAAAGTCATTACACACAGAGTGATCTATTATATAGAGTCATTACGCACAGAGTGATCTATTATATAGAGTCAATACACACAGAGGGATCTATTATATAGAGTCAATACACACAGAGGGATCTATTATATAGAGTCATTACACACAGAGGGATCTATTATATAGAGTCATTACACACAGAGGGATCTATTATATAGAGTCATTGCACGCAGAGGGATCTATTATATAGAGTCATTACACGCAGAGGGATCTATTATATAGAGTCATTACACGCAGAGGGATCTATTATATAGAGTCATTACACAGAGGGATCTATTATATAGAGTCATTACACGCAGAGGGATCTATTATATAGAGTCATTACACACAGAGCGATCTATTATATAGAGTCATTACACACAGAGGGATCTATTATATAGAGTCATTACACACAGAGCGATCTATTATATAGAGTCATTACACACAGGGATCTATTATATAGAGTCATTACACACAGAGGGATCTATTATAGAGTCATTACACACAGAGGGATCTATTATATAGAGTCATTACACACAGAGGGATCTATTATATAGAGTCATTACACACAGATGGATCTATTATAGAGTCATTACACACAGAGGGATCTAATATATAGAGTCATTACACACAGAGGGATCTATTATATAGAGTCATTACACACAGAGGGATCTATTATATAGAGTCATTGCACGCAGAGGGATCTATTATATAGAGTCATTACACGCAGAGGGATCTATTATATAGAGTCATTACACACAGAGGGATCTATTATATACAGTCATTACACACAGAGTGATCTATTATATAGAGTCATTACACACAGGGATCTATTATATACAGTCATTACACACAGGGATCTTTTATATAGAGTCATTACACACAGAGGGATCTATTATATAGAGTCATTACACACAGGGAACTATTATATATAGTCATTACACACAGAGGGATCTATTATATAGAGTCATTACACGCAGAGGGATCTATTATATAGAGTCATTACACACAGAGGGATCTGTTATATAGAGTCATTACACACAGAGGGATCTATTATATAGAGTCAATACACACAGAGTGATCTATTATATAGAGTCATTACACACAGAGTGTTCTATTATATAGAGTCATTACACACAGAGGGATCTATTATATAGAGACATTACACACAGTGATCTATTATATAGAGTCATTACACACAGAGGGATCTATTATATAGAGTCATTACACACAGAGGGATCTATTATATAGAGTCATTACACACAGAGGGATCTATTACATAGAGTCATTACACACAGGGAGCTATTATATAGAGTTATTACACACAGAGCGATCTATTATAGAGAGTCACTACACGCAGAGGGATCTATTATATAGAGTCATTACACACAGGGAGCTATTATATAGACTCATTACACGCAGAGTGATCTATTATATAGAGTCATTACACACAGAGCGATCTATTATATAGACTCATTACATGCAGAGGGATCTATTATATAGAGTCATTACACACAGAGGATCTATTATATAGAGTCATTACACACAGAGGGATCTATTATATAGAGTCATTACACAGAGGGATCTATTATATAGAGTCATTACACGCAGAGGGATCTATTATATAGAGTCATTACACGCAAAGGGATCTATTATATAGAGTCATTACACACAGAGGGATCTATTATATAGAGTCATTACACACAGAGGGATCTATTATATAGAGTCATTACACACAGAGGGATCTATTATATAGAGTCATTACACACAGAGAGATCTATTATATAGAGTCATTACACACAGAGGGATCTATTATATAGAGACATTACACACAGAGGGATCTATTATATAAAGTCATTACACACAGAGGGATCTATTATATAGAGTCATTACACACAGAGCGATCTATTATATAGAGTCAATACACACAGAGCGATCTAATATATAAAGTCATTACACACAGAGGGATCTATTATATAGAGTCATTACACACAGAGGGATCTATTTTATAGAGTCATTACAGACAGAGGGATCTATTATATAGAGTCATTACACACAGAGGGATCTATTATATAGACTCATTACACACAGAGTGATTTATTATATAGAGTCATTACACACAGAGGGATCTATTATATAGAGTCATTACACACAGAGGGATCTATTATATAGAGTCATTACACACAAGGATCTATTATATAGAGTCATTACACACAGAGGGATCTATTATATAGAGTCATTACACACAGAGGGATCTATTATATAGAGTCATTACACACAGAGCGATCTATTATATAGAGTCATTACACACAGCGATCTATTATATAGAGTCATTACACAGAGGGATCTATTATATAGAGTCATTACACGCAGAGGGATCTATTATATAGAGTCATTACACGCTGAGGGATCTATTATATAGAGTCATTACACACAGAGCGATCTATTATATAGAGTCATTACACACAGCGATCTATTATATAGAGTCATTACACAAAGAGGGATCTATTATATAGAGTCATTACACACAGAGTGATCTATTATATAGAGTCATTACACACAGAGGGATCTATTATATAGAGTCATTAGACGCAGAGGGATCTATTATATAGAGTCATTACACACAGAGAGATCTATTATATAGAGTCATTACACACAGAGGGATCGATTATATAGAGTCATTACACACAGCTATCTATTATATAGAGTCATTACACACAGAGTGATCTATTATATAGAGTCATTGCACAAAGAGGGATCTATTATATAGAGACATTACACACAGAGGGATCTATTATATAGAGTCATTACACACAAAGATCTGTTATATAGAGTCATTACACACAGAGTGATATATTATATAGAGTCATTACACGCAGAGGGATCTATTATATAGAGACATCACACACAGAGGGATCTATTATATAGAGTCATTACACACAGAGGGATCTATTATATAGAGTCATTACACACAGAGGGATCTATTATATAGTCATTACACAAAGAGCGATCTATTATATAGAGTCATTACACACAGAGGGATCTATTATATAGAGTCATTACCCACAGAGGGATCTATTATATAGAGACATTACACACAGAGGGATCTATTATATAGAGTCATTACATACAGAGGGATCTATTATATAGTCATTACACACAGAGGGATCTATTATATAGTCATTACACCCAGAGCGATCAATTATATAGAGTCATTACACACAAAGGGATCTATTATATAGAGTCATTACACACAGAGTGATCTATTATATAGAGTCATTACACGCAGACGGATCTATTATATAGAGTCATTATACACAGAGGATCTATTATATACAGTCATTACACGCAGACGGATCTATTATATAGAGTCATTACACGCAGAGGGATCTATTATATAGAGTCATTACACACAGAGGGATCTATTATATAGAGTCATTACACACAGAGGGATCTATTATATAGAGTCATTACACACAGGGATCTATTATATAGAGTCATTGCACACAGAGGGATCTATTATATAGAGTCATTACACACAGGGATCTATTATATAGAGTCATTACACACAGAGGGATCTATTATATAGAGTCATTACACACAGAGGGATCTATTAAATACAGTCATTACACACAGAGGGATCTATTATATAGAGTCATTACGCACAGAGGGATCTATTATATAGAGTCATTACACACAGAGGGATCTGTTATATAGAGTCATTACACACAGAGTGATCTATTATATAGAGTCATTACACACAGAGCGATCTGTTATATAGAGTCATTACACACAGAGTGATCTATTATGTAGAGTCATTACACACAGAGGGATCTATTATATAGAGTCATTACACACAGAGGGATCTATTATATAGAGTCATTACACACAGAGGGATCTATTATATAGAGTCATTACACACAGAGCAATCTATTATATAGAGTCATTACACACAGAGCGATCTATTATATAGAGTCATTACACACAGAGCGATCTATTATATAGAGTCATTACACACAGAGGGATCTATTATATAGAGTCATTACACACAGAGGGATCTATTCTATAGATTCATTACACACAGATTGATCTATTATATAGAGTCATTACACACAGAGCGGTCTGTTATATATTGTCATTACACACAGAGGGATCTATTATATAGAGTCATTACACACAGAGGGATCTATTATATAGAATCATTACACACAGAGGGATCTATTATATAGAGTCATTACACACAGAGGGATCTATTATATAGAGTCATTACACACAGAGGGATCTATTATATAGAATCATTACACACAGAGGGATCTATTATATAGAGTCATTACACACAGAGCGATCTATTATATAGAGTCATTACACACAGATTGATCTATTATATAGAGTCATTACACACAGATTGATCTATTATATAGAGTCATTACACACAGAGCGGTCTGTTATATAGAGTCATTACACACAGATTGATCTATTATATAGAGTCATTACACACAGAGCGGTCTGTTATATATTGTCATTACACACAGAGGGATCTATTATATAGAGTCATTACACACAGAGGGATCTATTATATAGAATCATTACACACAGAGGGATCTATTATATAGAGTCAATACACACAGAGCGATCTATTATATAGCGTCATTACACACAGAGGGATCTATTATATAGAGTGATTACACACAGAGAGATCTATTATATAGAGTCATTACACACAGAGCGATCTATTATATATAGTCATTACACACAGAGGGATCTATTATATAGAGTCATTACACACAGAGCGATCTATTATATATAGTCATTACAGACAGAGTGATCTATTATATAGAGTCATTACACACAGAGGTATCTATTATATAGAGTCATTACACACAGAGGGATCTATTATATAGAGTCATTACACACAGAGCGATCTATTATATATAGTCATTACAGACAGAGTGATCTATTATATAGAGTCATTACACACAGAGTGATCTATTATATAGAGACATTACACACAGAGGGATCTATTATATAGAGTCATTACACACAGAGGGATCTATTATATAGAGTCATTACACACAAAGTGATCTATTATATAGAGTCATTACACACAGAGCGATCTATTATATAGAGTCATTACACACAGAGCGATCTATTATATAGAGTCATTACACACAGCGATCTATTATATAGAGTCATTACACAGAGGGATCTATTATATAGAGTCATTTCACAAAGAGGGATCTATTATATAGAGACATTACACACAGAGGGATCTATTATATAGAGTCATTACACACAAGGATCTATTATATAGAGTCATTACACACAGAGGGATCTATTATATAGAGTCATTACACGCAGAGGGATCTATTATATAGAGTCATTACACACAGAGTGATCTATTATATAGAGTCATTACACACAGAGCGATCTATTATATAGAGTCATTACACACAGCGATCTATTATATAGAGTCATTACACACAGAGTGATCTATTATATAGAGTCATTGCACAAAGAGGGATCTATTATATAGAGACATTACACACAGAGGGATCTTTTATATAGTGTCATTGCACAAAGAGGGATCTATTATATAGAGACATTACACACAGAGGGATCTATTATATAGAGTCATTACACACAGAGGGATCTATTATATAGAGTCATTACACACAAGGATCTATTATATAGGGTCATTACACACAGAGTGATCTATTATATAGAGTCATTACACGCAGAGGGATCTATTATATAGAGTCATTACACACAGCGATCTATTATATAGAGTCATTACACACAGAGTGATCTATTATATAGAGTCATTGCACAAAGAGGGATCTATTATATAGAGACATTACACACAGAGGGATCTATTATATAGAGTCATTACACACAAGGATCTATTATATAGAGTCATTACGCACAGAGGGATCTATTATATAGAGTCATTACACACAGAGGGATCTGTTATATAGAGTCATTACACACAGAGTGATCTATTATATAGAGTCATTACACACAGAGCGATCTGTTATATAGAGTCATTACACACAGAGTGATCTATTATGTAGAGTCATTACACACAGAGGGATCTATTATATAGAGTCATTACACACAGAGGGATCTATTATATAGAGTCATTACACACAGAGGGATCTATTATATAGAGTCATTACACACAGAGCAATCTATTATATAGAGTCATTACACACAGAGCAATCTATTATATAGAGTCATTACACACAGAGGGATCTATTATATAGAGTCATTACACACAGATTGATCTATTATATAGAGTCATTACACACAGAGCGGTCTGTTATATAGAGTCATTACACACAGTGGGATCTATTATATAGAGTCATTACACACAGACGGATCTATTATATAGAATCATTACACACAGAGGGATCTATTATATAGAGTCATTACACACAGAGTGATCTATTATATAGAGTCATTACACACAGAGGGATCTATTATATAGAGTCATTACACACAGAGGGATCTATTATATAGAGTCATTACACACAGAGCGATCTATTATATAGCGTCATTACACACAGAGGGATCTATTATATAGAGTGATTACACACAGAGGGATCTATTATATAGAGTCATTACACACAGAGCGATCTATTATATATAGTCATTACAGACAGAGTGATCTATTATATAGAGTCATTACACACAGAGGTATCTATTATATAGAGTCATTACACACAGAGGGATCTATTATATAGAGTCATTACACACAGAGAGATCTATTATATAGAGTCATTACACACAGAGCGATCTGTTATATAGAGTCATTACACACAGAGTGATCTATTATATAGAGACATTACACACAGAGGGATCTATTATATAGAGTCATTACACACAGAGGGATCTATTATATAGAGTCATTACACACAAAGTGATCTATTATATAGAGTCATTACACACAGAGGGATCTATTATATAGAGTCATTACACGCAGAGGGATCTATTATATAGAGTCATTGCACGCAGAGGGATCTATTATATAGAGTCATTACACGCAGAGGGATCTATCATATAGAGTCATTCCACACAGAGTGATCTATTATATAGAGTCATTACACACAGGGATCTATTATATAGAGTCATTACAAACAGGGATCTATTATATAGAGTCATTACACACAGAGGGATCTATTATATAGAGTCATTACACACAGGGATCTATTATATATAGTCATTACACACAGAGGGATCTATTATATAGAGTCATTACACGCAGAGGGATCTATTATATAGAGTCATTACACGCAGAGGGATCTATTATATAGAGTCATTACACACAGGGATCTGTTATATAGAGTCATTACACACAGAGGGATCTATTATATAGAGTCATTACACACAGAGTGATCTATTATATAGAGTCATTACACACAGAGTGATCTATTATATAGAGTCATTACACACAGAGGGATCTATTATATAGAGTCATTACACACAGTGATCTATTATATAGAGTCATTACACACAGAGCGATCTATTATATATAGTCATTACAGACAGAGTGATCTATTATATAGAGTCATTACACACAGAGGTATCTATTATATAGAGTCATTACACACAGAGGGATCTATTATATAGAATCATTACACACAGAGGGATCTATTATATAGAGTCATTACACACAGAGGGATCTATTATATAGAGTCATTACACACAGAGGGATCTATTATATAGAGTCATTACACACAGAGCGATCTATTATATAGCGTCATTACACACAGAGGGATCTATTATACAGAGTCATTACACACAGAGGGATCTATTATATAGAGTCATTACACACAGAGCGATCTATTATATATAGTCATTACAGACAGAGTGATCTATTATATAGAGTCATTACACACAGAGGTATCTATTATATAGAGTCATTACACACAGAGGGATCTATTATATAGAGTCATTACACACAGAGGGATCTATTATATAGAGTCATTACACACAGAGGGATCTATTATATAGAGTCATTGCACGCAGAGGGATCTATTATATAGAGTCATTACACGCAGAGGGATCTATTATATAGAGTCATTACACACAGAGGGATCTATTATATAGAGTCATTACTCACAGAGGGATCTATTATATAGAGTCATTACACACAGAGTGATCTATTATATAGAGTCATTACACACAGAGCAATCTATTATATAGAGTCATTACACACAGAGAGATCTATTATATAGAGTCATTACACACAGAGCGATCTATTATATAGAGTCATTACACACAGAGGGATCTATTATATAGAGTCATTACACACAGAGTGATCTATTATATAGAGTCATTACACACAGAGCGATCTGTTATATAGAGTCATTACACACAGAGTGATCTATTATATAGAGACATTACACACAGAGGGATCTATTATATAGAGTCATTACACACAGAGGGATCTATTATATAGAGTCATTACACACAAAGTGATCTATTATATAGAGTCATTACACACAGAGGGATCTATTATATAGAGTCATTACACGCAGAGGGATCTATTATATAGAGTCATTGCACGCAGAGGGATCTATTATATAGAGTCATTACACGCAGAGGGATCTATCATATAGAGTCATTCCACACAGAGTGATCTATTATATAGAGTCATTACACACAGGGATCTATTATATAGAGTCATTACAAACAGGGATCTATTATATAGAGTCATTACACACAGAGGGATCTATTATATAGAGTCATTACACACAGGGATCTATTATATATAGTCATTACACACAGAGGGATCTATTATATAGAGTCATTACACGCAGAGGGATCTATTATATAGAGTCATTACACGCAGAGGGATCTATTATATAGAGTCATTACACACAGGGATCTGTTATATAGAGTCATTACACACAGAGGGATCTATTATATAGAGTCATTACACACAGAGTGATCTATTATATAGAGTCATTACACACAGAGTGATCTATTATATAGAGTCATTACACACAGAGGGATCTATTATATAGAGTCATTACACACAGTGATCTATTATATAGAGTCATTACACACAGAGCGATCTATTATATATAGTCATTACAGACAGAGTGATCTATTATATAGAGTCATTACACACAGAGGTATCTATTATATAGAGTCATTACACACAGAGGGATCTATTATATAGAATCATTACACACAGAGGGATCTATTATATAGAGTCATTACACAGAGAGGGATCTATTATATAGAGTCATTACACACAGAGGGATCTATTATATAGAGTCATTACACACAGAGCGATCTATTATATAGCGTCATTACACACAGAGGGATCTATTATACAGAGTCATTACACACAGAGGGATCTATTATATAGAGTCATTACACACAGAGCGATCTATTATATATAGTCATTACAGACAGAGTGATCTATTATATAGAGTCATTACACACAGAGGTATCTATTATATAGAGTCATTACACACAGAGGGATCTATTATATAGAGTCATTACACACAGAGAGATCTATTATATAGAGTCATTACACACAAAGTGATCTATTATATAGAGTCATTACACACAGAGGGATCTATTATATAGAGTCATTACACACAGAGGGATCTATTATATAGAGTCATTGCCCGCAGAGGGATCTATTATATAGAGTCATTACACGCAGAGGGATCTATTATATAGAGTCATTACACACAGAGGGATCTATTATATAGAGTCATTACTCACAGAGGGATCTATTATATAGAGTCATTACACACAGAGTGATCTATTATATAGAGTCATTACACACAGAGCAATCTATTATATAGAGTAATTACACACAGAGAGATCTATTATATAGAGTCATTACACACAGAGCGATCTGTTATATAGAGTCATTACACACAGAGTGATCTATTATATAGAGACATTACACACAGAGAGATCTATTATATAGAGTCATTACACACAGAGGGATCTATTATATAGAGTCATTACACACAAAGTGATCTATTATATAGAGTCATTACACACAGAGGGATCTATTATATAGAGTCATTACACACAGAGGGATCTATTATATAGAGTCATTGCACGCAGAGGGATCTATTATATAGAGTCATTACACGCAGAGGGATCTATTATATAGAGTCATTACACACAGAGGGATCTATTATATAGAGTCATTACACACATAGGGATCTATTATATAGAGTCATTACACACAGAGTGATCTATTATATAGAGTCATTACACACAGAGGGATCTATTATATAGAGTCATTACACACAGAGCAATCTATTATATAGAGTCATTACACACAGAGTGATCTATTATATAGCGTCATTACACACAGAGGGATCTATTATATAGAGTCATTACACACAGAGGGATCTATTATATAGAATCATTACACACAGAGGGATCTATTATATAGAGTCATTACACACAGAGTGATCTATTATATAGAGTCATTACACATAGAGGGATCTATTATATAGAGTCATTACACACAGAGTGATCTATTATATAGAGTCATTACACATAGAGGGATCTATTATATAGAGTCATTACACACAGAGGGATCTATTATATAGAGTCATTACACACAGAGCGATCTGTTATATATAGTCATTACAGACAGAGTGATCTATTATATAGAGTCATTACACACAGAGGTATGTATTATATAGAGTCATTACACACAGAGGGATCTATTATATAGAGTCATTACACACAGAGAGATCTATTATATAGAGTCATTACACACAGAGCGATCTGTTATATAGAGTCATTACACACAGAGTGATCTTTTATATAGAGACATTACACACAGCTGGATCTATTATATATAGTCATTACACACAGAGGGATCTATTATATAGAGTCATTACACACAAAGTGATCTATTATATAGAGTCATTACACACAGAGTGATCTATTATATAGAGTCATTACACACAGAGGGATCTATTATATAGAGTCATTACACACAGAGTGATCTATTATATAGAGTCATTACACACAGAGGGATCTATTATATAGAGTCATTACACACAGAGCGATCTATTATATAGAGTCATTACACACAGAGGGATCTATTATATTGTCATTACACACAGAGGGATCTATTATATAGAGTCATTACACACAGAGGGATCTATTATATAGTCATTACACACAGAGGGATCTATTATATAGAGTCATTACACACAGAGTGATCTATTATATAGTCATTACACACAGAGGGATCTATTATATAGAGTCATTACACAGAGTGATCTATTATATAGAGTCATTACACACAGAGCGATCTATTATATAGAGTCATTACACACAGAGGAATCTATTATATAGAGTCATTACACACAGAGGGATCTATTATATAGAGTCATTACACACAGAGGGATCTATTATATAGAGTCATTACACACAGAGGGATCTATTATATAGAGTCATTACACACAGAGCGATCTATTATATAGAGTCATTACACACAGAGTGATCTTTTATATAGAGTCATTACACACAGAGTGATCTATTATATAGAGTCATTACACACAGAGGGATCTATTATATAGAGTCATTACACACAGAGTGATCTATTATATAGAGTCATTACACACAGAGCGATCTATTATATAGAGTCATTACACACAGAGGGATCTATTATATAGAGTCATTACACGCAGAGGGATCTATTATATAGAGTCATTACACACAAAGGGATCTATTATATAGAGTCATTACACACAGAGGGATCTATTATATAGTGTCATTACACATAGAGGGATCTATTATATAGAGTCATTACACACAAAGGGATCTATTATATAGAGTCATTACACACAGAGGGATCTATTATATAGAGTCATTACACATAGAGGGATCTATTATATAGAGTCATTACACGCAGAGTGATCTATTATATAGAGTCATTACACACAGAGGGATCTATTATATAGTCATTACAAGCAGAAGGATCTATTCTATAGAGTCATTACACACAGAGCGATCTATTATATAGAGTCATTACACACAGAGGGATCTATTATATAGAGTCATTACACACAGAGCGATCTATTATATAGAGTCATTACACACAGAGGGATCTATTCTATAGAGTCATTACATTCAGAGCGATCTATTATATAGAGTCATTACACACAGAGGGATCTATTATATAGAGTCATTACACACAGAGGGATCTATTATAGAGTCATTACACACAGAGCGATCTATTATATAGAGTCATTACACACAGAGGGATCTATTATATAGAGTCATTACACACAGAGGGATCTATTATAGAGTCATTACACACAGAGGGATCTATTATATAGAGTCATTACACACAGAGGGATCTATTATATAGAGCCATTACACGCAGAGGGATCTATTATATAGAGTCATTACACACAGAGAGATCTATTATATAAAGTCATTACACACAGAGTGATCTATTATATAGAGTCATTACGCACAGAGTGATCTATTATATAGAGTCAATACACACAGAGGGATCTATTATATAGAGTCAATACACACAGAGGGATCTATTATATAGAGTCATTACACACAGAGGGATCTATTATATAGAGTCATTACACACAGAGGGATCTATTATATAGAGTCATTACACGCAGAGGGATCTATTATATAGAGTCATTACACGCAGAGGGATCTATTATATAGAGTCATTACACGCAGAGGGATCTATTATATAGAGTCATTACACAGAGGGATCTATTATATAGAGTCATTACACGCAGAGGGATCTATTATATAGAGTCATTACACACAGAGCGATCTATTATATAGAGTCATTACACACAGAGGGATCTATTATATAGAGTCATTACACACAGAGCGATCTATTATATAGAGTCATTACACACAGGGATCTATTATATAGAGTCATTACACACAGAGGGATCTATTATAGAGTCATTACACACAGAGGGATCTATTATATAGAGTCATTACACACAGAGGGATCTATTATATAGAGTCATTACACACAGATGGATCTATTATAGAGTCATTACACACAGAGGGATCTAATATATAGAGTCATTACACACAGAGGGATCTATTATATAGAGTCATTACACACAGAGGGATCTATTATATAGAGTCATTGCACGCAGAGGGATCTATTATATACAGTCATTACACGCAGAGGGATCTATTATATAGAGTCATTACACACAGAGGGATCTATTATATACAGTCATTACACACAGAGTGATCTATTATATAGAGTCATTACACACAGGGATCTATTATATACAGTCATTACACACAGGGATCTTTTATATAGAGTCATTACACACAGAGGGATCTATTATATAGAGTCATTACACACAGGGAACTATTATATATAGTCATTACACACAGAGGGATCTATTATATAGAGTCATTACACGCAGAGGGATCTATTATATAGAGTCATTACACACAGAGGGATCTGTTATATAGAGTCATTACACACAGAGGGATCTATTATATAGAGTCAATACACACAGAGTGATCTATTATATAGAGTCATTACACACAGAGTGTTCTATTATATAGAGTCATTACACACAGAGGGATCTATTATATAGAGACATTACACACAGTGATCTATTATATAGAGTCATTACACACAGAGGGATCTATTATATAGAGTCATTACACACAGAGGGATCTATTATATAGAGTCATTACACACAGAGGGATCTATTACATAGAGTCATTACACACAGGGAGCTATTATATAGAGTTATTACACACAGAGCGATCTATTATAGAGAGTCACTACACGCAGAGGGATCTATTATATAGAGTCATTACACACAGGGAGCTATTATATAGACTCATTACACGCAGAGTGATCTATTATATAGAGTCATTACACACAGAGCGATCTATTATATAGACTCATTACATGCAGAGGGATCTATTATATAGAGTCATTACACACAGAGGATCTATTATATAGAGTCATTACACACAGAGGGATCTATTATATAGAGTCATTACACAGAGGGATCTATTATATAGAGTCATTACACGCAGAGGGATCTATTATATAGAGTCATTACACGCAAAGGGATCTATTATACAGAGTCATTACCACAGAGGGATCTATTATATAGAGTCATTACACACAGAGGGATCTATTATATAGAGTCATTACACACAGAGGGATCTATTATATAGAGTCATTACACACAGAGAGATCTATTATATAGAGTCATTACACACAGAGGGATCTATTATATAGAGACATTACACACAGAGGGATCTATTATATAAAGTCATTACACACAGAGGGATCTATTATATAGAGTCATTACACACAGAGCGATCTATTATATAGAGTCAATACACACAGAGCGATCTAATATATAAAGTCATTACACACAGAGGGATCTATTATATAGAGTCATTACACACAGAGGGATCTATTTTATAGAGTCATTACAGACAGAGGGATCTATTATATAGAGTCATTACACACAGAGGGATCTATTATATAGACTCATTACACACAGAGTGATTTATTATATAGAGTCATTACACACAGAGGGATCTATTATATAGAGTCATTACACACAGAGGGATCTATTATATAGAGTCATTACACACAAGGATCTATTATATAGAGTCATTACACACAGAGGGATCTATTATATAGAGTCATTACACACAGAGGGATCTATTATATAGAGTCATTACACACAGAGCGATCTATTATATAGAGTCATTACACACAGCGATCTATTATATAGAGTCATTACACAGAGGGATCTATTATATAGAGTCATTACACGCAGAGGGATCTATTATATAGAGTCATTACACGCTGAGGGATCTATTATATAGAGTCATTACACACAGAGCGATCTATTATATAGAGTCATTACACACAGCGATCTATTATATAGAGTCATTACACAAAGAGGGATCTATTATATAGAGTCATTACACACAGAGTGATCTATTATATAGAGTCATTACACACAGAGGGATCTATTATATAGAGTCATTAGACGCAGAGGGATCTATTATATAGAGTCATTACACACAGAGAGATCTATTATATAGAGTCATTACACACAGAGGGATCGATTATATAGAGTCATTACACACAGCTATCTATTATATAGAGTCATTACACACAGAGTGATCTATTATATAGAGTCATTGCACAAAGAGGGATCTATTATATAGAGACATTACACACAGAGGGATCTATTATATAGAGTCATTACACACAAAGATCTGTTATATAGAGTCATTACACACAGAGTGATATATTATATAGAGTCATTACACGCAGAGGGATCTATTATATAGAGACATCACACACAGAGGGATCTATTATATAGAGTCATTACACACAGAGGGATCTATTATATAGAGTCATTACTCACAGAGGGATCTATTATATAGAGTCATTACACACAGAGTGATCTATTATATAGAGTCATTACACACAGAGCAATCTATTATATAGAGTCATTACACACAGAGAGATCTATTATATAGAGTCATTACACACAGAGCGATCTGTTATATAGAGTCATTACACACAGAGTGATCTATTATATAGAGACATTACACACAGAGAGATCTATTATATAGAGTCATTACACACAGAGGGATCTATTATATAGAGTCATTACACACAAAGTGATCTATTATATAGAGTCATTACACACAGAGGGATCTATTATATAGAGTCATTACACACAGAGGGATCTATTATATAGAGTCATTACACACATAGGGATCTATTATATAGAGTCATTACACACAGAGTGATCTATTATATAGAGTCATTACACACAGAGGGATCTATTATATAGAGTCATTACACACAGAGCAATCTATTATATAGAGTCATTACACACAGAGTGATCTATTATATAGCGTCATTACACACAGAGGGATCTATTATATAGAGTCATTACACACAGAGGGATCTATTATATAGAATCATTACACACAGAGGGATCTATTATATAGAGTCATTACACACAGAGTGATCTATTATATAGAGTCATTACACATAGAGGGATCTATTATATAGAGTCATTACACACAGAGTGATCTATTATATAGAGTCATTACACATAGAGGGATCTATTATATAGAGTCATTACACACAGAGGGATCTATTATATAGAGTCATTACACACAGAGCGATCTGTTATATATAGTCATTACAGACAGAGTGATCTATTATATAGAGTCATTACACACAGAGGTATGTATTATATAGAGTCATTACACACAGAGGGATCTATTATATAGAGTCATTACACACAGAGAGATCTATTATATAGAGTCATTACACACAGAGCGATCTGTTATATAGAGTCATTACACACAGAGTGATCTTTTATATAGAGACATTACACACAGCTGGATCTATTATATATAGTCATTACACACAGAGGGATCTATTATATAGAGTCATTACACACAAAGTGATGTATTATATAGAGTCATTACACACAGAGTGATCTATTATATAGAGTCATTACACACAGAGGGATCTATTATATAGAGTCATTACACACAGAGTGATCTATTATATAGAGTCATTACACACAGAGGGATCTATTATATAGAGTCATTACACACAGAGCGATCTATTATATAGAGTCATTACACACAGAGGGATCTATTATATTGTCATTACACACAGAGGGATCTATTATATAGAGTCATTACACACAGAGGGATCTATTATATAGTCATTACACACAGAGGGATCTATTATATAGAGTCATTACACACAGAGTGATCTATTATATAGTCATTACACACAGAGGGATCTATTATATAGAGTCATTACACAGAGTGATCTATTATATAGAGTCATTACACACAGAGGGATCTATTATATAGAGTCATTACACACAGAGGAATCTATTATATAGAGTCATTACACACAGAGGGATCTATTATATAGAGTCATTACACACAGAGGGATCTATTATATAGAGTCATTACACACAGAGCGATCTATTATATAGAGTCATTACACACAGAGTGATCTTTTATATAGAGTCATTACACACAGAGTGATCTATTATATAGAGTCATTACACACAGAGGGATCTATTATATAGAGTCATTACACACAGAGTGATCTATTATATAGAGTCATTACACACAGAGCGATCTATTATATAGAGTCATTACACACAGAGGGATCTATTATATAGAGTCATTACACGCAGAGGGATCTATTATATAGAGTCATTACACACAAAGGGATCTATTATATAGAGTCATTACACACAGAGGGATCTATTATATAGAGTCATTACACATAGAGGGATCTATTATATAGAGTCATTACACACAAAGGGATCTATTATATAGAGTCATTACACACAGAGGGATCTATTATATAGAGTCATTACACATAGAGGGATCTATTATATAGAGTCATTACACGCAGAGTGATCTATTATATAGAGTCATTACACACAGAGGGATCTATTATATAGTCATTACAAGCAGAAGGATCTATTCTATAGAGTCATTACACACAGAGCGATCTATTATATAGAGTCATTACACACAGAGGGATCTATTATATAGAGTCATTACACACAGAGGGATTGTCAGGCAAAAGGTATTTTTGCCCGAGTTTTAAAAAATGAGAGATGTTTTAAAAAAGAAAAAAAAAAACCCCACCCCCTATCTGTTTGTAAGTGAAGACATAGAACTCACTTTTGCTTTTCCCCAAACCAGGAATCTTTATGACCCGCCATAAAACCTCAGTCAAGGGCAAGCACTGGAACAAACCGGAAAATCCCTCCAAAAAATCCCATTGTTTAATTGTACAAACGTTTTATGCCAATTTTAATCACGCACAGGTCTGACAGAAACATCGGAACCACGTTTTTTGAATGCTCACCTTTTTCCCATTACAATAGTATAACTTGCATAACTGAGGAATGACCGGGAACTGAGATAATGGATTCTGAGCTTCTGAGCGTCATAGAGGTTTCATATTTAATATCTATCTTCATGAATATTGGTGACGGTCAAGATGATGTCTCCCTCTTGGATGTGGGACCCCCCCACACCAAGATATGGAATCTGAAGGATCTGTTAGGTCTTCTGCAGCTGGGTGGGCTCGCAAAGCCGAGCCCCCTTGTAAGGTAAATAAGGGGTGTTCCCCAGAGTTTTGGCTGCTTACTAAAAAGCAAATCGGCCATTTTCAGGTCATTCTTCTCAGGGACGTCGAACGCACGCACATCACACGGCGTAAGAAGAATCACCTCTAATTTCCGGGGAGCCGTCCCCCCCACAGAATCTGAGACCATCACCTTGTGAAGCAGGTTTTGCTATTACTTATCCCTTTTATTTTAATAACTGTTGATGCATACATGTAAATTGTCTCCTTTATAATATCTTGTATATATTTTGTAAACACTGCCCACCTTTTGGGAGTAAATCATTAATTATTTACCAGTTTCGTTCTTCTTGTCCTATGTCGAGCAAACACGTTCCTCACCCGCTAATTCACGTTACCTACCAGGTACCCGATCCACCTGTTAAGCGATCGGTGGTGGCAGTATACCAGTATTTATGTGATATTGTGGTTTGAGGGTGGCTGGTCGGAGGTATATATACGTTCCTGGAAGGAACTGGTGGTATATATACGTCCTGTCACATCACGTGCCACAATAGTCGACATAAATTAGAGCAGCTGCACCCGTGCTTATCCTCTGTCAATACCGTGTTTGACCAGCAGGATAAGGGGGCGCCAGAGAGCTGCAAGGTCTGACCCAAGAGTGGGTGTTGTTTTCGTGACACCAGGTAAGACGCTTCTGGCGTTGTCTATTGATCATGAGCGGCCTGACACCAGGAATGCGACACTTATAGTCCATGTCCTGGATACGTCTGTGTGTGGTGGCTCTTGAAGTAATGACTCCAGCAGCAGTCCACTCCTTGTGAATCTCCCCCAAATTTGTGAATGGCCTTTTCTTAACAATCCTTTCCAGGCTGCGGTTATCCCGGTTGCTTGTGCAGCTTTTTCTACCACACTTTTTCCTTCCACTCAACTCTCCATTAATATGCTTGGATACAGCACTCTGTGAACAGCCAGCTTCTTTACCAATGACGTTTTGTGGCTTACCCTCCTTGTGGAGGGTGTCAGTGACTGCCTTCTGGACATCTGTCAAGTCAGAAGTCTTCCCCATGATTGTGGAGCCTACTGAAACAGACTAAGGGACCTTTTTAAACGCGAAGGAAGCCTTTGCAGGTGTTTTTTGCTAATTATTTTAATTTACTGAGATAATGACTTTGTGTGTTCATTGGCTGTAAGCCAAAATCATCACCATTAACAGAAATAAACACTGAAAATAGATCCCTCTGCGTGTAATGACTCTATAAAATAGATCCCTCTGTGTGTAATGACTCTATATAATAGATCACTCTGTGTGTAATGACTCTATATAATAGATCCCTCTGCTTGTAATGACTCTATATAATAGATCCCTCCGTGTGTAATGACTCTATATAATAGATCCCTCTGTGTGTAATGACTCTATATAATAGATCCCTCTGTGTGTAATGACTCTATATAATAGAACCCTCTGTGTGTAATGACTCTATATAATAGATCCCTCTGTGTGTAATGACTCTATATAATAGATCGCTCTGTGCAATGACTCTATATAATAGATCCCTCTGTGTGTAATGACTCTATATAATAGATCCCTCTGTGTGTAATGACTCTATATAATAGATCCCTCTGCGTGTAATGACTCTATATAATAGAACCCTCTGTGTGTAATGACTCTATATAATAGATCCCTCTGTGTGTAATGACTCTATATAATAGATCCCTCTGTGTGTAATGACTCTATATAATAGATCCCGCTGTGTGTAATGACTCTATATTATAGATCCCTCTGTGTGTAATGACTCTATATAATAGATCCCTCTGTGTGTAATGACTCTATATAATAGATCGCTCTGTGCAATGACTCTATATAATAGATCCCTCTGTGTGTAATGACTCTATATAATAGATCCCTCTGTGTGTAATGACTCTATATAATAGATCCCTCTTTGTGTAATGACTCTATATAATAGAACCCTCTGTGTGTAATGTCTCTATATAATAGATCCCCCTGTGTGTAATGACTCTATATAATAGATCCCTCTGTGTGTAATGACTCTATATAATAGATCCCTCTGTGTGTAATGACTCTATATAATAGATTGCTCTGTGTGTAATGACTCTATATAATAGATCCCTCTGTGTGTAAAGACTCTATATAATAGATCGCTCTGTGTGTAATGACTCTATATAATAGATCGCTCTGTGCAATGACTCTATATAATAGAACCCTCTGTGTGTAATGACTCTATATAATAGATCCCTCTGTGTGTAATGACTCTATATAATAGATCCCTCTGTGTGTAATGACTCTATATAATAGATCACTCTGTGTGTAATGACTCTATATAATAGATCCCTCTGTGTGTAATGACTCTATATAATAGATCACTCTGTGTGTAATGACTCTATATAATAGATCCCTCTGCTTGTAATAACTCTATATAATAGATCCCTCCATGTGTAATGACTCTATATAATAGATCCCTCTGTGTGTAATGACTCTATATAATAGATCCCTCTGTGTGTAATGACTCTATATAATAGAAACCTCTGTGTGTAATGACTCTATATAATAGATCCCTCTGTGTGTAATGACTCTATATAATAGATCGCTCTGTGCAATGACTCTATATAATAGATCCCTCTGTGTGTAATGACTCTATATAATAGATCCCTCTGTGTGTAATGACTCTATATAATAGATCCCTCTGCGTGTAATGACTCTATATAATAGAACCCTCTGTGTGTAATGACTCTATATAATAGATTCCTCTGTGTGTAATGACTCTATATAATAAATCCCTCTGTGTGTAATGACTCTATATAATAGATCCCGCTGTGTGTAATGACTCTATATAATAGATCCCTCTGTGTATAATGACTCTATATAATAGATAGCTCTGCGTGTAATGACTCTATATAATAGATAGCTCTGTGCAATGACTCTATATAATAGATCCCTCTGTGTGTAATGACTCTATATAATAGATCCCTCTGTGTGTAATGACTCTATATAATAGATCCCTCTGTGTGTAATGACTCTATATAATAGATCGCTCTGTGCAATGACTCTATATAATAGATCCCTCTGTGTGTAATGACTCTATATAATAGATCCCTCTGTGTGTAATGACTCTATATAATAGATCCCTCTGTGTGTAATGACTCTATATAATAGAACCCTCTGTGTGTAATGACTCTATATAATAGATCCCCCTGTGTGTAATGACTCTATATAATAGATCCCTCTGTGTGTAATGACTCTATATAATAGATCCCTCTGTGTGTAATGACTCTATATAATAGATTGCTCTGTGTGTAATGACTCTATATAATAGATCCCTCTGTGTGTAAAGACTCTATATAATAGATCGCTCTGCGTGTAATGACTCTATATAATAGATCGGTCTGTGCAATGACTCTATATAATAGATCCCTCTGTGTGTAATGACTCTATATAATAGATCCCTCTGTGTGTAATGACTCTATATAATAGATCCCTCTGTGTGTAATGACTCTATATAATAGATCACTCTGTGTGTAATGACTATATAATAGATCCCTCTGTGTGTAATGACTCTATATAATAGATTCCTCTGTGTGTAATGACTCTATATAATAGATCCCTCTGCGTGTAATGACTCTATATAATAGATCCCTCTGTGTGTAATGACTCTATATAATATCTCTCTCTGTGTGTAATGACTCTATATAATAGATCCCTCTGTGTGTAATGATTCTATATAATAGATCCCTCTGTGTAATGACTCTATATAATAGATCACTCTGTGTGTAATGACTCTATATAATAGATCCCTCTGTGTGTAATGACTATATAATAGACCCCTCTGTGTGTAATGACTCTATATAATAGATCCCTTTGCGTGTAATGACTCTATATAATAGATCCCTCTGCGTGTAATGACTCTATATAATAGATCGCTCTGTGTGTAATGACTCTGTATAATAGATCCCTCTGCGTGTAATGACTCTATATAATAGATCCCTCTGTGTGTAATGACTCTATATAATATCTCTCTCTGTGTGTAATGACTCTATATAATAGATCCCTCTGTGTGTAATGATTCTATATAATAGATCCCTCTGTGTAATGACTCTATATAATAGATCACTCTGTGTGTAATGACTCTATATAATAGATCCCTCTGTGTGTAATGACTATATAATAGACCCCTCTGTGTGTAATGACTCTATATAATAGATCCCTTTGCGTGTAATGACTTTATATAATAGATCCCTCTGCGTGTAATGACTCTATATAATAGATCGCTCTGTGTGTAATGACTCTGTATAATAGATCCCTCTGTGTGTAATGACTCTATATAATAGATCCCTCTGTGTGTAATGACTCTATATAATAGATCCCTCTGTGTGTAATGACTCTATATAATAGATCCCTCTGTGTGTAATGACTGTATATAATAGATCCCTCTGTGTGTAATGACTCTATATAATAGATCCCTCTGTGTGTAATGACTCTATATAATAGATCGCTCTGTGTGTAATGACTCTGTATAATAGATCCCTCTGTGTGTAATGACTCTATATCATAGATCCCTCTGTGTGTAATAACTCTATATAATAGATCCCTCTGTGTGTAATGACTCTATATAATAGATCCCTCTGTGTGTAATGACTCTATATAATAGATCGCTCTGTGTGTAATGACTCTATATAATAGATCCCTCTTTGTGTAATAACTCTATATAATAGATCCCTCTGTGTGTAATAACTCTATATAATAGATCCCTCTGTGTGTAATGACTCTATATATTAGATCCCTCTGTGTGTAATGACTCTATATAATAGATCCCTCTGTGTGTAATGGCTCTATATAATAGATCCCTCTGTGTGTAATGACTCTATATAATAGATCCCTCTGTGTGTAATGACTCTATATAATAGATCCCTCTGTGTGTAATGACTCTATATAATAGACCCCTCTGTGTGTAATGACTCTATATAATAGATCCCTCTGTGTGTAATGACTCTATATAATAGATCCCTCTGTGTGTAATGACTCTATATAATAGATCCCTCTGTGTGTAATGACTTTATATAATAGATCCCTCTGTGTGTAATGACTCTATATAATAGATCCCTCTGTGTGTAATGACTCTATATAATAGATCGCTCTTTGTGTAATGACTCTGTATAATAGATCCCTCTGTGTGTAATGACTCTATATAATAGATCCCTCTGTGTGTAATGACTCTATATAATAGATCCCTCTGTGTGTAATGACTCTATATAATAGATCCCTCTGTGTGTAATGACTCTATATAATAGATCACTCTGCGTGTAATGACTCTATAATAGATCCCTCTGTGTGTAATGACTCTATATAATAGATCGCTCTTTGTGTAATGACTCTGTATAATAGATCCCTCTGTGTGTAATGACTCTATATAATAGATCCCTCTGTGTGTAATGACTCTATATAATAGATCCCTCTGTGTGTAATGGCTCTATATAATAGATCCCTCTCTGTGTAATGACTCTATATAATAGATCCCTCTGTGTGTAATGACTCTATATAATAGATCCCTCTGTGTGTAATGGCTCTATATAATAGATCCCTCTCTGTGTAATGACTCTATATAATAGATCCCTCTGTGTGTAATGACTCTGTATAATAGATCCCTCTGTGTGTAATGACTCTATATAATAGATCACTCTGTGTGTAATGACTCTATATAATAGATCCCTCTGTGTGTAATGGCTCTATATAATAGATCCCTCTCTGTGTAATGACTCTATATAATAGATCCCTCTGTGTGTAATGACTCTGTATAATAGATCCCTCTGTGTGTAATGACTCTATATAATAGATCCCTCTGTGTGTAATGACTCTATATAATAGATCCCTCTGTGTGTAATTACTCTGTATAATAGATCCCTCTGTGTGTAATGACTCTATAGAATAGATCCCTCTGTGTGTAATGACTCTATATAATAGATCCCTCTGTGTGTAATGACTCTATATAATAGATCCCTCTGTGTGTAATGACTCTATATAATAGATCCCTCTGTGTGTAATGACTCTATATAATAGATCCCTCTGTGTGTAATGACTCTATATAATAGAACCCTCTGTGTGTAATGACTCTATATAATAGATCCCCCTGTGTGTAATGACTCTATATAATAGATCCCTCTGTGTGTAATGACTCTATATAATAGATCCCTCTGTGTGTAATGACTCTATATAATAGATTGCTCTGTGTGTAATGACTCTATATAATAGATCCCTCTGTGTGTAAAGACTCTATATAATAGATCGCTCTGCGTCTAATGACTCTATATAATAGATCGCTCTGTGCAATGACTCTATATAATAGATCCCTCTGTGTGTAATGACTTTATATAATAGATCCCTCTGTGTGTAATGACTCTATATAATAGATCCCTCTGTGTGTAATGACTCTATATAATATCTCTCTCTGTGTGTAATGACTCTATATAATAGATCCCTCTGTGTGTAATGATTCTATATAATAGATCCCTCTGTGTAATGACTCTATATAATAGATCCCTCTGTGTGTAATGACTCTATATAATAGATTCCTCTGTGTGTAATGACTCTATATAATAGATCCCTCTGCGTGTAATGACTCTATATAATAGATCCCTCTGTGTGTAATGACTCTATATAATATCTCTCTCTGTGTGTAATGACTCTATATAATAGATCCCTCTGTGTGTAATGATTCTATATAATAGATCCCTCTGTGTAATGACTCTATATAATAGATCACTCTGTGTGTAATGACTCTATATAATAGATCCCTCTGTGTGTAATGACTATATAATAGACCCCTCTGTGTGTAATGACTCTATATAATAGATCCCTCTGTGTGTAATGACTCTATATAATAGATCCCTCTGTGTGTAATGACTCTATATAATAGATCCCTCTGTGTGTAATGACTCTATATAATAGATCCCTCTGTGTGTAATGACTGTATATAATAGATCCCTCTGTGTGTAATAACTCTATATAATAGATCCCTCTGTGTGTAATAACTCTATATAATAGATCCCTCTGTGTGTAATGACTCTATATAATAGATCCCTCTGTGTGTAATGACTCTATATAATAGATCCCTCTGTGTGTAATGGCTCTATATAATAGATCCCTCTGTGTGTAATGACTCTATATAATAGATCCCTCTGTGTGTAATGACTCTATATAATAGATCCCTCTGTGTGTAATGGCTCTATATAATAGACCCCTCTGTGTGTAATGACTCTATATAATAGATCCCTCTGTGTGTAATGACTTTATATAATAGATCCCTCTGTGTGTAATGACTCTATATAATAGATCCCTCTGTGTGTAATGACTCTATATAATAGATCGCTCTTTGTGTAATGACTCTGTATAATAGATCCCTCTGTGTGTAATGACTCTATATAATAGATCCCTCTGTGTGTAATGACTCTATATAATAGATCCCTCTGTGTGTAATGACTCTATATAATAGATCCCTCTGTGTGTAATGACTCTATATAATAGATCACTCTGCGTGTAATGACTCTATATAATAGATCCCTCTGTGTGTAATGACTTTATATAATAGATCCCTGTGTGTAATGACTCTATATAATAGATCCCTCTGTGTGTAATGACTCTATATAATAGATCACTCTGTGTGTAATGACTATATAATAGATCCCTCTGTGTGTAATGACTCTATATAATAGATTCCTCTGTGTGTAATGACTCTATATAATAGATCCCTCTGCGTGTAATGACTCTATATAATAGATCCCTCTGTGTGTAATGACTCTATATAATAGATTCCTCTGTGTGTAATGACTCTATATAATAGATCCCTCTGCGTGTAATGACTCTATATAATAGATCCCTCTGTGTGTAATGACTCTATATAATAGATCCCTCTGTGTGTAATGACTCTATATAATAGATCCCTCTGTGTGTAATGATTCTATATAATAGATCCATCTGTGTAATGACTCTATATAATAGATCACTCTGTGTGTAATGACTCTATATAATAGATCCCTCTGTGTGTAATGACTATATAATAGACCCCTCTGTGTGTAATGACTCTATATAATAGATCCCTTTGCGTGTAATGACTCTATATAATAGATCCCTCTGCGTGTAATGACTCTATATAATAGATCGCTCTGTGTGTAATGACTCTGTATAATAGATCCCTCTGTGTGTAATGACTCTATATAATAGATCCCTCTGTGTGTAATGACTCTATATAATAGATCCCTCTGTGTGTAATGACTCTATATAATAGATCCCTCTGTGTGTAATGACTGTATATAATAGATCCCTCTGTGTGTAATGACTCTATATAATAGATCCCTCTGTGTGTAATGACTCTATATAATAGATCGCTCTGTGTGTAATGACTCTATATAATAGATCCCTCTGTGTGTAATAACTCTATATAATAGATCCCTCTGTGTGTAATAACTCTATATAATAGATCCCTCTGTGTGTAATGACTCTATATAATAGATCCCTCTGTGTGTAATGACTCTATATAATAGATCCCTCTGTGTGTAATGGCTCTATATAATAGATCCCTCTGTGTGTAATGACTCTATATAATAGATCCCTCTGTGTGTAATGACTCTATATAATAGATCCCTCTGTGTGTAATGACTCTATATAATAGACCCCTCTGTGTGTAATGACTCTATATAATAGATCCCTCTGTGTGTAATGACTCTATATAATAGATCCCTCTGTGTGTAATGACTCTATATAATAGATCCCTCTGTGTGTAATGACTTTATATAATAGATCCCTCTGTGTGTAATGACTCTATATAATAGATCCCTCTGTGTGTAATGACTCTATATAATAGATCGCTCTTTGTGTAATGACTCTGTATAATAGATCCCTCTGTGTGTAATGACTCTATATAATAGATCCCTCTGTGTGTAATGACTCTATATAATAGATCCCTCTGTGTGTAATGACTCTATATAATAGATCCCTCTGTGTGTAATGACTCTATATAATAGATCACTCTGCGTGTAATGACTCTATATAATAGATCCCTCTGTGTGTAATGACTCTATGTAATAGATCACTCTGCGTGTAATGACTCTATATAATAGATCCCTCTGTGTGTAATGACTCTATATAATAGATCGCTCTTTGTGTAATGACTCTGTATAATAGATCCTTCTGTGTGTAATGACTCTATATAATAGATCCCTCTGTGTGTAATGACTCTATATAATAGATCCCTCTGTGTGTAATGACTCTATATAATAGATCCCTCTGTGTGTAATGGCTCTATATAATAGATCCCTCTCTGTGTAATGACTCTATATAATAGATCCCTCTGTGTGTAATGACTCTGTATAATAGATCCCTCTGTGTGTAACGACTCTATATAATAGATCCCTCTGTGTGTAATGACTCTATATAATAGATCCCTCTGTGTGTAATGACTCTATATAATAGATCCCTCTGTGTGTAATGACTCTATATAATAGATCCCTATGTGTGTAATGACTCTATATAATAGATCCCTCTGCGTGTAATGACTCTATATAATAGATCCCTCTGCATGTAATGACTCTATATAATAGATCCCTATGTGTGTAATGACTCTATATAATAGATCCCTCTGCGTGTAATGACTCTATATAATAGATCCCTCTGCATGTAATGTCTCTATATAATAGATCCCTATGTGTGTAATGACTCTATATAATAGATCCCTCTGCGTGTAATGACTCTATATAATAGATCCCTATGTGTGTAATGACTCTATATAATAGATCCCTCTGTGTGTAATGACTCTATATAATAGATCCCTCTGTGTGTAATGACTCTATATAATAGATCACTCTGCGTGTAATGACTCTATATAATAGATCCCTCTGTGTGTAATGACTCTATATAATAGATCACTCTGCGTGTAATGACTCTATATAATAGATCCCTCTGTGTGTAATGACTCTATATAATAGATCGCTCTTTGTGTAATGACTCTGTATAATAGATCCCTCTGTGTGTAATGACTCTATATAATAGATCCCTCTGTGTAATGACTCTATATAATAGATCCCTCTGTGTGTAATGACTCTATATAATAGATCCCTCTGTGTGTAATGACTCTATATAATAGATCCCTCTGTGTGTAATGACTCTATATAATAGATCCCTCTGTGTGTAATGGCTCTATATAATAGATCCCTCTCTGTGTAATGACTCTATATAATAGATCCCTCTGTGTGTAATGACTCTGTATAATAGATCCCTCTGTGTGTAATGACTCTATATAATAGATCCCTCTGTGTGTAATGACTCTATATAATAGATCCCTCTGTGTGTAATGACTCTATATAATAGATCCCTCTGTGTGTAATGACTCTATATAATAGATCCCTATGTGTGTAATGACTCTATATAATAGATCCCTCTGTGTGTAATGACTCTATATAATAGATCCCTCTGTGTAATGACTCTATATAATAGATCCCTCTGCATGTAATGACTCTATATAATAGATCCCTCTGTGTGTAATGACTCTATATAATAGATCCCTCTGCATGTAATGACTCTATATAATAGATCCCTCTGTGTGTAATGACTCTGTATAATAGATCCCTCTGTGTGTAATGACTCTATATAATAGATTCCTCTGTGTGTAATGACTCTATATAATAGATCCCTCTGTGTGTAATGACTCTATATAATAGATCCCTCTGTGTGTAATGACTCTATATAATAGATCCCTCTGTGTGTAATGACTCTATATAATAGATCCCTCTGTGTGTAATGACTCTATATAATAGATCCCTCTGTGTAATGACTCTATATAATAGATCCCTCTGCATGTAATGACTCTATATAATAGATCCCTCTGTGTGTAATGACTCTATATAATAGATCCCTATGTGTGTAATGACTCTATATAATAGATCCCTCTGCGTGTAATGACTCTATATAATAGATCCCTCTGCATGTAATGACTCTATATTATATAGGAGTTTCACTTTCTGTATTGAAGAACTGAAATAAATTAACTTTTTGATGAAATTCAATCATCATTGGCTTGTGCAGCGTGCTGATATAGTTACGCCTGACAACATGCGAGGATCCAAAGGATCTCTAGCGGCCACGGCCGGCTCCTTTCCCTGTATTCACGTCTCTCAGATGCAAATACATTTGAACAACACTGTGGTGCCGGGACGTCGGGGAGTGCTCTTCAGCTGCGACGTGAAGTGGTGTGATGAGGTCGGCATGCTGCCGCTGTGATCTCTGTGATTGCTGTGCCGCAGAGGCAGCAATGACTCTTCTGGGAACCCTGAGGTGGCAAATAGTCAATCTACATTGTAAATTGTGAGAGGTAGCAGCGTGGGGTGGTTGGACTATATGGAGAAGTGGGGGCACAGTATGGAGCGAGGGAGCATGGAGGACAATATAGAGGAGTGGGGGACCATATGGATAAGTGGGGGGACAGTATGGAGAGGAGGGAGAGTGGACGACAAAATAGAGGAGTGGGGAACCATATGGAGAATTGGGGGATAGTATGAAGAGGAGCGAGCATGGAGGACTATATAGAGGAGTGGGGGACCATATGGGGAAGTGGGGACACAGTATGGAGAGGGAGCATGGAAGACAATATAGAAGAGTGGAGGACCATATAGAGAAGTGGGGGCACAGTATGGAGAGGGAGCATGGAAGACAATATAGAAGAGTGGAGGACCATATAGAGAAGTGGCGGCCAGTATGGAGAGGGAGCATTGAGGGCAATACGGAGGCATGGGGGACCATATGGAGAAGTGGGGGATAGTATGAAGAGGAGCGAGCATGGAGGACTATATAGAGGAGTGGGGGACCATATGGGGAAGTGGGGACACAGTATGGAGAGGGAGCATGGAAGACAATATAGAAGAGTGGAGGACCATATAGAGAAGTGGGGGCACAGTATGGAGAGGGAGCATGGAAAACAATATAGAAGAGTGGAGGACCATATAGAGAAGTGGGGGCACAGTATGGAGAGGGAGCATGGAAGACAATATAGAAGAGTGGAGGACCATATAGAGAAGTGGCGGCCAGTATGGAGAGGGAGCATTGAGGGCAATACGGAGGCATGGGGGACCATATGGAGAAGTGGGGGCATAGTATGGAGTGGAGGGAGCATGGAGGACAATATAGAGGAGTGGGGGACCATATGGAGATGTGGGGGACAGTATGGAGAGGGAGCATGGAGGACAATATGGAGGCCCATATGGAGAAGTGGGGGCACAGTATAGAGCGGGGGAGCATGAAGGACAATATGGAGGAGTGGGGGATCATATGGAGAAGTGGGAGCACAGTATGGAGAGGGAGCATGGAGGACAATATGGAGGAGTGGGGGATCATATGGAGAAGTGGGAGCACAGTATACAGAGGAGGGAGCATGGAGGGCAACAGAGAGGGGACCGTGGGCATAATACTACTAAGACAACACAGGGTGAGGGTAAAACAGTGTGGCAATAATCTATTGAACCACCAAACAGAGAATAACATCCAGAACAGTCTCATCAAAATACCCAAGATGGTGCAAAATTACTGAATCTCACCCTTCTGCTGACTCGCCGGGATTGGAGCAGCTACAACTTCAGGGTTTCCTGGGCCGACTATCCCCACCAGTGGCACCCCACTTTTGGCGGGCACCCACAGAGAGGAGGTAACAACAAGCTTATTAAGCTGGCAGTCCATTGAGGCACGTTGCCAGGGATGGTCCCAACCTGGCTTATCCGAACTTCTCCATGGAGCCACGCGGAGCCAGGTGACCGAATTGCTTCTCCGAGGGTATCCATGGGGGCCAGGTGACCGGAGGGTCCCAACCTGGCTTCCCCAAACATATCCTTGGGTTCTGTTATATTTAATGAAGCAGATCTGGGTTCTTCCAGATGGGGCCGTGGTCCCCTAAGCTGACATCCTGTAGAAAGTCAAATCTGTGTCCCTTTTGATGAAGCCATGTTTTCCTAGCTGTTGCTCTGGCAAGTCACTCTGATTCGTCTTGCAGAATGATAGAAATCCCTTTTATATCCACATCTGATCATCATCCACAGGTCAGGGGGGAGATAGGATGAGTTTAACTCTCAATGTTTGAGCATATAATTGATCTGCATAGTTTGTCCTTCTCTGATTTGCAGGTCAACAAGCCACGGGGCCCACACAATGGTCAATTAACATATTTAGCAAACATCCATTGTTCAATGACCCTGCGCCCCTGTCTTGCAAACTTAACAGACAATAAGTTGCAGTAAATATCAACTCAAGTGTCAATATTCAGGCTTATACAAATAATAGTCTGTGTTTCTTGACCAACCAAAGAAAAACACATAAATTCAAAAGTCAACATAAAGATAATAGCGTAGGTCTCCTACTAAATTTATGTCTGGATAATTAATATTAAATGCTGTGTCGTCACAGGGACCATATGGAGAAGTGGGAGCACAGTATAAAGAGGGGGGAGCATGAAGTACAATATGGAGGTATGGGGGACCATATGGAGAAGTAGTGGCACAGTATTGAGTGGAGGGAGCATGGAGGACAATATGGAGGAGTGGGGGAACAATATGGAGAAGTGGGGGACAGTATGGAGAGGAGGGAGCATGGAAGACAATACGGAGGCATGGGGTGACCATATGGAGAAGTGGGCAGCGCCGGACTGAGTTGTCTGGGGCCCACCAGGGAAATTGACTCCAGGGGCCCACCCACCCGGGCCCACCCTTCAGCTATTTGCAGATACCTGTTAGCCGTTATACCCATTATATTGGCGGCTTCTGCCCATCACTGTGCGCTCACCAGAACTGCGATGTACAATTACTGTAGTTTGCATTAAAGGGTTTTTATTGGTGAAAACAAGTTCTCAGCGATGCACAGGTTGGGAAGGGGGTCACTTATTTATTGGTGGAATCCGCACTGTCAGGAGATTGCGGCACTTTGAGTATTTGGTGAGATTTTTACCTCTGTATTTATAAGACAAATCCAGGAGTGGAGCGATCCGAGGTCATGTTTTATGCATTTCTCACCCACTCCTGGTTTTGTCTTATAAATACAGAGGTGAAAATCTCACCAAATGCCAACTAGCTTTCTCTGGTGAACCTCTGTAACTGCATCTCTGCTGCTGTGTAATAGTCACAGGGCAGGGAGGGGTTAAACATCCAAGTATTTAATATCTATTGGAAATAAAGAGGTTTCCCCTTATTGATATCAGATAAAACAAATGACCAACTACAATCCACTCTACCAAGACCAATATTACCAGATAGAAGGCAGAAATACCACCACACCGTGACCAGATCACATATTACCACCACATAGTGCCCAAATAATGCCACATACAAGACACAAATACCGCCATACCATGACTAAAGCACATAATACCACCACGTAGTGATCAAATGCTACCAGATACAAGGTATAAATACTGACACACCATGAGACCACATATTACCACCACATAGTGACCGAATAATACCACATACAAGGGACAAATATCGCCACACCGTGACCAAAGCACTTTAGAGCGCTCGCGTAAATGTAGTGCTAAAGAAAGCTGGAAACGCCTTCCAGCAAAAGCTAAGGCGTTCAGACGCCGCGTTTTGCCACGTATTTTTGCGCGGGCGCTTTCACTGCAAAAGCGGCCGCGTGAAAAGAATTGACATGCCAATTCTTGGCGTTTTTTTCAGCACGCTTTCCCCACAGGCTACATGTTAACATGGTCTCGGGAAAAGCGCGCTGAGAAAAGCGCAACGTCGGCATTCAGTAGCGATTTTTTGAGCACAAAAAAGCGCCACTGCCAAATACGCGGCCAAAAGTGCCGCGTATGAACATAGCCTAAATGTGTTTTGTGTTTTATTAAAAAAAAAATTCTGTGTATTTTGTCTGTTTACTAGAAATTGATGGTGACTATGTCTTATTTGGCGTGACCCCATGAATTTCGAGTTTAGTACCAGCTGATAATACAAAGCTGGCCTGGTACTAACCCTATTATTACCCAGGGTGCCACTCACCACCATGGCCGCTGGAAGAGCCAGGTAAAGTACCTGGAAATTTTCAGGGGTGGCTGCGGGCTGCGATTTTCAGCGTGGGGGGCCCAGAATGCTTGGGCCTTACCATGCTGAGAATCCCAGCCCCCAGCTGCCTTGTTTTATCTGGCTGGCGATCAACATATGGCAGGGGCACACACCTTTTTCTAAAAAAAAAATGTTTTAAATAAGTTTAAAACAAATATTCGTCTTCTCTGTCTTGTGGTCGCCAGCCAAGGTAAAGCCAGGCAGCTGGGGGGGGCAGGCCGTAGCTGTCCGCTTTATCTGCGCTGAGAATCAAAAATTACGCGGAGCGCTACATCGTTTTTAAAAATGATTCCTTTTCACACTTCTATATGTCACAGACCCAACAGCCAATCACAGATGCTGTCAAAGAGGATGGGCGTCTGTGATTGGCTGTGTGAGTAATGTACAATCAGCCCATACATTCTAGTATGGTACTATGTATGGGCTGCTTTCAGGTTACTCAAGCAGCCAATCACAGACGCCCGTTCTCTGTGTCAGCGTCTGTGATTGGCTGCTGGGACTGTCACACATATAGAAGTGTGAAAATAAATAAATAATAAAACAAAAATGACATAGCGCTCCGCAGAATTTTTGATTCTCAGCGCAGATAAAGCAGACAGCTACGGGCTGACACCTCCAGCTGCCTGGCGATCAAAAGTCAGGAAAGCCCAATGTTTTCTTTTTATTTAAAAAAATAATAAAAAAAAAATGCGTGGGCTCCCGCCATATGTTGATCACCAGCCAGGTAAAAACAGGCAGCTGGGGTGTGGGATTCTCAGCATGGTAAGGCCCAAGCATACTGAGCCCCCCATGCTGAAAACGGCAGCCCCCAGCCAGCCCTGGAATTGGTGCATTCATCGTAGCGCCATTTCCAGGCGCTTTATCCGGCTCTTCCAGCGGCCCTGGTGGGGGGTGGCACGCTGGGTAATAATGGGGTTAGTACCAGGACAGCTTTGTATTATCAGCTGGCAATAAGACTGAAATTCATGGCGTCACGCCAAACTAGACATGGCCACCATGAATTTCTAGTAAACAGAAAAAAAAAACACAACACAGAGAAAATTTTTTTTTAATAAAAATAAAACACAAAATACATGTAGGGACTCCATCTTTAATAAAAAAAAAATCCTCGCTCCGACGTAATCCACGGGTCTTCTGTCTTCAGCTCTGCTATATCTTTGCCATCACACAAATATGTCTGCCAGAAGTCTTCTAGTATTGCTTCATACTAAGGCCTGTGATGCCCTGTGGCAGCTCCTGAGGGCGCCATACTGGGGCGGTGAGAGCCTCACTTGGCAGTAGTAGAAGCAGCATCTCCATAGTGTGGCATTCACACTACATGCTGCACTGTACAGGACTCCCGCCAGCAGCAGGACAGATGAGGAGGTAACTGTCTGGGACCCTTGGCCCCAGGCTGGTGACTGAGGAGCCCATCTCTTCTGGCAGAAGCCCATCTCTTCTGGCAGTGCAGGGTCCAGGGGGGTAGGGGGCGGGGCTTGGGGGCGTGGTCATCAGGACCTGGGGCCCACCGGGGGTTCTCCCGATCCTCCGGTGGGCCAGTCCGCCCCTGGAAGTGGGGGACAGTACAGAGAGGGGGAGCATGATGGACAATATGGAGGAGTAGGGGGACCATATGGAGAAGTGGGGACATTGTGTAGAAGAGAGAGCAATGAGGAGAATATGGAGGCATGGGGGGACCATATGGAGAAGTGGGGGACAGTATAGAAGGGGGAGCATGGAGGACAATATGGAGTGGGGGACCATATGGAGAAGTTGTGGCAAAGTATAGAGAGGAGGGAACATGGAGGATAATATAGAGGAGTGGGGGACAATATGGGGAAGTCGGGGACAGTATGGAGAGAAGGGAGCATGGAAAACAATATGGAGGAGTGGGGGGACCATATGGAAAAGTGGGGGACAGTATAGAAAGGATGGAGCATGGAGGACAATATGGAGGCATGGGGGGACCATATGGAAAAGTTGGGGACAGTATACATAGGGAGGAGCATGAAGGACAATATGGAGGAGTGGGGGGACCATATGGAGAAGTTGGGGCACAGTATACAGAGGAGGGAGCATGGAAGATAATATAGAGGAGTGGGAGGACCATATGGACCAAAGTGGGGCCACAGTATGGAGAGGAGGGAGCATGGAGGAGAATATGGAGGAGTGGGGGGACCATATGGCGAAGTCAGGGCACAGTATGGAGAGGAGGGAGCATAGAGGACAATATGTAGGAGTGGGGGGACCATATGGACCAAAGTGGGGCCACAGTATGGAGAGGAGGGAGCATGGAGGAGAATATGGAGGAGTGGGGGGACCATATGGACCAAAGTGGGGCCACAGTATGGAGAGGAGGGAGCATGGAGGAGAATATGGAGGAGTGGGGGGACCATATGGCGAAGTCAAGGCACAGTATGGAGAAGTGGAGCACAGTATGGAAAGGTGGGAGCATGGGGGATGTGAAGATCTGAGGTTGTGGGTTGTAATAATCACCTCGGCAGGTTAACGATGAAACAATATTTTATTCCTTACAGCCAAGGTTTTACAACAACTCCAGGTAAATGGCCAAAATACCTTGCTCTACTCCACAAGATCCCCTCCCTGGGGCGGTAGTTCCATTGCCTTTGTACCAGGTGATACTCACTGTCTCCCAATATTTGGTTCACCCAAAACTTCGTATCTCCAGCCAGTATAGGCTGTATTCACATTCCACTCTTCTGCAGACGACAGATAAAACAATTGAAACTCAGGTATCCAGCAGCATTAGAGCTTAAGAAAGTTAATCAAATTCAGATGACAGATCCCACAATTGTAGCATGTTTATCCAGCCTAGTCGGCAACTGATCTCCAAACTCCATAAGTCATCCATTTCGGGGCAACAGGACCTCAGCCTAGATCTTATCCCTTTGGCCACGGCCACACTATCAGTATTTTGGTCAGTATTCGGTCAGAATTTTTCTCAGAAGTGGGAGTTAAAACCAGGAGTGGGTGATAAATGCAGAATTGGTGACTTGTTTCTGTTATACCTTTTTTCTGATTGTTCCTCACCTAGTTTTGGCTCCCACTCCTGAGAAAAAAATACTGATCCAATACTGACCAAATACTGATTGTGGGGCCGTGACCTTAGACATCATTCCACCAACTTCCTGACTATACATGTGGCTTCTTTTCCTCCCTCCCTGGGATCAGCCCCCTGAATGGGCAGAAGTGTTCGCACCCTTTGCCTTAAGCATTTGCATTTAGCTGAAAGCATGAAGAATATTCCAGGAGTCCTTCACCTGGTACTGCATGCGAGATCCTCTGTGGTGACGGCTCCGGTGGGTCTACTATCCCCATCCACACAATGGGACTAGGGCTGTTAGAACAATGGCTTGAGGCCCCCTGGAGATTATAATGAGATTAATAGAATGATTGCTTTCCTTGATTACCAATCTTGGTTCTGGCCTTATGTATGCCTACTGTCACTGAATGGAAGCATTGATTCCTGAGGCTGAACTGATGAGCAAACAAATCACTAATAAAACACAGCAAGCAAATCAATAATAAAATATAGCAAGTACATCACTAATAAAACACAATAATAAGATCGATGGAACCAGTGCTCCGTGCTGGAAAAAGTGTGCATCTTTTGAGTTGTGGACTCCACTCTGCGTCTATTGGTCCAGTAGTCTTTAGTAAGTGGCCAGCTCCTCACAGGGGACAATCTGGAGGAGTGGGGGACCATATGGAGAAGTGGAGGACATTATGGAGAAGTGGAGGGACAGTATGGAGAAATTGGAGAATGGGGACATCATATGGAGAAGTGGAGATACAATATGAAGAAGTCGGGGGACAGTAGGGATTGCTAATATCATAGGGCAAAATATGGAGAAATGGGGGAACAGGATGGAAAACTGAGAGCGTGTGGGGACCATGTAGAGAATTGGGAGTGTGGGGGGATTGTATGGAGAAGTGGGGGCACAGTATGGAGAAGTGGGAGCATGGGAAACAATATGGAGAAGTGGGGGAACAGGATGGAGAATTGGGAGTGTGTGGGAACTGTATGGAGAAGTGGGGGAACAGTATGGAGAGGTGGGATTGTGGAAGGACAGTATGGAGAAGTGAGAGCGTGGGAGACAATAAGGAGAAGTGGGGGCAAAGTATGAAGAAGCTGGAATCATGTACTGATGGCGGTTCTGATTGTGTACAAATGTACCCATCCATAAGTGGTCGCTGCATTAATTTACTAATAGTAGTTCTGGTGCTGACGGTGGTTCTTTTGCTGCATTTATGTATCAACTGGTTATGGTGCTGCATTAATTTACCAAAAGTGGTTCTGGCACTGCATTAATTTACTAATAGTGGTTCTGGTGCTGCATTCATGTACTGACTGTGATTCCCTTGCTGCATTCAAGTACTGACAGTGGTTTTGGTGAAGTATGGCAATGTGGCCCTTGCACCAAAAAATGTGCGCCCCTGAGTTAAGCTGTGCAGTACAGTAGGGAGACATGATCTCCTTGCACAACCGCTCTCTGTTCTGTAGACAGCTTTCTGTTCTGTAGACGTCCAGTCCGTGCGTCGGCGCTATTACAGCACGTTAGTGTGCCCGGAGGACTTGTCAGGATCCTGGATTAGGTGAGTATATGATGCTTTTTATTTTTCTTAAAATGTGTGGTTTGACTCTGGGGGCATCATACAGTGTGGGGGTTACTTTGGGGGACCCTGAAACAGTGAAGGGGGCTCTCATACATTGTAGGGACTACTGTGGAGGCCCTTATAAATAGTGGGGATCATTATACAGTGTGCAAGCTAATGTGGCAGATATTATAAAGTTTGAAAGCTAATGTTGGGGGCCATTATACAGCTTGGGGGTAAATGTGGGGGCCATTATATAGTGTGGGGGCTAATGTGGAGGTCATTATACAGTTTGGGGGCTAATATGGAGGCCATTATACAGTATGGGAGCTAATATGGGGGAATTTATACAGTTTGGGGCCATTATACAATGTGACAGCTAATATGAAGACCATTATACCGTATGGGCCTTTATACAGTTCGGTGCCTAGTGTGGGGGCAATCATACAGTGTGGGGACTACTGTGAAAGCCATTTTACAGTGTAGGGGTCATTATACAGTTTGGGGGCAAATGTGGGGGCCATTATACAATGTGGGAGCTAATATGGGGGTCATTATACAGTTTGAGAGCCATTATACAATGTGGGGGCTAATGTGGGGGCTATTATACAGCTTAGAGAATAATGTGGACGCCATTATACAGTGTGGAGGCTAATGTGTGGGTCATTATACAGTTTGGGAGCTAATGGGGGGGTTCATTATACAGTGTGAGGGTCATTATACAGTGTGGGAGCTAATGTGAGGGCCACTATGCAGTGTGGGAGCTAATATGGGTGCCATTATACAGTTTTGGGGGCCATTATACAATGTGGGAGCTAATATGGAGACCATTATAAAGTGTGGGGGCTAATGTGGGGACCGTTACACAATTTGGTACCTACTGTGGGGGCAATCACACAGTGTGGGGTCTACTGATGAGGCCCTTATACAGTGTAGGGGCCATTACCCAGTATGAGGGCTACTGTCGGGGTCATTATACTGTGTTTTGGGGAAGCTGTGGGTTATCATACTGTCCATAGTGGAGCTGTGGTCCCTCCACACTGTCAATAGGGGTGCTGTGGGCCCATCATACTGTGTATAGGAGAGCTGTGGGGGCATAATATTGTGTATAGGTGAGCTGTATGTCCATCATAGTGTATATAGGGAAGCTGTGAGCCCATCATACTGTGTATAGAGGAGCTCTATACTGGGGGACTCTTGGAACATTATTAAATGTTTAGTGGACAGTTAAGAAGCATCATGTTTATAGGGGCACTTAGAGTATTGTGACCATCAAATGGGAAAAAATGTGGACACTGCTTTCTAGGGCATTTGCACAGGGCATTCATATTTTCTAGGGGGTAATATTACCATCTAGAGGGCACAAGAGAGGAATTATTACTATATAAGGGGCACAGTGGTGGGCATTATTATGTGGGGGCACAGTGGTGGGCATTATTATGTGGGGGCACAGTGGGGGCAGCGGCTCAGCATTGAGGTATCAGCAGGATGAGGAGTTTGTGTTACGGGTGTGTCAGGTGTAACAGACAGTCGCTCTGGATCTGGCTGTAGAAGGTCACTGCGCTTGGCATTGCAGACACCTTCTTAATCCTTCTTCCTTTAAGACCCAGCGGTGACCTCCCTCCTGCTTCTGATTGACACACCCTTGCATGGGAGTTAAAAACACTCAGTTTGCTCCAGGCAATCGCCGGTGATACTTCTATGTACCTTTGTGCATGCTTGGAGCACTAGCTGTTGGCTGGCTTCTTCTCTGGTGCCCTTGGAGGACAGTCGGCGTTACACCTCTGTTGTCTGCTTTGTTTGTCTACCTTGTTGTCTTTAGTTTGTAGTGGGGCCTGACCAGTGCTCACCCCTCCCTATCTAGGGCCAAGCTGTAGGGACATATAGTTTTTAGGGTCCTGCTTGGTGATAAGTGTGGAACCTATATAGGGACAGTAGGTTGGCAGCGTGTTATTAGATCTGCCTAGGGGTCTCCACTCCCCCTTTCCCTAGTGTTTGGGCTTCCTCCCCTTCTTCCCTTCGTGTTGCACTGAGTCTTTCCCACAGTTTGTGCATGTTGGGGATAGATGGGGATGGGACAGGAGGTGTAAGAAGTCAGATGTGACTGTACTGTTATCTCTGTAGACGAGTCCAGGCTGGAGAAGTCGTCATGTCGGTCTGGGCCAGATGGAAAAGACGGGAAGAGTGAACGGCTCCATCAGAAAGAACGTCAGCTGTAAATCACCATCTATAACTGTGCTGTAATACCTTATATGTTCTGCAGCACTGGTCTCTACCACTACATGGTCACTGTATGGCGGTAGTATCTGTGTTGATCTTTGCATAGAGATTTATTTTAGTAACAGCGCGGTCATCTGCCGAGGTTCTCCTACATCCACTATTAGGGAGCGCCACTATAGTTGTAATCAGGGTTACCACTCAGAAGTTTCTCTCACCTGAGCTGACCCCCGAGCTATGCATCTGCGGGTGGGAGGCTGAGGGTGATGGACCATTCTGGATGATTCCAGACATGATGGTTTCAGGGCTGCAGGCGGCTTCATGGTGGCCTCTGATGTCATCACAGGGATGTATGATGTCATCTGCTGACGCTCGAGGGCTGCACTGATCACCCAATCATCTTTCTCCATCTGGGCACCGCCAATTACTCTGTTCATCCTGAGCCACCTGGTACATAACCATAATGCTAGGACTGAGATGGAAGGCTATCACTGATTGCCCGGCATCTGTATGACAGCACCATTCTCTTCATTGTGCTGTGGATAATTGTGGAGGGGGGACGCACGCTGCTCAGCGCAGCCCCTAATTTTCATCATCCGGTGCCGCCTGGTCTCACTGGACACAGCACAGATGCGGTTAAGCGTGTCCTGATTTTTGTTCTCTCTGAACCTGTCTAGTTTCCGGCTGTTATGCCAGAGCAAGAATTAATTGCACTGCGATATTCAGCGCCCTCATTAGCGGCACCGGTGGGAATCCAAGTGTAGGGGACGGGGGTGATTAGCTCTGGCATCGTTACTGGGTGTTTGAGGGTCTTTATAACGATGGCGTTGGGTAAACCGTGAATCAGGTACTACTGAATGCTTCATGCGGCACAATGAACAACAACCTCTTCTATTCTGGCAGTGGAGACAGCGGCATTCACCTGCTGGATGTGCGGTCCGCCCTCGCCGTTGAGGTGCACTCACTTTAAGGGCCCTGTTTGTGTGTGTATCAGAGGGCGATATGGGGAAGATCATACTCATTACTGCTCTATATGGCGGCACGGCTCTGGCTTCGCACCGCAGCACATGGCGATTCTCTGGGGCCAGGAGGCTTTGAACTGAGCAGATCTTGGGTTGTTTGAAGCCAGATAAAAAGAGTGAGGTGAGGAAATCGTACACGGACCGCCGGGAGATGGAGAATAAGAGTGCGGGCAGGCGGGGGGGAACGAGGCGAGCGCTATACAACTTATACCTCAGGGACCCCCTCGCCTCAACTCAAAGAAATTAACCCCCTGCTCCCGGAGAAGAGACGCTGATCTCGTGTCTCCTCCAGACGTGCGGATCCGTCCATCCTGCATAGAAACTGCGCAGAGGAACTCGCGCCTGGACGGTTCATACACGGAGCGGCGACCACAGGCAAAAGACAGCAAATCAATGGAGAACTGCAGTCCCAATCCACAAGGGCACAACCCTGGCGGGGATCACCGGATGGGCCACACACCCCATGTAATAGAGATTTATCAAACGCAATGTGCTGTCAATCAGCTGCTGTCAGGGACGGGCGGACTACTGCGCCCAGCTCAATCCTCGCTCACACTAGGTGGTCACAGTAAAGTCATTGATGTGAATGTTCCTTCACACTCTGAGCACCTGTCCTAGCAAACAGAGGTCCTGAAATGATAGGAAGAATGACCAAGAACGATTAAGGGTTAATTAAGAGAAGACCCCTGCACACCCCTCCTGGGCTGATCTGACCCAAGATGCTAATTTCACCCTTTCACTAGTTTTGCCCTTGGCTTCGTTCTGGAGAATGTGACATTTGTTGTACAGAGAGGGGACAACTCCTCGTTCTTGACGACATTGGCTGGATGTTGGGGGTCGTTGTCCGGCTGCAGAATAAATTTGTAGCCAATCTTACTTAGGACTATCTGTTGTGTAAAGAAGAACGAGGAGTCCTGGAGGTGATGATCCGGCCCCGGGGTCCCGATCTCACACCATCACGTCTGTCTGGGATCATACGAAGAGACAGAAGGGTCCAAACAAGCCTCATAAACAGTAAGGGCCGCACGGTGGCTCAGTGGTTAGCACTGTATGGTGGCTAAGTGGTTAGCACTGTATGGTGGCTCAGTGGTTAGCACTGTATGGTGGCTCAGTGGTTAGTACTGTATGGTGGCTCAGTGGGTAGCACTGCAGCCTTGCAGCGCTGGGGTCCTGAGTTCAAATCCCAACAAGGACAACATCTGCAAGGAGTTTGTATGTTCTCCCCGTGTTTCGTGGGTTTCCTCCGAGTTCTCCGGTTTCTTCCCACACTCCAAAGACTGATAGGGAATGTAGATTGTGAGCCCCAATGAGGACAGTGCCCATATTGTCTGTAAAGCGCTGTGGAATATGTTGGTTCTATATAAAAATAAAGATTATTATTAAGATCTTGGCTCAGTTCTCCAAGACTCCTGCTGAGATCCTTCACTGCCGCATAGACTATGACAGCAATACCACACAATGTTTACCAGTCCGCTATAGAGTACAGAATAAACTTATCTCTGTTATCAACCAAGCTATATGCAGGCCCGACATCTCCTTATCTCTGTCTACTACCTACCTGTCCTCTCCTCAGTGCTTCACCGTCCTACATCTCCTCCTCATGTGTCTACCACCTACCCGTCCTCTCCACAGTGTTTCACCACCCTACATCTCCTCCTCATCTGTCTACCACCCTACCCATCCTCCCAACAGTACTGCACCACCCTACATCTCCTCATGTGCCTACCACCTACCTATCCTCTCCACAGTATTACATCACCCTATATCTCCTCCATATCTGTCTACCACCTACCCGTCCTCTCCACAGTGCTGCACAGCCCTACATCTCCTCCTTATCTCTGTCTACCACCTACCTGTCCTCTCCACAGTGCTGCACCACCCTACATCTCCTCATCTCTGTCTATCACCTACCCATCTTCTCCCCAGTGTTTCACCACCCTACATCTCCTCCTTATCTGTCTACCACCTACCTGTCCTCTCCACAGTGCTGCACCACCAGACATCTCCTCATCTCTGTCTATCACCTACCTGTCCTCTCCACAGTGTTACATCACCCTATATCTCCTCCATATCTGTCTAACACCCTACCCTTCCTCTCCACAGTGCTGCACCGCCCTACATCTCCTCATCTCTGTCTATCACCTACCTGTCCTCTCCACAGTGTTTCACCACCCTACATCTCCTCATCTCTGTCTATCACCTACCCATCTTCTCCCCAGTGCTTCACCACCCTAGATCTCCTCACCTCTACCACCTACCCTTCCTCTCCACAGTGCTGCACCACCCTACATCTCCTCCTCATCTGTCTACCACCTACCTGTCCTCTCCACAGTATTACACCACCCTACATCTCCTCCTCATCTGTCTACCACCTACCCGTCCTCTCCACAGTATTACACCACCCTACATCTCCTCCTCATCTGTCTACCACCTACCCGTCCTCTCCACAGTATTACACCACCCTACATCTCCTCCTCATCTCTGTCTACCACCTACCCGTCCTCTCCACAGTGCTGCACCACCCTACATCTCCTCCATATCTGTCTACCACTTACTTGTCCTCTCCAGAGCTGCACCGCCCTACATCTCCTCTTCATCTGAATACCATCTCACCTGTACTCTCTGTTCTGCCAATGATTTAAAATTACATTGCCCTTCTTTAGGTTCCATTAATCACAATACAATACATATCCTCTTCATCCAATCCCAGTACAATGGCGCTCATAATCCCATTTGTAGCCTGCAGTCATGTGACCATAACTGGCCAATAGTCTCCCAGAAGAACAACCGGTCAAATCTCTCCGTCCAGTAATATTAAAGAGTTATAATATGTGAGCAGGATAGTGATGTGATGTCTAATGAGCACCGGGACTCGGAGGGCGAGGATCGGCCATCTTGGATTCCCCATGTCCAATCTGTTGGGGGTCAGCGCTCACCAGCAGCCGTCTCGTGTGCATGACAATCTCTTTAGACAGACTACATCCCCATCAGATGCACAATGATGGATGATGAGAGTCCTCACTGCTCCTGACGGCCCCTCGGTCAGCTGTGCCAGGTTTTAGAGCAGATTTTCGGCCCATTCCCCTGTGGGTGGGGCACGTGCGGCCCCCAGGGCCGGGTGCAGGGATGCAGTTTGCCATCTATTGATATCGTCTGCCATTGTGCATCATAGGCGCAGATCGTCGTGATGCAGCCGCAGAAGATAATTCAGTATTAATAGCTCTCGCCTATTCTTCGTATTTAAGAGGGGACCTTGACAGAAGCTCTGAGGTGGCCGCATTTGTTGTGCCTGGTTTCCGTGGTAACAGGAGCATCCATTGTCACAGTACTTTGTGCTGGTGTCTCCATAGAGACAGCATTCGGTGCTATTAACCGGCTGTGTGCAGGGCGGAGATGCTGCGGCTCCATGGTAGATGCTGATAAATATGTGCAGACAGGAAAGTCTCCAACATCCCCAAACGCACGGGGTCCTATGAGGTCCCATGATGGGTAACCGCAGGCATGGCACCGGCGCTGAGGTTCCCGCATGTAGTCAATGTGACCCGGGACTGGGCCGCAGCCACCACCTCTGTTATCTGTGGTCCTGTATTCGGCCATTTCTGGTTGGCAGCCGCTATTGGCCAGAATTACACCCCTCGGGGGAGGGCACATGGCTCCTCGCTCCCTAATGACATCGCAATCTACATTTATTCTATGACGTTCAAGATCTGAGGAAAGCGGAGTGGTGCTATAAGCTGCTGTGAGGTCTGCGAGGCTGTGAACGCGTCTCACCCCGAGGCCAAAGGTGCACAGGAGCTATCACCCCATATTCAGTGTCATGACGCATCTCTACAAGGTGCCAAGATAACCCAGAATATAGACCATGAATCGATGTCCCACACACAGACAGCGCAGGAGCTAAACTGTACTACGCCCCCCGTAGGTCCGGTGATGGGGGACACTTGTATGCAGACCACAAGCTGCACAGTGTAAGGAGCAGAGATCGCAGCTCTGAAGGCTGCACACTGTAAGGAGCATAGATCTCAGCTCTGAAGGCTGCACAGTGTAAGGAGCAGAGATCTCAGCTCTGAAGGCTGCACACTGTAAGGAGCAGAGATCTCAGCTCTGAAGGCCGCACACTGTAAGGAGCAGAGATCTCAGCTCTGAAGGCCGCACACTGTAAGGAGCAGAGATCTCAGCTCTGAAGGCCGCACAATGTAAGGAGCAGAGATCTCAGCTCTGAAGGCTGCACAGTGTAAGGAGCAGGGATCTCAGCTCTGAAGGCTGCACACTGTAAGGAGCAGGAATCTCAGCTCTGAAGGCTGCACAAAGTAAGGAGCAGGGATCTCAGCTCTGAAGGCTGCACAGTGTAAGGAGCAGAGATCTCAGCTCTGAAGGCTGCACAGTGTAAGGAGCAGGGATCTCAGCTCTGAAGGCTGCACAATGTAAGGAGCAGGAATCTCAGCTCTGAAGGCTGCACACTGTAAGGAACAGAGATCTCAGCTCTGAAGGCTGCACAGTGTAAGGAGCAGGGATCTCAGCTCTGAAGGCTGCACAATGTAAGGAGCAGGGATCTCAGCTCTGAAGGCTGCTCAGTGTAAGGAGCAGAGATCTCAGCTCTGAAGGCTGCACACTGTAAGGAGCTGGGATCTCAGCTCTGAAGGTTGCACACTGTAAGGAGCAGGGTTCTCAGCTCTGAAGGCTGCACAGTGTAAGGTGCAGGGATCTCAGCTCTGAAGGCTGCACAGTGTAAGGTGCAGGGATCTCAGCTCTGAAGGCTGCACAGTGTAAGGAGCAGGGATCTCAGCTCTGAAGGCTGCACAGTGTAAGAAGCAGAGATCGCAGCTCTGAAGGCTGCACACTGTAAGGAGCAGGGTTCTCAGCTCTGAAGGCTGCACACTGTAAGGAGCAGAGATCGCAGTTCTGAAGGCTGCACAATGTAAGGAGCAGGGATCTCAGCTCTGAAGGCTGCACAGTGTAAGGAGCAGGGATCTCAGCTCTGAAGGCTGCACAGTGTAAGGAGCAGAGATCTCAGCTCTGAAGGCTGCACACTGTAAGGAGCAGGGTTCTCAGCTCTGAAGGCTGCACACTGTAAGGAGCAGAGATCGCAGTTCTGAAGGCTGCACAATGTAAGGAGCAGGGATCTCAGCTCTGAAGGCTGCACAGTGTAAGGAGCAGGGATCTCAGCTCTGAAGGCTGCACAGTGTAAGGAGCAGAGATCTCAGCTCTGAAGGCTGCACAATGTAAGGAGCAGGGTTCTCAGCTCTGAAGGCTGCACAGTGTAAGGAGCAGAGATCTCAGCTCTGAAGGCTGCACAGTGTTAGGTGCAGGGATCTCAGCTCTGAAGGCTGCACAGTGTAAGGAGCAGGGATCTCAGCTCTGAAGGCTGCACAGTGTAAGGAGCAGAGATCGCAGCTCTGAAGGCTTCACAATGTAAGGAGCAGGGTTCTCAGCTCTGAAGGCTGCATAGTGTAATGACCATGATACTTAAGAGCTGGGTGTCCACATCGTTGAATATCTAATAGATGATTCTGGCTGGAACATGCGCTGTCTCTTCTCCTGTGTCCTGACAATATGGGGGGATTCAATGACCATAGACAGGAGCAGCATCATTACCAGGTGCAGCACATGTTCATTATCAGGGTGGTCACACTCAGCCTCGCTCCACACTGCAGCCGCTTCATTATCCGCTCCCTCAGGGACTTATCAAGTAGTAATTCCTGGTGGTTGTCAGCTCCCATGGAGAAAATGTACAGAGTCCTCCAGAAGAAGCGACACAAACCCGACACATCTGCAAGTCACAGCCCTGGACCCCGATATCACCGACAGTAAGGAGCCCAGACCCCAATATCACCAAGAGTAAGAAGCCCGGACCCCGATATCACCCACAGTAAGGAGCCCGGACCCCAATATCACCAAGAGTAAGAAGCCCGAAGCCCAATATCACCCACAGTAAGATGCCCGGACCGCGATATCACAGAGAGTAAGAAGCCTGGACCCCAAGATCACTGACCGTAAGAATCCTGGACTGTGATATCCCCGACTGTAAGAAGTCCGGACCACGATATCACCGAGAGTAAAAAGCCCGGACCCCGATATCACCGAGAGTAAGAAGCCCGGACCCTGATATCACTGACCGTAAGAAGCCTGGACCATGATATCACAAAGAGTAAGAAGTTTGCACCCCAATATCACTGACCATAAGAATCTAGGACCCAAATATCACCGAGATTAAGAAGCCCAGACCCCGATATCACCAAGAGTAAGAAGCACGGACCCTGATATCACTGACCATAAGAAGCCCGGACCCCAATATCACCAAGAGTAAGAAGCCCGAACCCCGATATCATCGAGAGTAAGAAGCCCAGACAGCGATATCCTCGACCGTAAGAAGCCCAGACCCCGATATCACTGACCGTACGAAGCCCGGATCCAGATATCACTGACCGTAAGAAGCCCGGACCACGATATCACTGACCGTAAGAAGCCCTGACCCTGATATCACTGACCGTAAGAAGCCTGGACTCTGATATCACTGACTGTAATAAGCCTGGACCCCGATATCACTGACCGTAAGAGGCCCGGACATCTGTATCACTGACCGTAAGAAGCCTGGACCCCGATATCACTGACCATAAGAAGTCTGGACCCTGATATTACTGACCATAAGAAGCCCGGACCCCTGTATCACTGACCGTAAGAAGCCCGGTGTGAAGGATATTCTAGAATAATCACATGTTCCCTGGTTGTCAGGTCTCCAAGCACAGCATAACCCGACTCCAAGCTGTTAGAGAGAAGGGAGGGGGGGCTTCAGTGTGAGTATCCCTCTGCAGCGTGAGTTGATAGGCAAGACCCCTGTTGAGATCCTCTTTTTGTTCTCAACATGTGCTGTCTTGTTAAGGTACTATATTTCTATACTGAGCTGTGGAAGAACTATATGTCCCAGCTCTTCACAAAATGGATTTTCTAGCTCAGGGGAAGATAACGAATGCCAGACTGCATCCTAGCCCACTCTAGCGTGTAGGGACGAGGAGATACACGTCCCAACCCTTTGGAACCTCCTACAACTGCTGTATTTGGTACCCACACGCAGCAGGGGCCCGGCCGGGTCAGTTGACACCAGAACCGGTTCCCTGGGACCATCCAGTAAGATGGTATGGGCCACATTAGTTCTGGGAGTCTCTCAGCCAGGAAGGAACAGGGGGTGGAGACTTGGGCTGAACAGTGGGCAGGTAGTGGGAGTTCCCAGAGAGTTGGAAGGTCTGTGTAGCAAAAGCCTATTGTCTTTTCCCAGGAAAGCTGGTGACATCAAGATGTGTGGGAGAAGTCCAGCAACCAAGCAGGGCCCACATACCTTCCCCATGTGGTCGCCCAACCCCTGAGCCATACTTTCCATCTACCGGTAATTGACTTTAAGATCTGTGATGCTTGATGCACCATGCTTTTGTATTTGTAACTCTGACCACTGTATATGTATAACCTTGTGTATATAGTAGATTGTTTAGTGAGCCCTTATGGCGATTAAATATATAATTTAATCTTGGGCTGGTCTTTAATCTCGAACCACAAACCTCACGTCTGTTGTTCGGTCAACGACGCGCTACCGGCTGGTTTCTAGCCCGATATAAGTCTGTATATCAAATAGAAACTGGAGGCTGCTCAATGCAGGCCAACTAGGCTCTGCTTCACTGGAGTAGTGAAAGAGCCTCTCAGCCTGTCAGGAGTGTGGGAGAGTGTGGGGCCACGTCAGCGTCTGAGTGGACCACCTTGTTCCACTCCCTGGTGCCTCTCTGTTCCCGCGTTGACAGGGGGTGACGGTGTAGAACTGTGCTGATCTGACCTTACACGTCCTTGAGGGGGTGTGGAACGTCACGTTGGTGCAAAGGGTAGGTCCGTATCACGTGTTCTGTCTGGCATAGTGTGACGTCAGGCGGGTGGTGGGGTGTGGATCCACCGGAAGAAGCGGCAACAGTGGGATGCTGCGGGGCCCCCCTGGTGCAGTTTCTTCACATTGGTGGCAAAGCGGTGTGGGATCGAGATAATAGTGTGTGTGAGTGTTTAACGCACACTCACAGACACTAAGGACTGCCAGTAGTAGCTTTTGCTGCTAGGGTCCTAAGATCAGCTCAGCACTAGACAGTCAGAGTGCAAATACTGTAAGGTGTGTGGGTGCATCAGGTTGCAGTTTGGTGTCACTGACCGTGGTGGGCAAGGATGGCCAGTGGCACCAGGAGCAGAACCAATGAGATGTCCATTGCTCCAGATGGTAAGGGGGAGGTGGAAGTCAATGTCGCTCCAGAAGGAGGGAAGGACCGCCCACCACCAGCCCTTCCCCCCCAGCCCGGCAGGCTCTGACCCCCTCATGCAAGTTATGTTATGATCTGCAACAAGTAGTAAGGAAAGAAAGGGGAAAGCTATCCCTACAGTAAGACTAAGCTGAATCCCTACGATGTAGCGGGCTGCCTGTTCCTTGCGAACAGACCCGCCTTAGTCATCGGCTAGTCTGAACGAAGACCTATAGCATAAAGGAAGGGGTCCCTAAAAGAACTAAGGACTGGAACAAAAATGGGACACCTCCTGAACCGAGAAGGTTGTTGCAGAACACAAAAAGATAAGCTGACAAAAAGGTACTAGAGGTCCCAGAAGGACCAAGCAAACTGACAAAGAAAGGCACAGAAGCACCTGGCTAGCAAAACAGTCAAATAACACTGAAGTCCAGCACAGCCAAAAGGGCAGAGCTGGAATATATAGGCAGATGGTCACGTGACCACACAAGATGGAAAAAACAAACAGGAGGGTTCTAACAAGTTGCCCTTGCGAGTCTCCAGGCTGGGGACAGGGCAATCTTAGAGACCCTGATGGAGGAACGTCGCGAGGCGCGGAAGTCCCTGGAACGTCTCGAGGCAGCAGCCGCAGCAGAACGCCAGCGGGAGCGCGAGCACCAGGAGAAAATGCTTCAGCTCCAGCGGCCGGCCCCAGCCAGTACCGAGTTCCCCGAGATCCGAGTCCCGAAGCTACGGGCGGAGGACTCCCCACTGCTGGACAAAGAAGGGGACTTGGACACTTTCGTGCTGGCATTTGAAAAAACCTGCCGTCAGTACCATCTGCCTAAGGACCAGTGGGTCCGGTTTTTAACCCCTCACCTTAGGGGTAAGGCCCTGGAGATCTTTGGGTACCTGCCCAGTGAAACCACCCTGAGCTATATGGACATCAAGCAGGCTCTGGTCCGGCAGTACAACCTGACCCCTGAGACGTACCGGAAGAAGCTCGTCCGAGCTCCCCGCCCGGCGTCCTCCGGCGCCCCTGCTTCTGCTGCTGTCGGCGCGCGCAGCTTCCCGGGCACTGTGCTTAGGGCACGCGCGCCCTCCCTCTTAAAGGGGTCGCGCGCCCCGTCCTAAGGAGTCCCCGGCCAATGGCCGGAGGACCTCTCATATATAAGGCACCTCCTCCAAAATGGAGGTGCCCATGCAAGGTTGTAGCTTTGTGTGTTAAATTCTGCTTCAGCCCTCAGGTCCCGCTGCTAGCCTGACTACCAGTTCAGCCCGCCAGCCTGACTACCAGTCCAGCCCGCCAGCCTGACTACAAGTCCAGCCCGCCAGCCTGACTACCAGTCCAGCCCGCCAGCCTGACTACCAGCCCTGTCCGCCAGCTTGTCTACTCTCCAGCCCGACAGTCTGTCTACAGTCCAGTCCGCCAGTCTGTCTATGGGCCCTGCCAGCCCGCTTACCTGGAAGCACCTGCCTGTTACCTGTCGTGCCTACCAGCCAGCCTACCTGGAGGCTCCTGCCTGTTACCTGCCGTGCCAGCCAGCCCGCTTACCTGGAAGCACCTGCCTATTACCTGTCGTGCCTACCAGCCAGCCTACCTGGAGGCTCCAGTATAAAGAAGGCACTCCGTGTAGCTAGGGTGGTGCACGTGGAAAACAATGTCTATAGGAAAAGAAAATCCCGGCACTCACGTGTTGATAATTAGTTGATTTATTCCACAACTCACAAAAAGACGTTTCAGCCTGTCCAAGGCTTTTTTCAATTGAAAAAAGCCTTGGACAGGCTGAAACGTCTTTTTGTGAGTTGTGGAATAAATCAACTAATTATCAACACGTGAGTGCCGGGATTTTCTTTTCCTACCTGGAGGCTCCTGCTTGTTACCTGCCGTGTCTGCCAGTCCGTCTGCCCGGATCACCCGTCAGCCTGCCTGCCGTGCTCTTCTGCTGTACCGGTCAGTCCCTGCCTTCTGACCCGTGGGAGTCACCTGCTCTCATACAAGGAATGGCCCAGAGTAGCACCTGGTCCCTCGGCTCGGTCCTTCCCTGGTCACGGAGTCGATTGAGCCGCCGTACGACCTTGGTCGGTCCGAGTTGATACCTAGTTACGCCCCTCTGGTCCCTCCTTGCACCGCAGCACAGAGGTTCCACCACCCGGATCCGTAACAGGTAGTAGACTAAGGTACCCGGAAGCGGTAGTCTTGTCGTCCATTCGGGCCGACAAGGTGGCCACCGCCTTACTAGAGATTTTCTCTCGAGTGGGTTTTCCCCAGGAAATGCTCACTGACAGGGGGACCCAGTTCATGTCGCAGCTGATGGAGTCCCTCTGTAAGCAAATACAGGTGCAACATCTGGTGACCAGCCCGTACCACCCACAGATCAATGGCCTGTGCGAACGGTTCAATGGCACCCTGAAGCAGATGCTTAAGATGTTAGTCGACTCCCGCGTGACTGGAAGCGGTACCTCCCACATCTGCTATTTGCCTACAGGGAGATTCCACAGGCCTCAATGGGGTTCTCCTCCTTTGGGCTCCTGTACGGGCGGTGTGCACGGGGCCCTCTGGCTCTGGTGAAGGAGGTCTGGGAAGGGGACTTAGCCACCCCTGGAGTGTCGGTCATCAAATATGTTGAGCGCTTCTGTAACAAAATGCAGGCCTTGGCGCAGCTGGTGCACGACAATCTGACGCGAGCCCAGGTCGACCAGAAGCGATGGTACGACCAGAATGCTTGTGAGAGGACCTATCAGGTGGGTCAAAAGGTGTGGGTACTGGTCTCCGTACCCCAGGACAAGCTTCAGGCGGCCTGGAAGGCCCGTACCTCGTGCACCAGCAGCTCCCTGCCGTGACGTACCTGGTCACCCTGGACCACGCCTGGGGAAGGCGGAAGGCCTTCCATGTGAACATGATGAGAGCACATCATGAATGGGAGGCCTGTGACCTTCCCGTGTGCAACCTACCAGAGGAGGGAGAGGCGGAGACCCTCCTGGACATGGTCGCCAAAGCCAGGGCGGGTGGGACCATCGAGGATGTGGAGGTTTGCCACCAGCTGTTGTCGGACCAACGGTCCCAGCTGTGGGCAACCCTGCACCCCTTCCAGGATTTGTTCAGCAACAAGCCCAGAAGGACAGAGTCGACTGTCCATCACGTGGACACCGGGGATCACTCCCCAATCCGGCGCTCAGCATATTGGGTCTCCCTGGAAGTGCAGCAGCACATGCGCCAGGAGATTGACGAGATGCTGAAGCTGGGGGTCATCCAACCCTCCAGCAGTGCTTGGGCTTCACCTGTGGTCCTCGTCCCAAAGAAGGACCGGACAACCCGGTTCTGCGTGGACTACAGGGGGCTCAACGCTGTCACGGTCACCGATGCGTACCCATTGCCACGCATCGATGACCTGCTCGATCAGCTGGCCGGGGCTAAGTTCCTGACCATCATGGATCTGAGCAGGAGGTATTGGCAGATTCCCCTGACCCCCGAGGCACGGGAACGCTCTGCCTTTATCACCCCATTCAGACTGTACGAGTCCACAGTGATGCCCTTTGGCATGAAGAATGTCCCTGCCACTTTTCAGCGGATGGTCAACACGCTGCTCAAGGGACTCGAAAGGTATGCGGCCACTTACCTGGATGACATTGCCATCTTCAGTCCCACCTGGGAGGATCACCTAAAGCATCTGGCGCAGGTGCTGGGGCGGATCAAACGGGCAGGCTTGACCATTAAGCCGAAAAACTGCCAGCTGGGTATGAGTGAGGTCCACTACCTGGGGCACCGGGTAGGTGGGGGAGCTCTGAAGCCAGAGCCCGGGAAGGTGGATGGCATCGCATCCTGGCCCACCCTGAGGACCAAGAAACAGGTGATGTCCTTCCTGGGCACCGCCGGGTACTATAGGAGGTTCGTCCCTCACTATAGTAGCCTGGCGAAGCCCCTGACAGACCTCAGCGAGAAGAAGCTGCCCTCCACAGTCGATTGGACAAACAACTGTGACACGGCCTTCTGGGCGCTAAAGACCGCCCTTTCCTGCTCCCCTGTACTACAGGCAGCCGACTTCGCGCGGCCGTTTGTAGTGCAGACCAACGCGAGTGACTTTGGCCTCAGTGCGGTGCTCAGCCACGTTGACACTATGGGCCATGAACACCCCATTTTTTACCTTACCCGGAAGCTCCTGCCGAGGGAGGTGGCCTATTCCACAATGGAAAAAGAATGTCTGGCAATTGTTTGGGCCTTGCAGCTTCTGCAGCCATACTTGTATGGACGCCAATTCGCAGTAGAAACAGACCACAATCCCCTCAGCTAGTTTTACACCATGTCCGGAACGAATGGGAGGTTGCTGCGATGGAGCCTCGCGCTCCAGCAGTACCACTTCGCCATACGCCACAGAAAGGGCTGCGAGCATGGCAATGCCAATGGCTTATCTCGCCAAGGGGAGATTGCAGATGGGCGCGTGGGGAAGCACCGAGTGGTGATGCCCCCTAGCGCCCTCTAAAGGGGGGAGGAATGTGAAGAAACGGCACCAGGGGGGCCCCGCAGAATCCTGCTATCGCCGCTTCTTCCGGTGGATCCACATTCCACCATCCGCTTGACGTCACACTATGCCAGACAGAACGCGTAAGGTCAGATCGGCACAGTTCTACACCGTCACATCCTGCCCACACGGGTACAGAGAGGCACCAGGGAGTGGAACAAGGTGGTCCAGTCAGACGCTGACATGGCCCCACACTCTCCCACACTCCTGACAGGCTGAGAGTCTCTTTCACTACTCCAGTGAAGCAGAGCCTTGTCGACCTGGACAGAGCTGCCTCCAGTTTCTATTTGATATACAGACTTATATCGGGCTAGAAACCAGCCCGGTAGTGCGTCATTGACCGAACAACAGACGTGAGGTTTGTGGTTCAAAATAAAAGACCAGCCCAAGATTAAATTATATATTTAATCACCATAAGGGCTCACTAAACAATCTACTATATGCACAAGGTTATACATATACAGTGGTCAGAGTTACAAATACAAAAGCATGGTACATCAAGCATCACAGATCTTAAAGTCAATTACCGGTAGATGGAAAGCATGGCTCGGGGGTTGGGCGACCACATGGGGAAGGTATGTGGGCCCTGCTTGGTTGCTGGACTTCTCCCACACGTCTTGATGTCACTAGCTTCCCTGGGAAAAGACAATAAGCTTTTGTTACAAAGACCTTCCAACTCTCTGGGAACTCCCACTACCTGCCCCCTGTTCAGCCCAAGTCTCCACCCCCTGTTCCTTCCTGGCTGAGAGACTCCCAGAACTAACGTGGCCCATACCTTCTTACTGGATGGTCCCAGGGAACCGGTTCTGGTGTCAACTGTATCTCCTCATCCCTACAGCTCACCCTGCAGAGGGACACTCACACTGAAGCCCCCCTCCCTTCTCTCTTACAGCTGGGATTCGGGCTACGCTGTGCTTGGAGACCTGACAACCAGGGAACATGTGATTATTCTAGAACATCCTTCACACCCAGACCCTGATATCACTGACCGTAAGAAGCCCGGACCCTAATATCACTGACTGTAAGAAGCCCGGACCCTGATATCACTGACCGTAAGAAGCCCGGATCCCGATATCACAGACCGTAAGAAGCCTGAACCCCTATATCACTGACCGTAAGTAGCCCGGACCCCTGTATCACTGACCGTAAGAAGCCCGTACCCCTGCATCACTGACCGTAAGAAGGCCGGACCCCTGTATCACTGACCGTAAGAAGCCCGGACTCTGATATCACTGACAGCGAGAGAAGGCGGATTAGACGGGAGTGGACCAAGCATTCCAGGAGTTTAGAGATGAGGGGAGATTAGAGACCGGTCTGTAGATAGCAGCATAGGTTCTGGTCGAGGGATGGTTTTATAAGTAATGGATGTATGCTGGCGTGTTTAAATGAGGAAGGAAAGATACCAGATGAGAGAGAGGTTGAATATTGTAGTTAACTGACAAGTTCAAAGACAGAAAGTGATGAAGTGCAGGAGGGAGGACAGTGCATGATATTCGGGGATTGGGAGAAAATTTCCTGTCAGATATGGTCAATTTTTTCTTTGAGACATTTGGCCAGATCATCGGAGGTCGGTGGTCGGGGTCTGAATTCTTGGAATGAAAAGTGTCAGAGTTGTTTAGGATTGTTGGAGAGTGCGGTGATGAGGGTGTTGTAGTAGGTTTGTTTGCAGAGGTGAAAGGCAGAGTTATATGTTTTAAGCAAAAATTTTCTAATGGATGACGTCTTCTGCCAGATTGGATTTTCTCCACAGACGTTCAGCACCTGGAGCACCGCTGGAGAAGATGTTTTTGCAGCGTGTGCCAGGGTTGTCAACCTCTGTGCTGAGTTGTTCTGTGTGTAGGAGGAGCAGCTTCATCCAGGGCACATTGCAATGAGACATGAGAGGGAGGAGATCGGGGCCAATGATGACTGCAGATTCTTCTGGGTGTTAATGGCACGTATATTTCTATAAGGCCACGGCCCCACTGTCAGTATTTGTTTGGTCAATATTCGGTCAGTATTTTTTCTCAGGAGTGGGACCCAAAACCAGGTGAGGAACAATCAGAGAAAAATATAATAGAAACAAGTCACCAATTCTGCATTTATCACCCACTCCTGATTTTGGCTCCCACTCCTGAGAAACAATACTGACCGAATACTGACCAAATACTGATAGTGGGGCCGTGGCCTAAGTGTGGAAAGCGGGGGTGTCCTGAGCTGTTGCTGACAGAGAATGAAAGAGGGTTGTGGTCAGAGAGCGGGAGGGGAGAGTTAGTAAAGTCATGCACTGAGCAGAGCCGGGAGAAGACCAGGTCCAGAGTATTCCCATCTTCATGCGTAGGAGAATTTGTAGCTTTGAAAGGCAAAGAAGGAGGTTAGCGATAAAAGGTGAGTGGCAGATGGGGAGAAGGGATCATCAATGGGGATGTCAAAGGCCCCCATGATGAGAGTGGGAGGCCAGGCGTCAAAATGATCGAGGAACTGACAGGAGGGACCCAGAGGGCAATACACAACCACCACTCGCAGGGAGAAGGGCTGGTAGAGTCTGACACTGTAGACCTCAAAAGAAGGGAAGATAAGTGAGAAACCGGGGTGGGGGGGGTTGGGAGTGATAACTTGGTGACGACAGGAGCAGACCAACAACTCCACCTGGTCTGCTTTTAGGTCTGGCAGTATGTGAGAATTGTAGGCCACCATAGGAGAGACCAGCAGCGGCAGTACTGTAAGACTGCTGGATCCAAGAGTCAGTAAGAGCCAGAAGGTTAAGGGAATTTGAAAGGAAAAAGTTCTGGATGTAGGAGAGTTTGTTACACACTGACCGTGAGTTCCAGAGGGCACAGTTAAAGGGTATAGAAGGCATGCAAGGACCATTAATGAGATTTGCGGAGTTTCTGAGTGTAGCAGGGAAACAGTTAAACTTACTATTACAAGAAGGGCCGGAGTTACAAGAGATATCTCCTGCGACAAGGAGAAGGAGAATAGAGAGAGTGAGCAGATGGATAAATGATTTGTGAGAGCGTCTCTTGTGTTGTGTAAGGATGGTGGACAGTGCTATCGCATTCCTACCCCTGAAGACACCAATTGTGTTGTCTGTGTATTGTGTTATGCGTCTTTTGTAAATACCGCATCATGTAATGTATTGTTTATAGAGTATTGTTAGTATCATGTAGAATGTACAGTGTAAGGCATAGTGTATAAGATAAGTAGCATAGGGATAGTTGACTGTAGTTTAGGTAGTGACATTAGGGTAATATAGAGTTAATGTTTGGGACTAGCCCATAAGGATTATCCCACCGGCTACCCGCAGCCTGCACAGGTGTAACACCCTCACAGCACAAGTCCAAACACCAACACTTTCATATAGTGTGACAGGGCATAAAGGGAGACAAGTGCCTCGTCTGCAGGATTGAGTATTGCATCTGAGAGGGCAATGCGGTGCAAGGAAGACTCGAGGATGAGAAAGATGGTGACCATTGAGCAGTCTAAGAACATGGACTGCAAGATGGCGGTGAGTGGAGCAATACAGATCCGCCCATCGTGGGCATAAGGGAAACAAAAGGGTGTGAAGGGGTGTCCAGCCCTTCATCAGTGTTATGATAGTGTAGCAACTCACTTGAGAAAATAGGTAACACACTGAAAACTGCAAATGACTCTGCCGGTTCCTGTACAGGCTAGAGATCCTAACCATGCAGTCGATAGTGTTTCCTGCGAGAGCTGAGATAGCCCTAACCACAGACTAGAAGATGGCAACTTGAAATAGAAAGAGATCCCAGAGTGAGTAAAACAAACCATGAAATACAAAAGTACGTACTGTTTAATAATATGCTGCCTACTTCCTAAAAAGAAAGAGAAGATAGGTGCAGGGTAACGAACAAACAGCAGAGAGGTAAGCCTTAGCTGGTCTTTCACTGACTGGCTTAAACTACAGCAGTATGGCTGGACATCCAAATGAGACTATCACCAGCAGGAAATACCAGCAGGGGGAAGGTACATTAAGCTGTACCCGAAAAGTGATAGGACAGAGAAATGAGTAAATGAAAACACCTGTTACCCTAAAAAGACTGAAACAAGGATAACAGAAACTAAATACACAGAGAAAAGGTGTATCTGCTGTGGCTCAAATCAAAGAGAAGCCGACCACAAAGCACATTCTCAGGGGTTCGAACCCAGACGCATGACAATCAGGTAGCCTAGAGAGGGGAGTGTCAGTCATCCCAGAGTAAGGTGGAAGGAGAGGATCCGTCCAGTAAGGTGTTGCCCGAGGAAAAGGGCAGGGACATTTGAGAATGGAGATAGAGAGTCAGGAGGACTCCACCCAGTGAAAGGCAGGGCCATGATGGGCCTCAGGAGACGGAAGAGACAACGTCTTTTGTGCGTAGAAAGTTGGCAAGAGAACAGCATAGAGGGAAGATGGCGGACATGGTGAGCAAGGAGGTGAGGCCGGGCGGCCTGCTGGAGAAGAGCAAGGCTGAGCAGGAGCTGGGGCTTTGGACAGCGGCCTGGTTTATGGCCGGCGGGAGGACCAGGCGTCTGGAAGCTGTGCGGGCCCAGGTACTGGAGGTACCTCCTCTGACCCCGGAGGCTTCACCTCCAACATTGAGGGCGCCTTCCTCAAGTTCAGAGGTCATACCCAGCCCTGGGAACATGCACCACACCCCGCTAGAGAAGTGGATTGCGGAAGTGGTCCAGGCCAAGAAAGAGAGGGAGCAGTGGGTTGGACAGTCCTGACGGAGAGAGGATCTCGCCCGACAGTTGACCCGGGGCACCATGAGACATTGTGACCACAGACGGGGCTTCGGCTTTCTCATGAAGGAAGGGACATCACACAAGGTCTACATCAATGTCGGCTCCATTCAGAAGGCGCCAAGTCTGCAGGAAGGGGAGTGTGTTCAGTTCCTTAAAGAAGATGAACCGAGGTGCTGGTTTGTGATTGCGTTCTCCAGGATTCGGTCGCAGGCAGAGGAGGTACCCATGGATATCCCACCTCGTTGGGAGGCAGTAGCACCTAGGGCCGTTACACTCTCGGGTGCCAGAGTGCGGAATGACAGTAGGGAGACTGTCTCAAGTTCCTGCGGGCCCACGGTGCAGAACAGGAGCACAGGACTATCAGAGGTAGTGGCCATTTCCGGCTGTAGTATACATGACCTAAGGAGCACACTCGGCCGTGTACGTAAGGAGAGTGGAGGGCAAGGAAACCTAGGTCTGAACATGGCCATCTGAAAAAAAAAAGAGTCAAACGTCAAGCGGGTCCAGTTTGCCGGTTGCAAATGTGTGTGTTGGCCCCGAGCTTCAGCGAGTCAGAGAACCACAGGTTTCCCCATGTTGATGGCCGTGGACGGCCAAGAAGTTATTGTCCTCCCCCTTCCTTCACAGGTTTGTGGTGCTCGTTGCACATCGCTCTGCTGGACTGCAGAGATGCTGCAGCCACTGGAAGGTCCTACACCCTCAGCCCAGGACTGGGTTCCAGCAAGTGGGGTGAAGGATGCATTGAAGGGACTGTGTCCCCATTCTATGGTCTGAGGGGGGACGATGGACTTTGTCCCCTGTGGACTTTGCCCTAAAAGGACTGTGTCCTGGTCACGAGGACCAATGTTCGGGGAGAGGTGGGATGGATGATCTGATGTCACAACTGGGTTAAAGTTGCTGTGCCCATGTACTGTAGGGCCACAGTGTATTGGCCTGCGGACCCCTCAAATAACTTGAACTCTATGTTCCGGGGTCCCAACTTAGTGGGACATGGGTCATGTTGAATGATCAAGGGAAATAACAATATATAGCCCTGAAGAAGAGACTGTCATCTGTGTGGTTTTATTTACATTGGTGTCTTCCAGGTACCTAAATGGTTGAGGACGACCATTGTTAAAGTGGGTAAGAATGTAGGGATGGTGGACAGTGCTGTTGCATTCTTACCTCTGAAGACACTAATCGTGTTGTGTGTGTGTTTTGTGTTATGCGTCTTTGTATATATCGTGTCAAGTGAATTATGTTGTAATGTAAGACAAATAATGTACAGTATAGGGTGTATAGTGTAGGACATAGTGTATAAGATAGGTAGTATAGGGATAGATAGTTGACTGTAGTTAGATAGTGACATTAGGGTAAGATAGAGGTAATGTTTGTGAAGAGCCCATAGTGGGAGGGGTATAGTGTTAGGGCAAGTGACGGCTTCCTGTAATTAGTTTGTTCGAGTTTGGAGTGCTAAGTGAGCAGTGCTGCCAAAGGCGTGATCTATAGGAAGAGGAGACTTAAGGCCAGGGATAGCGAGATCCTGAGAAGTGACTGACTAGTCATAGTGGCCTTACGGAGAAGGGTTCGTGTATAGGAGCCGAGTCACGAACCTCCGAGATTGCAACGCCGAAGGTAACGGGCCTAAATAGGACAAATTTTTGAGAAACTAGTGGAGTCCCAAGCGCTAGATCCAGGGTATCAGTAGTGGAAGAAATAGCTGATCTGGACTGTGGAGCTCAGGCTGGGTTGTGGCGACGTAGCTCGAAACAGTGCGCTTCACCGGCCCTGGAGTAGAACTACGGGGGAAATATACGGTGTGAGGGAAAATGCTTTAGACCATAGAGGAAACGATCATAAGAGTCTGTGCACGCTATTCCTTGTACAGTGGGTACGGAAAGTATTCAGACCCCTTTACATTTTTCACTCTTTGATTCATTGCAGCCATTTGGTAAATTCTAAAAAGTTCATTTTTTTCTCCTTACAGTCCACTCTGCACCCCATCTTGACTGAAAAAACCCCAGAAATGTAGAAATTCTTGCAAATGTATTAAAAAAGAAAAACTGAAATATCACATGGTCATAAGTATTCAGCCCCTTTGCTCAGTATTGAGTAGAAGCCCCCTTTTGAGCTACTACAGCCATGAGTCTTCTTGGGAATGATACAACAAGTTTTTCACCCCTGGATTTGGGGATCCTCGGCCATTCTTCCTGGCAGATCCTCTCCAGTTCCGTCAGGTTGGATGGTGAATGTTGGTGGACAGCCATTTTCAGGTCTCTCCAGAGATGCTCAATTGGGTTTAGGTCAGGGCTCTGGCTGGGCCAGTCAAGAATGGTCACAGAGTTGTTCTGAAACCACTCCTTTGTTATTTTAGCTGTGTGCTTAGGGTCATTGTCTTGTTGGAAGGTGAACCTTCGGCCAAGTCTGAGGTCCAGAGCACTTTGGAAGAGGCTTTCATCCAGGATATCTCTGTACTTGGCCACATTCATGTTTCCTTCAATTGCAACCAGTCGTCCTGTCCCTGCAGCTGAAACCCCCACCCATAGCATGATGCTGCCACCACCATGTTTCACTGTTGGGATTGTATTTGGCAGGTGATGAGCAGTGCCTGGTTTTCTCCACACATACCGCTTAGAATTATCACCAAAAAGTTCTATCTTCATCTCATCAGACCAGAGAATCTTATTTCTCATAGTCTGGGAGTCCTTCATGTGTTTTTGAGCAAACTCTATGCGGGCTCTCATATGTCTTGCACTGAGGAGAGGCTTCCGTCGGGCCACTCTGCCATAAAGGCCTGACTGGTGGAGGGCTGCAGTGATAGTTGACTTTGTGGAACTTTCTCCCATCTCCCTACTGCATCTCTGGAGCTCAGCCACAGTGATCTGGGGGTTCTTCTTTACCTCTCTCACCAAGGCTCTTCTCCCACGATTGATCAGTTTCGCTGGACGGCCAGGTCTAGGAAGACTTCTGGTGGTCCCAAACTTCTTCCATTTAAGGATTATGGAGGCCACTGTGCTCTTAGGAACATTGAGTAATGCAGAAATTCTTTTGTAACCTTGGCCAGATCTGTGCCTTGCCACAGTTCTGTCTCTGAGCTCCTTGGGCAGTTCCTTTGAGCTCATGATTCTCATTTGGTCTGACATGCACTGTGAGCTGTGAGGTCTTATATAGACAGGTGTGCGCCTTTCCAAATCAAGTCCTATCAGTTTAATTAAACCCAGCTGGACTCCAATGAAGGAGTAGAACCATCTCAAGGAGGATCACAAGGAAATGGACAGCATGTGACTTAAATATGAGTGTCTGAGCAAAGGGGCTGAAGACTTATGACCATGTGATATTTCAGTTTTTCTTTTTTAATAAATTTGCAAAAATTTCTACATTTCTGTTTTTTTCCAGTCAAGATGGGGTGCAGAGTGTACTTTACTGAGAAAAAAATAAACTTTTTAGAATTTACCAAATGGCTGCAATGAAACAAAGAGTGAAAAAATGTCAAGGGGTCTGAATACTTTCCGTACCCACGGTATATGACCCTTACCAAGTTACCATTCAGTAAAAAATCTATGTTGGAACGACGGTCTCTTTACTGAACTGTGGAACCTATGGTTCTGTCCAGCCCACACCACCAGCTACATGCTGCCTTCATGGGTGTAAGGCCGTCACAGTACAAGTCCACACACTCAGTCAGTACCCACACTTTTGATCGGATCTGTGCGGTTTAAGACTGTGGAAAGAGGGTGAGAGCAGTACATAGGAGAGGGGAGGAGAGAGGGGCTGATATGGATGGAGTATGTGAAAGGGCGGTAGAAGTGAGTGACTTCAGCAGCCAGAACATAAAGGGCACAAATACATATGGTAAATACATTTTGCAGTGCAAATGAACTGGGCACGAGTTTGTTTAAATACAGTGGTGGCCAAAAGTATTGGCACCCCTGCTGTTCTGTCAGATAATACTCAGTTTCTTGCAATCACAAATTCTTTGGTCTTATTCTCTTCATTTAATTTTCTTGCAAGGAAAAAACACAAAAGAGAATGAAGCAAATATCAAATCATTGATCATTTCACACAAAACTCCAAAAATGGGCCAGACAAAAGTATTGGCACCCTCAGCCTAATACTTGGTTGCACAACCTTTAGCCTAAATAACTGGGAACAACCGCTTCCGGTAACCATCAATGAGTTTCTTGCAATGCTCTGCTGGAATTGTAGACCATTCTTCTTTGGCAAACTGCTCCAGGTCCCTGATATTTGAAGGGTGCCTTCTCCAAACTGCCATTTTGAGATCTCTCCACAGGTGTTCTATGGGATTCAGGTCTGGACTCATTGCTGGCCACCTTAGAAGTCTCCAGTGCTTTCTCTCAAACCATTTTATAGTGCTTTTGGAAGTGTGTTTTGGGTCATTGTCCTGCTGGTAGACCCATGACCTCTGAAGGAGACCCAGCTTTCTCACACTGGGCCCTACATTATGCTGCAAAATTTGTTGGTAGTCTTCAGACTTCATAATGCCATGCACACGGTCAAGCAGTCCAGTGCCAGAGGCAGCAAAGCAACCCCAAAACATCAGGGAACCTCCGCCATGTTTGACTGTAGGGACCGTGTTCTTTTCTTTGCCTCTTTTTTTTCCTGTACACTCTATGTTGATGCTTTTTCCCATCTACTTTTGTCTCATCTGACCAGAGAACATTCTTCCAAAACGTTTTAGGCTTTCTCAGGTAAGTTTTGGCAAACTCCAGCCTGGCTTTTTTATGTCTCGGGGTAAGAAGTGGGGTCTTCCTGGGTATCCTACCATACAGTCCCTTTTCATTCAGACGCCGACGGATAGTACGGGTTGACACTGTTGTACCCTCGGACTGCAGGGTAGCTTGAACTTGTTTGGATGTTAGTTGAGGTTCTTTATCCACCATCCACACAATCTTGCGTCGAAATCTCTCGTCAATTTTTCTTTTCCGTCCACATCTAGGGAGGTTAGCCACAGGGCCATGGGCTTTACACTTCTTGATGACAATGCGCACGGAAGACACAGGAACATTCAGGTCTTTGGAGATGGACTTGTAGCCTTGAGATTGCTCATGCTTCCTCACAATTTGGTTTCTCAAGTCCTCAGACAGTTCTTTGGTCTTCTTTCTTTTCTCCATGCTCAATGTGGTCACACAAGGACACAGGACAGAGGTTGAGTCAACTTTAATCCATGTTAACTGGCTGCAAGTGTGATTTAGTTATTGCCAACACCTGTTAGGTGCCACAGGTAAGTTACAGGTGCTGTTAATTACACCAATTACAGAAGCATCACATGATTTTTCAAAAGGTGCCAATACTTTTGTCCACCCCCTTTTTTAGGTTTGGTGTGGAATTATATCCAATTTGGCTTTAGGACAATTCTTTTTGTGTTTTTTTCATTGAAGACAAATTAAATGAAGATAATAATACCAAAGAATTTGTGATTGCAATCATTTTCAGGAAGAAACTGAGTATTATCTGACAGAATTGCAGGGGTGCCAATACTTTTGGCCAGCACTGTATCTCACCTGTCTCCTGCCCTGTCCACCTGCCATGTCCACTGACCTGTCCACTGCCATGTCTCCTGCCATGTCTCCTGCGCTGTCCACCTGCCATGTCTCCTGCCCTGTCCACTGCCATGTCTCCTGCCCTGTCCACTGCCATGTCTCCTGCCCTGTCCACCTGCCATGTCTCCTGCCCTGTCCACCTGCCATGTCTCCTGCCCTGTCCACTGCCATGTCTCCTGCCCTGTTAACCTGCCATGTCTCCTGTCCCGTCCACATGCCATGTCTCCTGCCCTGTCCACTGCCATGTCTCCTGCCATGTCCACTACCATGTTTCTTTCCCTGTCCACCTGCCATGTCCACTGACCTGTCCACTGCCATGTCTCCTGCCCTGTCCACCTGCCATGTCTCCTGCCATGTCCACTGACCTGTCCACTGCCATGTCTCCTGCCCTGTCTACCTGCCATGTCTCCTGCCCTGTCCACTGCCATGTCTCCTGCCCTGTTAACCTGCCATGTCTCCTGTCCCGTCCACATGCCATGTCTCCTGCCGCGTCCACTGCCATGTCTCCTGCCCCGTCCACCTGCCATGTCTCCTGCCCTGTCCACTGCCATGTCTCCTGGCCTGTTCACCTGCCATGTCTCCTGCCCTGTCCACTGCCATGTCTCCTGCCCTGTCCACCTGCCATGTCTCCTGCCCCGTCCACTGCCATGTCTCCTGCCCCGTCCACCTGCCATGTCTTCTGCCCTGTCCACTGCCATGTCTCCTGCCCTGTTCACCTGCCATGTCTCCTGTCCACTGCCATGCCACCTGCCCTGTCCACCTGCCCTGTCCACCTGCCATGTCTCCTGCCCTGTCCACCTGCCATGTCTCCTGCCCTGTTCACCTGCCCTGTCCACCTGCCATGTCTCCTGTCCTGTCCACCTGCCATGTCTCCTGCCCTGTCCACCTGCCATGTCTCCTGCCCTGTCCACCTGCCATGTCTCCTGCTCTGTCCACTGCCATGTCCACTGCCATGTCTCCTGCCCTGTCCACCTGCCATGTCTCCTGCCTGTCCACCTGCCATGTCTCCTGCCATGTCTCCTGCCGTGCCCACTGCCATGTCTTCTGCCCTGTCCACCTGCCTTGTCTCCTGCCCTGTCCACCTGCCATGTCTCCTGCCCTGTCCACCTGCCATGTCTCCTGCCCTGTCTCCTGCCCTGTCCACTGCCATGTCTCCTGCCTTGTCCACCTGCCATGTCCCTGTCCTGTCCACTGCCATGTCTCCTGCCCTGTCCACCTGCCATGTCTCCTGCCCTGTCCACTGCCATGTCTCCTGCCCTGTCCACCTGCCATGTCTCCTGCCCTGTCCACCTGCCATGTCTCCTGCTCTGTCCACCTGCCATGTCTCCTGCCCTGTCCACTGCCCTGTCCACTGCCATGTCTCATGCCCTGTCCACTGCCATGTCTCCTGCCCTGTCCACCTGCCATGTCTCCTGCCCTGTCCACTGCCATGTCTCCTGCCCTGTCCACCTGCCATGTCTCCTGCACTGTCCACTGCCATGTCTCCTGCCATGTCTCCTGCCCTGTGCACCTGCCATGTCTCCTGCCCTGTGCACCTGCCATGTCTCCTGCCATGTCTCCTGCCCTGTGCACCTGCCATGTCTCCTGCCCTGTGCACCTGCCATGTCTCCTGCCCTGTCCACCTGCCATGTCTCCTGCTCTGTCCACTGCCATGTCTCCTGCCCTGTGCACCTGCCATGTCTCCTGCCCTGTCCACCTGCCATGTCTCCTGCTCTGTCCACCTGCCATGTCTCCTGCCCTGTCCACTGCCCTGTCCACTGCCATGTCTCATGCCCTGTCCACTGCCATGTCTCCTGCCCTGTCCACCTGCCATGTCTCCTGCCCTGTCCACTGCCATGTCTCCTGCCCTGTCCACCTGCCATGTCTCCTGCACTGTCCACTGCCATGTCTCCTGCCATGTCTCCTGCCCTGTGCACCTGCCATGTCTCCTGCCCTGTGCACCTGCCATGTCTCCTGCCATGTCTCCTGCCCTGTCCACCTGCCATATTTAACTGCTCTGGCACTAGAGCATCTGCACAAATGCCTACCATTGGCTAAATATATAGGGAAGTTTATGCTTAGATTGAGTGCTAATTTAACTAGTTAAAAATCAATCAACTAGCTAAGACATCAGGAGGCAATAAAATGCAGAGATAAACAAATCTGCAGCCCAACGGGGATCATAAACTCTTTGAGCAAGTGAGAACCTGAGAGCATCAGGGAACAACTCAGTAAGATGAATGAAATATACAGTATACCATTAATACAGGCATCACTCACCTTCCTCATCACTATCACCACCATCATCCTGATCACTATCACCAGCACCATCCTCATCACTATCACCAGCACCATCCTCATCACTATCACCACTATCATCCTCACAACTATCACCACCATCATCCTCATCACTATCACCACTATCATCCTCATCACTATCACCAGCACCATCCTCATCACTATCACCACTATCATCCTCATAACTATCACCACCATCATCCTCATCACTATCACCACTATCATCCTCATCACTATCACCACCATCATCCTCATCACTATCACCAGTACCATCCTCTTCACTATCACCAGCACCATCCTCATCACTATCACCAGCACCATCCTCATCACTATCACCTGCATCATCCTCATCACTATCACCAGCACCATCGTCATCACTATCACCACTATCATCCTCATCACTATCACCAGCACCATCCTCATCACTATCACCAGCACCATCCTCATCACTATCACCAGCACCATCCTCATCACTATCACCACTATCATCCTCATCACTATCACCACCATCATCCTCATCACTTTCACCAGTACCATCCTCATCACTATCACCAGCATCATCCTCATCACTATCACCACCACCATCCTCATCACTATCACCACCATCATCCTCATCACTATCACCAGTACCATCCTCATCACTATCACCAGCACCATCCTCATCACTATCACCACCACCATCCTCATCACTATCACCACCATCATCCTCATCACTTTCACCAGTACCATCCTCATCACTATCACCAGCATCATCCTCATCACTATCACCAGCACCATCCTCATCACTATCACCACCATCATCCTCATCACTATCACCACCATCATCCTCATCACTATCACCACCATCATCCTCATCACTATCACCAGCATCATCCTCATCACTATCACCAGCACCATCCTCATCACTATCACCACCATCATCCTCATCACTTTCACCAGTACCATCCTCATCACTATCACCAGCATCATCCTCATCACTATCACCAGCACCATCCTCATCACTATCACCACCATCATCCTCATCACTTTCACCAGTACCATCCTCATCACTATCACCAGCATCATCCTCATCACTATCACCAGCACCATCCTCATCACTATCACCACCATCATCCTCATCACTTTCACCAGCATCATCCTCATCACTATCACCAGCACCATCCTCATCACTATCACCAGCACCATCCTCATCACTATCACCAGCATCATCCTCATCACTATCACCAGCACCATCCTCATCACTATCACCAGCACCATCCTCATCACTATCACCAGCACCATCCTCATCACTATCACCAGCACCATCCTCATCACTATCACCAGCATCATCCTCATCACTATCACCAGCACCATCCTCATCACTATCACCAGCACCATCCTCATCACTATCACCAGCATCATCCTCATCACTATCACCAGCACCATCCTCATCACTATCACCAGCATCATCCTCATCACTATCACCAGCACCATCCTCATCACTATCACTATTTTTTTCGCTCAGAACATGCGAGGGAGGGGCCTAAAGTTTTCCTGTGATGTAATCAGACCCCCCCACCCCCCCTGGTGTATGGGCGGGGCCTTGCGTCAGTTGGAAGCTGTAAGTTTCAGGAGCGGCTGTGAGTACAGAACACATGGAGGAGCAGTGAGGAGCAGCAGCCGTTCTCCAGCAGCGCCCACCACCCCGAGGTGAGAGGCGGGAGGGAGGGAAGGAGGACGACGACGGCGGCCAAGACTTTGCTCCCCGCTCTACCCGGGCTCCTCGCCCCGCTCCCCTCTCTCCGGGCTCCGCTCTCCTCTCCCCTCTCCCCGGGCTCCGCTCTCCTCTCCCCTCTCCCCGGGCTCCGCTCTCCTCTCCCCTCTCCCCGGGCTCCGCTCTCCTCTCCCCTCTCCCCGGGCTCCGCTCTCCTCTCTCCTCTCCCCGGGCTCCGCTCTCCTCTCTCCTCTCCCCGGGCTCCGCTCTCCTCTCCCCGGGCTCCGCTCTCCTCTCCCCTCTCCCCGGGCTCCGCTCTCCGCTCCGCTCTCCTCTCTCCTCTCCCCGGGCTCCGCTCTCCTCTCTCCTCTCCCCGGGCTCCGCTCTCCTCTCTCCTCTCCCCGGGCTCCGCTCTCCGCTCTCCTCTCCCCTCTCCCCGGGCTCCGCTCTCCTCTCCCCTCTCCCCGGGCTCCGCTCTCCTCTCCCCTCTCCCCGGGCTCCGCTCTCCTCTCCCCTCTCCCCTCTCCCCTCTCCCCTCTCCCGGGGCTCCGCTCTCCTCTCCCCTCTCCCCTCTCCCGGGGCTCCGCTCTCCTCTCCCCTCTCCCGGGGCTCCGCTCTCCTCTCCCCTCTCCCCTCTCCCCTCTCCCGGGGCTCCGCTCTCCTCTCCCCTCTCCCCTCTCCCCTCTCCCCGGGCTCCGCTCTCCTCTCCCCTCTCCCCGGGCTCCGCTCTCCTCTCTCCTCTCCCCGGGCTCCGCTCTCCTCTCCCCTCTCCCCGGGCTCCGCTCTCCTCTCCCCTCTCCCCGGGCTCCGCTCTCCTCTCCCCTCTCCCCGGGCTCCGCTCTCCTCTCCCCTCTCCCCGGGCTCCGCTCTCCTCTCCCCTCTCCCCGGGCTCCGCTCTCCTCTCCCCTCTCCCCGGGCTCCGCTCTCCGCTCTCCTCTCCCCTCTCCCCGGGCTCCGCTCTCCGCTCTCCTCTCCCCTCTCCCCGGGCTCCGCTCTCCGCTCTCCTCTCTCCTCTCCCCGGGCTCCGCTCTCCGCTCTCCTCTCCCCGGGCTCCGCTCTCCTCTCCCCTCTCCCCGGGCTCCGCTCTCCTCTCCCCTCTCCCCGGGCTCCTCTCCCCTCTCCCCGGGCTCCGCTCTCCTCTCTCCTCTCCCCGGGCTCCGCTCTCCTCTCCCCGGGCTCCGCTCTCCGCTCTCCTCTCCCCGGGCTCCGCTCTCCTCTCCCCGGGCTCCACTCTCCTCTCCCCTCTCCCCGGGCTCCGCTCTCCTCTCCCCTCTCCCCGGGCTCCGCTCTCCTCTCCCCGGGCTCCACTCTCCTCTCCCCTCTCCCCGGGCTCCGCTCTCCTCTCCCCTCTCCCCGGGCTCCGCTCTCCTCTCCCCGGGCTCCACTCTCCTCTCCCCTCTCCCCGGGCTCCGCTCTCCTCTCCCCTCTCCCCGGGCTCCGCTCTCCTCTCCCCTCTCCCCGGGCTCCGCTCTCCTCTCCCCTCTCCCCGGGCTCCGCTCTCCTCTCCCCTCTCCCCGGGCTCCGCGCCCCGCTCCCTTCTCCCCGGGCTCCGCTCTCCTCTCCCCGGGCTCCGCGCCCCGCTCCCCTCTCCCCGGGCTCCGCTCTCCTCTCCCCTCTCCCCGGGCTCCGCTCTCCTCTCTCCTCTCCCCGGGCTCCGCTCTCCTCTCCCTTCTCCCCGGGCTCCGCGCCCCGCTCCCTTCTCCCCGGGCTCCGCTCTCCTCTCCCCGGGCTCCGCGCCCCGCTCTCCTCTCCCCTCTCCCGGGCTCCGCTCTCCTCTCTCCTCTCCCCGGGCTCCGCTCTCCTCTCTCCTCTCCCCGGGCTCCGCTCTCCTCTCCCCGGGCTCCGCTCTCCTCTCCCCTCTCCCCGGGCTCCGCTCTCCTCTCCCCTCTCCCCGGGCTCCGCTCTCCTCTCCCCTCTCCCCGGGCTCCGCTCTCCTCTCCCCTCTCCCCGGGCTCCGCTCTCCTCTCCCCTCTCCCCGGGCTCCGCTCTCCTCTCCCCTCTCCCCGGGCTCCGCGCCCCGCTCCCTTCTCCCCGGGCTCCGCGCCCCGCTCCCTTCTCCCCGGGCTCCGCGCCCCGCTCTCCTTCTCCCCGGGCTCCGCGCCCCGCTCTCCTTCTCCCCGGGCTCCGCGCCCCGCTCTCCTCTCCCCGGGCTCCGCGCCCCGCTCCCCTCTCCCCGGGCTCCGCTCTCCGCTCTCCTCTCCCCGGGCTCCGCTCTCCTCTCCCCGGGCTCCGCTCTCCTCTCCCCGGGCTCCGCTCTCCTCTCCCCTCTCCCCGGGCTCCGCTCTCCTCTCCCCTCTCCCCGGGCTCCGCTCTCCTCTCCCCTCTCCCCGGGCTCCGCTGTCCTCTCCCCTCTCCCCGGGCTCCGCTGTCCTCTCCCCTCTCCCCGGGCTCCGCTCTCCTCTCCCCTCTCCCCGGGCTCCGCGCCCCGCTCCCTTCTCCCCGGGCTCCGCTCTCCGCTCTCCTCTCCCCGGGCTCCGCGCCCCGCTCTCCTCTCCCCGGGCTCCGCGCTCCGCGGACCTGTCACCTGCTCCTGTTAACCCTTCAGTAGGAACAGTGATCCGCCGACAGCTCCACGTGCGGTCGGCTGCTGGGCAGTGAGGGGTTGATCTCGTGGACTCCTCCTCCCGGAGATGTTGTTATTTGTTCCTATTTTGGCGGAGATTTGTCACCTCCTGCGGAGCCTCCGATATCTGTGCAGGAATCCGTCCTCCGCTCAGTGGCCCCATCTGTCTGAGCCCTCAACCATTAATTGTAGATTGGGGACCCCGAGGTCCAAGACCCCTTGTGTGTGGTGTATGAGAAGCCCCCCCTGGTCCTGTCATAATGGAGCCCCATCCCCTCCCTACCTGGTCCTGGCCTCGGTGTATGGTATAATGGAGGCCCCCCCTACCTGGTCCTGGCCTCGGTGTATGGTATAATGGAGGCCCCCCCTACCTGGTGCTGGCCTCGGTGCATGGTATAATGGAGGCCACCCCCCTACCTGGTCCTGGCCTCGGTGTATGGTATAATGGAGGCTCCCCCCCCCTCTACCTGGTGCTGGCCTCGGTGTATGGTATAATGGAGGCTCCCCCCCCCTACCTGGTCCTGGCCTCGGTGTATGGTATAATGGAGGCCCCCCCCCTACCTGGTCCTGGCCTCGGTGTATGGTATAATGGAGGCCCCCCCCTACCTGGTCCTGGCCTCGGTGTATGGTATAATGGAGGCTCCCCCCCCCTCTACCTGGTGCTGGCCTCTGTTTATGGTATAATGGAGGCTCCCCCCCCCCCCCACCTGGTCCTGGCCTCGGTGTATGGTATAATGGAGGCCCCCCCCCCTACCTGGTCCTGGCCTCGGTGCATGGTATAATGGAGGCCCCCCCCTACCTGGTCCTGGCCTCGGTGTATGGTATAATGGAGGCCCCCCCCCCTACCTGGTCCTGGCCTCGGTGTATGGTATAATGGAGCCCCCCCCCCCCCCCCCCACCTGGTCCTGGCCTCGGTGTATGGTATAATGGAGGCCCCCCCCCCCCCCCCTACCTGGTCCTGGCCTCGGTGTATGGTATAATGGAGGCCCCCCCCCCCCTACCTGGTCCTGGCCTCGGTGTATGGTATAATGGAGCCCCCCCCCCCTACCTGGTCCTGGCCTCGGTGTATGGTATAATGGAGGCCCCCCCCCCCCTACCTGGCCCTGGCCTCGGTGTATGGTATAATGGAGGCTCCCCCCCCCCCCCCCTACCTGGTCCTGGCCTCGGTGTATGGTATAATGGAGTCCCCCCCCCCCCCCCCCCTACCTGGTCCTGGCCTCGGTGTATGGTATAATGGAGGCGCCCCCCCCCCCCCTACCTGGTCCTGGCCTCGGTGTATGGTATAATGGACGCCCCCCCCCCCCCCTACCTGGTCCTGGCCTCGGTGTATGGTATAATGGAGGCCCCCCCCTCTACCTGGTCCTGGCCTCGGTGTATGGTATAATGGAGGCTCCCCCCCCCTCTACCTGGTCCTGGCCTCGGTGTATGGTATAATGGAGGCTCCCCCCCCCCTCTACCTGGTCCTGGCCTCGGTGTATGGTATAATGGAGGCCCCCCCCCCTACCTGGTCCTGGCCTCGGTGTATGGTATAATGGAGGCCCCCCCCCACCTGGTCCTGGCCTCGGTGTATGGTATAATGGAGGCCCCCCCCCCTACCTGGTCCTGGCCTCGGTGTATGGTATAATGGAGGCCCCCCCCCCCCTACCTGGTCCTGGCCTCGGTGTATGGTATAATGGAGCCCCCCCCCCCCTACCTGGTCCTGGCCTCGGTGTATGGTATAATGGAGGCTCCCCCCCCCCACCTGGTCCTGGCCTCGGTGTATGGTATAATGGAGCCCCCCCCCCCTACCTGGTCCTGGCCTCGGTGTATGGTATAATGGAGGCGCCCCCCCCCCAACCTGGTCCTGGCCTCGGTGTATGGTATAATGGAGGCGCCCCCCCCCCAGCCTGGTCCTGGCCTCGGTGTATGGTATAATGGAGGCCCCCCCCTACCTGGTCCTGGCCTCGGTGTATGGAATAATGGAGGCCCCCCCCCCTACCTGGTCCTGGCCTCGGTGTATGGTATAATGGAGACTCCCCCCCCCCCCCCCCCCACCTACCTGGCCCTGGCCTCGGTGTATGGTATAATGGAGGCCCCCCCCCCCACCTACCTGGCCCTGGCCTCGGTGTATGGTATAATGGAGGCCCCCCCCCCCCACCTACCTGGTCCTGGCCTCGGTGTATGGTATAATGGAGCCCCCCCCCCCCTACCTGGTCCTGGCCTCGGTGTATGGTATAATGGAGGCCCCCCCCCCCCCTACCTGGCCCTGGCCTCGGTGTATGGTATAATGGAGGCTCCCCCCCCCCCCCTACCTGGTCCTGGCCTCGGTGTATGGTATAATGGAGGCTCCCCCCCACCTGGTCCTGGCCTCGGTGTATGGTATAATGGAGGCCCCCCCCCTCTACCTGGTCCTGGCCTCGGTGTATGGTATAATGGAGGCTCCCCCCCCCTCTACCTGGTCCTGGCCTCGGTGTATGGTATAATGGAGGCCCCCCCCACCTGGTCCTGGCCTCGGTGTATGGTATAATGGAGGCCCCCCCCCCCACCTACCTGGTCCTGGCCTCGGTGTATGGTATAATGGAGGCTCCCCCCCCCTCTACCTGGTCCTGGCCTCGGTGTATGGTATAATGGAGGCGCCCCCCCCCCCCCCACCTGGTCCTGGCCTCGGTGTATGGTATAATGGAGGCCCCCACCCCCCTACCTGGTCCTGGCCTCGGTGTATGGTATAATGGAGGCCCCCACCCCCCTACCTGGTCCTGGCCTCGGTGTATGGTATAATGGAGGCCCCCCCCCCTACCTGGTCCTGGCCTCGGTGTATGGTATAATGGAGGCCCCCCCCCTACCTGGTCCTGGCCTCGGTGTATGGTATAATGGAGGCCCCCCCCCCTACCTGGTCCTGGCCTCGGTGTATGGTATAATGGAGGCCCCCCCCCCCCACCTGGTCCTGGCCTCGGTGTATGGTATAATGGAGCCCCCCCCCCCTACCTGGTCCTGGCCTCGGTGTATGGTATAATGGAGGCTCCCCCCCCCCTACCTGGTCCTGGCCTCGGTGTATGGTATAATGGAGCCCCCCCCCCTACCTGGTCCTGGCCTCGGTGTATGGTATAATGGAGGCGCCCCCCCCCCAACCTGGTCCTGGCCTCGGTGTATGGTATAATGGAGGCCCCCCCCTACCTGGTCCTGGCCTCGGTGTATGGAATAATGGAGGCCCCCCCCCCTACCTGGTCCTGGCCTCGGTGTATGGTATAATGGAGACTCCCCCCCCCCCCCCCCCCCCCCCCCCACCTACCTGGCCCTGGCCTCGGTGTATGGTATAATGGAGACTCCCCCCCCCACCTACCTGGTCCTGGCCTCGGTGTATGGTATAATGGAGCCCCCCCCCCCTACCTGGTCCTGGCCTCGGTGTATGGTATAATGGAGGCCCCCCCCCCCCCTACCTGGCCCTGGCCTCGGTGTATGGTATAATGGAGGCTCCCCCCCCCCCCCCTACCTGGTCCTGGCCTCGGTGTATGGTATAATGGAGGCCCCCCCCCCCCTCTACCTGGTCCTGGCCTCGGTGTATGGTATAATGGAGGCCCCCCCCCCCCTCTACCTGGTCCTGGCCTCGGTGTATGGTATAATGGAGGCCCCCCCCCTCTACCTGGTCCTGGCCTCGGTGTATGGTATAATGGAGGCCCCCCCCTCTACCTGGTCCTGGCCTCGGTGTATGGTATAATGGAGGCCCCCCCCCTCTACCTGGTCCTGGCCTCGGTGTATGGTATAATGGAGGCCCCCCCCCTCTACCTGGTCCTGGCCTCGGTGTATGGTATAATGGAGGCTCCCCCCCCTCTACCTGGTCCTGGCCTCGGTGTATGGTATAATGGAGGCTCCCCCCCCCCTCTACCTGGTCCTGGCCTCGGTGTATGGTATAATGGAGGCCCCCCCCTCTACCTGGTCCTGGCCTCGGTGTATGGTATAATGGAGGCCCCCCCCTCTACCTGGTCCTGGCCTCGGTGTATGGTATAATGGAGGCTCCCCCCCCCCCTCTACCTGGTCCTGGCCTCGGTGTATGGTATAATGGAGGCCCCCCCCTCTACCTGGTCCTGGCCTCGGTGTATGGTATAATGGAGGCCCCCCCCTCTTCCTGGTCCTGGCCTCGGTGCATGGTATAATGGAGGCCCCCCCCCCCCTCTACCTGGTCCTGGCCTCGGTGTATGGTATAATGGAGGCCCCCCCCTCTACCTGGTCCTGGCCTCGGTGTATGGTATAATGGAGGCTCCCCCCCCCTCTACCTGGTCCTGGCCTCGGTGTATGGTATAATGGAGGCCCCCCCCCCCCTCTACCTGGTCCTGGCCTCGGTGTATGGTATAATGGAGGCCCCCCCCCCTCTACCTGGTCCTGGCCTCGGTGTATGGTATAATGGAGGCTCCCCCCCCCTCTACCTGGTCCTGGCCTCGGTGTATGGTATAATGGAGGCCCCCCCCCCCACCTACCTGGTCCTGGCCTTGGTGTATGGTATAATGGAGGCCCCCCCCCCCCTCTACCTGGTCCTGGCCTCGGTGTATGGTATAATGGAGGCCCCCCCCCCCCTCTACCTGGTCCTGGCCTCGGTGTATGGTATAATGGAGGCTCCCCCTCCCCCTACCTGGTCCTGGCCTCGGTGTATGGTATAATGGAGGCCCCCCCCCCTCTACCTGGTCCTGGCCTCGGTGTATGGTATAATGGAGGCTCCCCCTCCCTCTACCTGGTCCTGGCCTCGGTGTATGGTATAATGGAGGCCCCCCCCCCCCCTCTACCTGGTCCTGGCCTCGGTGTATGGTATAATGGAGGCCCCCCCCCCCCCTCTACCTGGTCCTGGCCTCGGTGTATGGTATAATGGAGGCCCCCCCCCCCCCTCTACCTGGTCCTGGCCTCGGTGTATGGTATAATGGAGGCCCCCCCCCCCTCTACCTGGTCCTGGCCTCGGTGTATGGTATAATGGAGGCCCCCCCCCCTCTACCTGGTCCTGGCCTCGGTGTATGGTATAATGGAGGCCCCCCCCCCCCCTCTACCTGGTCCTGGCCTCGGTGTATGGTATAATGGAGGCCCCCCCCCTCTACCTGGTCCTGGCCTCGGTGTATGGTATAATGGAGGCCCCCCCCCCTCTACCTGGTCCTGGCCTCGGTGTATGGTATAATGGAGGCTCCCCCCCCCCTCTACCTGGTCCTGGCCTCGGTGTATGGTATAATGGAGGCCCCCCCCCCCCCACCTACCTGGTCCTGGCCTCGGTGTATGGTATAATGGAGGCCCCCCCCTCTACCTGGTCCTGGCCTCGGTGTATGGTATAATGGAGGCTCCCCCCCCCTCTACCTGGTCCTGGCCTCGGTGTATGGTATAATGGAGGCCCCCCCCCTCTACCTGGTCCTGGCCTCGGTGTATGGTATAATGGAGGCCCCCCCCCCCCTCTACCTGGTCCTGGCCTCGGTGTATGGTATAATGGAGCCCCCCCCCCTCTACCTGGTCCTGGCCTCGGTGTATGGTATAATGGAGGCCCCCCCCCTACCTGGTCCTGGCCTCGGTGTATGGTATAATGGAGGCCCCCCCCCCCCTCTACCTGGTCCTGGCCTCGGTGCATGGTATAATGGAGGCCCCCCCCCCCCTACCTGGTCCTGGCCTCGGTGTATGGTATAATGGAGGCCCCCCCCCCCCTCTACCTGGTCCTGGCCTCGGTGTATGGTATAATGGAGGCCCCCCCCCCCCCCTACCTGGTCCTGGCCTCGGTGTATGGTATAATGGAGGCTCCCCCCCCCCTCTACCTGGTCCTGGCCTCGGTGTATGGTATAATGGAGGCCCCCCCCCCCCCTCTACCTGGTCCTGGCCTCGGTGTATGGTATAATGGAGGCCCCCCCCCCCCTCTACCTGGTCCTGGCCTCGGTGTATGGTATAATGGAGGCCCCCCCCCTCTACCTGGTCCTGGCCTCGGTGTATGGTATAATGGAGGCTCCCCCCCCACCTACCTGGTCCTGGCCTTGGTGTATGGTATAATGGAGGCCCCCCCCCCCCCTCTACCTGGTCCTGGCCTCGGTGTATGGTATAATGGAGGCCCCCCCCCCCCTCTACCTGGTCCTGGCCTCGGTGTATGGTATAATGGAGGCTCCCCCTCCCCCTACCTGGTCCTGGCCTCGGTGTATGGTATAATGGAGGCCCCCCCCCCTCTACCTGGTCCTGGCCTCGGTGTATGGTATAATGGAGGCTCCCCCCCCCTCTACCTGGTCCTGGCCTCGGTGTATGGTATAATGGAGGCTCCCCCCCCCCTACCTGGTCCTGGCCTCGGTGTATGGTATAATGGAGGCCCCCCCCCTCTACCTGGTCCTGGCCTCGGTGTATGGTATAATGGAGGCCCCCCCCCCCCTCTACCTGGTCCTGGCCTCGGTGTATGGTATAATGGAGGCCCCCCCCCCTCTACCTGGTCCTGGCCTCGGTGTATGGTATAATGGAGGCTCCCCCCCCCCCTACCTGGTCCTGGCCTCGGTGTATGGTATAATGGAGGCCCCCCCCCCTCTACCTGGTCCTGGCCTCGGTGTATGGTATAATGGACGCTCCCCCCCCCTCTACCTGGTCCTGGCCTCGGTGTATGGTATAATGGAGGCCCCCCCCCTCTACCTGGTCCTGGCCTCGGTGTATGGTATAATGGAGACCCCCCCCCCCCTCTACCTGGTCCTGGCCTCGGTGTATGGTATAATGGAGGCTCCCCCCCCCTCTACCTGGTCCTGGCCTCGGTGTATGGTATAATGGAGGCTCCCCCCCCCCTCTACCTGGTCCTGGCCTCGGTGTATGGTATAATGGAGGCTCCCCCCCCTCTACCTGGTCCTGGCCTCGGTGTATGGTATAATGGAGACCCCCCCCCCCCCCCGGTCGAGCTGGTGGACGGGAGCGCCTCAACCCCCCGGTGTAATGGAGCGCCCCCCCCTGGCTTCGGTGTGCGGTGCCTGTGACAGATGTCGGCTCATCTTGAGCAGCAGCACAGCTACACGTGGTGGAGGATGCGGGCAGGAATCAGACCTGTGATGTGTACAGGCAGCCCCCGCCGCACGGTCAGCACACGGTGGGTCTTGTTCCACCAGGGTGCATCAGACTGAAAGCCTTTCGGTGCCGTCAAGGATGATGGACATCGTGTTCTTGGATTGCTCTGCGTGACGTCCATGGCTCAGAGAATATTCCATGAGATTACTGCACTGATAACCTGCACTACAAGTCCCATCCTGACCTCGACCCTGCGAGCGTCAGATGTCACATGAATGTGCAGCCGCCGCGGGCCACAGAGCCGCAAATACCTGGATCACAAAGTCCTAGCATGTATGTAATATCTATAGGGGACAGACGTGAGACATCTACCCGATAACCAGTGCTGATAATGCAGTCCTATGTAACGCCACACACCGCACCCCGATAAGCAGTGCAGATAATGCAGTCCTATGTAACGCCACACACAGCACCCCGATAACCAGTGCCGATAATGCAGTCCTATGTAACGCCACACACAGCACCCCGATAACCAGTGCTGATAATGCAGTGATGTCATCACGGGTTCTGTTGGGGGTTGTTGTCGGCGGTTAGGACCCTGCATTACTGGAGGATATTTAATATTTGCCTCCTATAGAGATTATTGAGCTGTAAAATCATAGATGAGATTCATGTAAAATGTGATTATGTAACGGAGGATTTTACAGCCGGTAATCCCAACGCTCATGGTAGAGAGCTGTGATGTGTCCGGGGGGCCGGGGGTTGTGCAAGCGTCTGTATATATAGATATATAACGGTGTGTGATAGAAGCTTACAAAGTGACTAAAGAGAAATGTAAGTCGTCGCTACCTGGTGACCGCCCGTCTCCCCCCTCGTCGGTATCTGGTGACCGCCCGTCTCCCCCCTCGTCGGTATCTGGTGACCGCCCGTCTCCCCCCTCGTCGGTATCTGGTGACCGCCCGTCTCCCCCCCTCGTCGGTATCTGGTGACCGCCCGTCTCCCCCCCCCCCCCCCTCGTCGGTATCTGGTGACCGTCCGTCTCCCCCCCCCCCCTCGTCGGTATCTGGTGACCGCCCGTCTCCCCCCCCCTCGTCGGTATCTGGTGACCGCCCGTCTCACCCCTCGTCGGTATCTGGTGACCGCCCGTCTCACCCCTCGTCGGTATCTGGTGACCGCCCGTCTCCCCCCCTCGTCGGTATCTGGTGACCGCCCGTCTCCCCCCTCGTCGGTATCTGGTGACCGCCCGTCTCCCCCCCTCGTCGCTATCTGGTGACCGCCCGTCTCCCCCCCCCTCGTCGCTATCTGGTGACCGCCCGTCTCCCCCCCTCGTCGGTATCTGGTGACCGCCCGTCTCCCCCCCCCTCGTCGCTATCTGGTGACCGCCCGTCTCCCCCCCCCTCGTCGCTATCTGGTGACCGCCCGTCTCCCCCCCTCGTCGGTATCTGGTGACCGCCCGTCTCCCCCCCCCTCGTCGCTATCTGGTGACCGCCCGTCTCCCCCCCCTCGTCGGTATCTGGTGACCGCCCGTCTCCCCCCCTCGTCGGTATCTGGTGACCGCCCGTCTCCCCCCCTCGTCGCTATCTGGTGACCGCCCATCTCCCCCCCCCCCTCGTCGGTATCTGGTGACCGCCCGTCTCCCCCCCCTCGTCGGTATCTGGTGACCGCCCATCTCCCCCCCCCCCTCGTCGGTATCTGGTGACCGCCCGTCTCCCCCCCCTCGTCGGTATCTGGTGACCGCCCGTCTCCCCCCCTCGTCGGTATCTGGTGACCGCCCGTCTCCCCCCCCCTCGTCGGTATCTGGTGACCGCCCGTCTCCCCCCCCCTCGTCGGTATCTGGTGACCGCCCGTCTCCCCCCCCTCGTCGGTATCTGGTGACCGCCCGTCTCCCCCCCCCTCGTCGGTATCTGGTGACCGCCCGTCTCCCCCCCCCTCGTCGGTATCTGGTGACCGCCCGTCTCCCCCCCCTCGTCGGTATCTGGTGACCGCCCGTCTCCCCCCCCCCCCCCTCGTCGGTATCTGGTGACCGCCCGTCTCCCCCCCCCCCCCCTCGTCGGTATCTGGTGACCGCCCGTCTCCCCCCCTCGTCGGTATCTGGTGACCGCCCGTCTCCCCCCCTCGTCGGTATCTGGTGACCGCCCGTCTCCCCCCCTCGTCGGTATCTGGTGACCGCCCGTCTCCCCCCCTCGTCGGTATCTGGTGACCGCCCGTCTCCCCCCCTCGTCGGTATCTGGTGACCGCCCGTCTCCCCCCCTCGTCGGTATCTGAGGTTGTGATCACCTTTCCTTCATGTTACATAAGTCAGCGCTCAGCCGCCGTCATTTCCAGCGATTTCTTTTGAGGGACAAGATGGAACATTTTCTTACTAAACCTCCGTCACGTCGGCCAGAAGCAGAAACTTGTTCAGTCTGATGAGACCGAGGGGAACTCTGTGGCCGTAAATCCAAAAGGTGTAAAGCCGACATCGGTCATCAGAAGATCATCATCCCCATAGTGAGGCATGGTGGGGGCAGCTTTGTGCTGTGGGGTTGGGGCTTTAGCCAAGAGGGAGGGAATTTATGGACAGAACAAATATCAGACAATTTTACAACACAACCTTCCGGCCTCTGCTAAAAAGCTGAAGATGAGGAGGGTTCAAGGTTGGCATATAGGGAGTTTTTGTGGGATGTCTGGTGCATATAGACTCCATGATTAGTATATGGGGGGTTATAGTTGCTGCTTGGATTACATGGATGTTTTGGGAATCCTGGTGGGATTGTAGAAATCTTTCTTCATTTTATTCTTCACCAGTTTTCACACCTGGATCTCCTGATGGCACCAATCATTGTGGATGGAGGGTAGTACGGGGCAGAGGGGCCCTCCTGGGGTGGCGGCCCCCGGGGGGCAGAGGGGCCCTCCTGGGGTGGCGGCCCCCGGGGGGCAGAGGGGCCCTCCTGGGGTGGCGGCCCCGCTCTCATCTGACACTTCATTACAATTTAATGTCTTTTTGCGGTCAGTGAATGGAAACGATTAATATTTATAGCCAATCTGTTCTGACCTAATTCTTCTCACAGCTGAGGGTTTGTTACAATTTGTGTCCAGTGAACCTGGATTCCAGACTGATACCATTTACCTGCACTGATACATAGTAACAAACCATCAGGCGGCTTTTTTTCCTACTGCTTTGTCTGTCTGTGCTCCTGGGGATTGTACAATACTTGCAGAGGTGATGTGAGCGGCTGATCTGTTGGGGGGTCGAGCTCGTCCACGTGGGGGCTCCTGTGTCATAACGTCTCCCACCAGTATTGTGCAGGATTGATTATAGAGGGAGAGCCGTCCTGCAGCCCCCAAAACTGAGCCCCACCATCACCCACCCAATTTACACCCCAATATCTGCCACATCCACCGCTACTATTGGGGGGGGAAAGGGCAATCGCCTGCTGAAGAAGTCCGTCTACAACTCCCCTGTTATCAGCCATTACTGGGGGGGAGGTGTAGTACCATCCCCACTCCTCACCTGTTGTGAAGGACTTCACCAGGGTCTGCAGGACCCCCATGCTCTCCGTCCTCTTTCTCCTATCTATATACCTGGCTGAGGGTTTGTTGCACTGTATCTGCAATCAGAATCTAGGATTGTTTTACTCTGTAATAGAAAGTTGCAGGGGGCTATAGGAGAGAGCTGGTTAGTCCGGAGCGGCCCCCGGCCGCCTGCTCCAGTTGATTGACAGGCACCTCCCCTGTATGGACATAGGGAGGCTTTCATGGTTCGGGCAGCATGAATTTACTTACTGATCCCTCTGTGAACGTAAATGTCTGCAACAGAATCAATAGTAGCAACCCCTCAGCTGTGGAGGAGACGGGTGCAGGAGGTGCTGTCCGTGGTGCTGCACACGCCGAGACCGGCAGGATATTCTGAGCCTTGTAGTTCCTGTGGTTGGGTGGTCTCATGGTCTGTGGTGTGTAGCTGGATTCCTCTCGTTTTTGGTCCATGTATTTCTAGATACCGGTTTTTGGGTATGTTTATAGAACGCAGACCCCCTGCTCCTCAGCACGGGGGACAGACGCAGTGTGGGGTCATTACACAAATGACATGGTGTGGGGCCGCATTCATGCTGGAGAGGAGTGTTTTCTGCAGTATCGGCCCCTGGGGGCGACAACCCCGCGGCCGGCCTCCCCCCGAGCACCCCGCGGCCTGCCTCCCCCCGAGCACCCCGCGGCCGGTCTCCGTTATCGCTTCGGACATTTGATGGTGGTTTCGGCCATTTCTCCACCTATGTGTAAATGCGCGCCCCCCATACACAGAGGGCTCCAGCTGCCGTCAGAACCAGTATTCCCAGTGCAGGAAACGTTCATATCCCGGTATAAGGAAAGGGTTAATCCCCCATCCCCCGCTCCATGAAGCTCGTGCAGCTGCTGCGCTGAGGATCCGCCGCCGTACAGCAGCATATTCTCGGATATGAATGTAAAACCTACAGGGAAATCTGTCAGCGCCGCTCCATATTGCCTCCATTCCATCCGCCGCGCTGCACCGCAATCTGGACACTGAGTAATGGCCGCCACGGATCGGAGCGAGGAGTCCGGGAAGACGGCGCCGTGGGTCCCCGAGAGCGGGGGGCTGCAGCTGTGGGGAGGGTCTGCTGTAAATTTAGGTTATAATGACATGTTGTGTGGTGTGCGTGGTTGTGAGTTTCGTTAATCACACGGCAGAAGCCGTAAAGTTCTGCAAAGAAGAAAATGATGACGGCGGATGCTGACTCCGCACAAGTCCAATTACCCATCATTAGCAAAAGGAATGAAGATATGGCTGCTGTGCGGGGACAGAGAGCACATATCTGATGTCTGAGCCCGGACCCCCACTCTGATGTGTCCTACACGTCTACAGATGACCCCTGAATGCCGGGAGCAATAGAGGCGCACGGTCCTGTGAAATGGGGCACGAGATTAGGGGGAGCTCCCTGTATACACAGATACATAAGATCCTGTCTGCAGCCACCACTAGGGGGAGCTCCCTGAATACAGAGATACATGATAAGATCCTGTCTGCAGCCACCACTAGAGGGAGCTCCCTGTATACAGAGATACATGATAAGATCCTGTCTGCAGCCACCATTAGGGGGAGCTCCCTGTATACAGAGATACATGATAAGATCCTGTCTGCTGCCACCACTAGGGGGAGCTCCCTGTATACAGAGATACATGATAAGATCCTGTCTGCAGCCACCACTAGGGGGAGCTCCCTGTATGCAGAGATACATGATAAGATCCTGTCTGCAGCCACCACTAGGGGGAGCTCCCTGTATACAGAGATATACAAGATTCTGTCTGCAGCCACCACTACAGGGAGATCCCTGTATGCCGAGATACATGATAAAATCCTGTCTGCAGCCACCACTAGGGGGAGATCCCTGTATACAGAGATACATGATAAGATCCTGTCTGCAGCCACCACTAGGGGGAGATCCCTGTATACAGAGATACATGATAAGATCCTGTCTGCAGCCACCACTAGGGGGAGATCCCTGTATACAGAGATACATGATAAGATCCTGTCTGCAGCCACCACTAGGGGGAGCTCCCTGTATACAGAGATACATGATAAGATCCTGTCTGCAGCCACCACTAGGGGGAGCTCCCTGCATACAGAGATACATGATAAGATCCTGTCTGCAGCCACCACTAGGGGGAGCTCCCTGTATGCAGAGATACATGATAAGATCCTGTCTGCATCCACCACTGGGGGGAGCTCTCTGTATACAGAGATACATGATAAGATTCTGTCTGCAGCCACCACTAGGGGGAGCTCCCTGTATACAGAGATACATGATAAGATTCTGTCTGCAGCCACCACTAGGGGGTGCTCCCTGTATACAGAGATACATGATAAGATCCTGTCTGCAGCCACCACTAGGGGGAGCTCCCTGTATACAGAGATACATGATAAGATCCTGTCTGCAGCCACCACTAGGGGGAGCTCCCTGCATACAGAGATACATAAGATCCTGTCTGCAGCCTCCACTAGGGGGAGCTCCCTGTATACAGAGATACATGATAAGATTCTGTCTGCAGCCACCACTACAGGGAGATCCCTGTATACAGAGATACATGATAAAATCCTGTCTGCAGCCACCACTAGGGGGAGCTCCATGTATACAGAGATACATGATAAGATTCTGTCTGCAGCCACCACTAGGGGGAGCTCCCTGTATACAGAGATACATGATATGATCCTGTCTGCAGCCACCACTAGGGGGAGCTCTCTGTATACAGAGATACATGATAAGATCCTGTCTACAGCCACCACTAGGGGGAGCTCCCTGTATACAGAGATACATGTTAAGATCCTGTCTGCAGCCACCACTAGGAGGAGCTCCCTGTATACAGAGATACATGATAAGATCCTGTCTGCAGCCACCACTAGGGGGAGCTCCCTGTATACAGAGATATACAAGATTCTGTCTGCAGCCACCACTAGGGGGAGCTCCCTGTATACAGAGATACATGATAAGATCCTGTCTGCAGCCACCACTGGGGGGAGCTCCCTGTATACAGAGATACATGATAAGATCCTGTCTGCAGCCACCACTAGGGGGGGCTCCCTGTATACAGAGATACATGATAAGATACTGTCTGCAGCCACCACTAGGAGGAGCTCCCTGTATACAGAGATACATGATATGATCCTGTCTGCAGCCACCACTAGGGGGAGCTCCCTGTATACAGAGATACATGTTAAGATCCTGTCTGCAGCCACCACTAGGAGGAGCTCCCTGTATACAGAGATACATGATATGATCCTGTCTGCAGTCACCACTAGGGGGAGCTCCCTGTATACAGAGATACATGTTAAGATCCTGTCTGCAGCCACCACTAGGGGGAGCTCCCTGTATACAGAGATACATGATATGATCCTGTCTGCAGTCACCACTAGGGGGAGCTCCCTGTATACAGAGATACATGTTAAGATCCTGTCTGCAGCCACCACTAGGAGGAGCTCCCTGTATACAGAGATACATGATAAGATCCTGTCTGCAGCCACCACTAGGGGAGCTCCCTGTATACAGAGATACATGATAAGATCCTGTCTGCAGCCACCACTAGGGGGAGCTCCCTGTATACTGAGATACATAAGATCCTGTCTGCATCCACCACTAGGGGGAGCTCTCTGTATACAGAGATACATGATAAGATCCTGTCTGCAGCCACCACTAGGGGGAGCTCCCTGTATACAGAGATACATGATAAGATCTTGTCTGCAGCCACCACTAGGGGGAGCTCCCTGTATACAGAGATACATGATGAGATCCTGTCTGCAGCCACCACTAGGGGGAGCTCCCTGTATACAGAGATATACAAGATTCTGTCTGCAGCCACCACTATGGGGATCCCCCTGTATACAGAGATACATGATAAGATCCTGTCTGCAGCCACCACTAGGGGGAGCTCCCTGTACACAGAGATACATGATAAGATCCTGTCTGCAGCCACCACTAGGAGGAGCTCCCTGTATACAGAGATACATGATGAGATGCTGTCTGCAGCCACCACTAGGGGGAGCTCCCTGTATACAGAGATATACAAGATTCTGTCTGCAGCCACCACTATGGGGATCCCCCTGTATACAGAGATACATAAGATCCTGTCTGCAGCCACCACTAGGGGGAGCTCCCTGTATACAGAGATACATGTTAAGATCCTGTCTGCAGCCACCACTAGGGGGAGCTCCCTGTATACAGAGATACATGATAAGATCCTGTCTGCAGCCACCACTAGGGGGAGCTCCCTGTATACAGAGATACATGATAAGATCCTGTCTACAGCCACCACTAGGGGGAGCTCCCTGTATACAGAGATACATGTTAAGATCCTGTCTGCAGCCACCACTAGGAGGAGCTCCCTGTATACAGAGATACATGATAAGATCCTGTCTGCAGCCACCACTAGGGGGAGCTCCCTGTATACAGAGATACATGATATGATCCTGTCTGCAGTCACCACTAGGGGGAGCTCCCTGTATACAGAGATACATGTTAAGATCCTGTCTGCAGCCACCACTAGGAGGAGCTCCCTGTATACAGAGATACATGATAAGATCCTGTCTGCAGCCACCACTAGGGGAGCTCCATGTATACAGAGATACATGATAAGATCCTGTCTGCAGCCACCACTAGGGGGAGCTCCCTGTATACTGAGATACATAAGATCCTGTCTGCATCCACCACTAGGGGGAGCTCTCTGTATACAGAGATACATGATAAGATCCTGTCTGCAGCCACCACTAGGGGGAGCTCCCTGTATACAGAGATACATGATAAGATCCTGTCTGCAGCCACCACTAGGAGGAGCTCCCTGTATACAGAGATACATGATGAGATCCTGTCTGCAGCCACCACTAGGGGGAGCTCCCTGTATACAGAGATACATGATAATATCCTGTCTGCAGCCACCACTAGGGGGAGCTCCCTGTATACAGAGATACATGTTAAGATCCTGTCTGCAGCCACCACTAGGAGGAGCTCCCTGTATACAGAGATACATGATAAGATCCTGTCTGCAGCCACCACTAGGGGGAGCTCCCTGTATACAGAGATATACAAGATTCTGTCTGCAACCACCACTAGAGGGAGCTCCCTGTATACAGAGATACATGATAAGATCCTGTCTGCAGCCACCAGTAGGGGAAGCTCCGTGAATACAGAGATACATGATAAGATTCTGTCTGCAGCCACCACTAGGGGGAGCTCCCTGTATACAGAGATACATGATAAGATTCTGTCTGCAGCCACCACTAGGGAGAGCTCCCTGTATACAGAGATACATGATAAGATTCTGTCTGCAGCCACCACTAGGGGAGCTCCCTGTATACAGAGATACATGATAATATCCTGTCTGCAGCCACCACTAGGGGGAGCACCCTGTATACAGAGATACATGATAAGATTCTTTCTGCAGCCACCACTAGGGGAGCTCCCTGTATGCAGAGATACATGATAATATCCTGTCTGCAGCCACCACTAGGGGGAGCTCCCTGTATACAGAGATACATGATAAGATTCTGTCTGCAGCCACCACTAGGGGGAGCTCCCTGTATACAGAGATACATGATAAGATTCTGTCTGCAGCCACCACTAGGGAGAGCTCCCTGTATACAGAGATACATGATAAGATTCTGTCTGCAGCCACCACTAGGGGGAGCACCCTGTATACAGAGATACATGATAAGATCCTGTGTGCAGTCACCACTAGGGGGAGCTCCCTGTATACAGAGATACATGATAAGATCCTGTCTGCAGCCACCACTAGGGGGAGCTCCCTGTATACAGAGATATACAAGATTCTGTCTGCAGCCACCACTACAGGGAGATCCCTGTATGCCGAGATACATGATAAAATCCTGTCTGCAGCCACCACTAGGGGGAGATCCCTGTATACAGAGATACATGATAAGATCCTGTCTGCAGCCACCACTAGGGGGAGATCCCTGTATACAGAGATACATGATAAGATCCTGTCTGCAGCCACCACTAGGGGGAGATCCCTGTATACAGAGATACATGATAAGATCCTGTCTGCAGCCACCACTAGGGGGAGATCCCTGTATACAGAGATACATGATAAGATCCTGTCTGCAGCCACCACTAGGGGGAGCTCCCTGTATACAGAGATACATGATAAGATCCTGTCTGCAGCCACCACTAGGGGGAGCTCCCTGCATACAGAGATACATGATAAGATCCTGTCTGCAGCCACCACTAGGGGGAGCTCCCTGTATACAGAGATACATGATAAGATCCTGTCTGCAGCCACCACTAGGGGGAGCTCCCTGCATACAGAGATACATGATAAGATCCTGTCTGCAGCCTCCACTAGGGGGAGCTCCCTGTATACAGAGATACATGATAAGATTCTGTCTGCAGCCACCACTACAGGGAGATCCCTGTATGCCGAGATACATGATAAAATCCTGTCTGCAGCCACCACTAGGGAGAGCTTCCTGTATACAGAGATACATAAGATCCTGTCTGCATCCACCACTAGGGGGAGCTCTCTGTATACAGAGATACATGATAAGATTCTGTCTGCAGCCACCACTAGGGGAGCTCCCTGTATACAGAGATACATGATAAGATCCTGTCTACAGCCACCACTAGGGGGAGCTCCCTGTATACAGAGATACATGATATGATCCTGTCTGCAGCCACCACTAGGGGGAGCTCCCTGTATACAGAGATACATGATAAGATCCTGTCTACAGCCACCACTAGGGGGAGCTCTCTGTATACAGAGATACATGATAAGATCCTGTCTGCAGCCACCACTAGGGGGAGCTCTCTGTATACAGAGATACATGATAAGATCCTGTCTACAGCCACCACTAGGGGGAGCTCCCTGTATACAGAGATACATGATAAGATCCTGTCTACAGCCACCACTAGGGGGAGCTCCCTGTATACAGAGATACATGTTAAGATCCTGTCTGCAGCCACCACTAGGGGGAGCTCCCTGTATACAGAGATACATGTTAAGATCCTGTCTGCAGCCACCACTAGGAGGAGCTCCCTGTATACAGAGATACATGATATGATCCTGTCTGCAGCCACCACTAGGAGGAGCTCCCTGTATACAGAGATACATGATAAGATCCTGTCTGCAGCCACCACTAGGGGGAGCTCCCTGTATACAGAGATACATGATATGATCCTGTCTGCAGTCACCACTAGGGGGAGCTCCCTGTATACAGAGATACATGTTAAGATCCTGTCTGCAGCCACCACTAGGAGGAGCTCCCTGTATACAGAGATACATGATAAGATCCTGTCTGCAGCCACCACTAGGGGAGCTCCCTGTATACAGAGATACATGATAAGATCCTGTCTGCAGCCACCACTAGGGGGAGCTCCCTGTATACTGAGATACATAAGATCCTGTCTGCATCCACCACTAGGGGGAGCTCTCTGTATACAGAGATACATGATAAGATCCTGTCTGCAGCCACCACTAGGGGGAGCTCCCTGTATACAGAGATACATGATAAGATCCTGTCTGCAGCCACCACTAGGAGGAGCTCCCTGTATACAGAGATACATGATGAGATCCTGTCTGCAGCCACCACTAGGGGGAGCTCCCTGTATACAGAGATATACAAGATTCTGTCTGCAGCCACCACTATGGGGATCCCCCTGTATACAGAGATACATAAGATCCTGTCTGCAGCCACCACTAGGGGGAGCTCCCTGTATACAGAGATACATGTTAAGATCCTGTCTGCAGCCACCACTAGGGGGAGCTCCCTGTATACAGAGATACATGATAAGATCCTGTCTACAGCCACCACTAGGGGGAGCTCCCTGTATACAGAGATACATGTTAAGATCCTGTCTGCAGCCACCACTAGGAGGAGCTCCCTGTATACAGAGATACATGATAAGATCCTGTCTGCAGCCACCACTAGGGGGAGCTCCCTGTATACAGAGATATACAAGATTCTGTCTGCAACCACCACTAGAGGGAGCTCCCTGTATACAGAGATACATGATAAGATCCTGTCTGCAGCCACCAGTAGGGGAAGCTCCGTGAATACAGAGATACATGATAAGATTCTGTCTGCAGCCACCACTAGGGGGAGCTCCCTGTATACAGAGATACATGATAAGATTCTGTCTGCAGCCACCACTAGGGGGAGCTCCCTGTATACAGAGATACATGATAAGATTCTGTCTGCAGCCACCACTAGGGAGAGCTCCCTGTATACAGAGATACATGATAAGATTCTGTCTGCAGCCACCACTAGGGGAGCTCCCTGTATACAGAGATACATGATAATATCCTGTCTGCAGCCACCACTAGGGGGAGCACCCTGTATACAGAGATACATGATAAGATCCTGTGTGCAGTCACCACTAGGGGGAGCTCCCTGTATACAGAGATACATGATAAGATCCTGTCTGCAGCCACCACTACAGGGAGATCCCTGTATGCCGAGATACATGATAAAATCCTGTCTGCAGCCACCACTAGGGGGAGATCCCTGTATACAGAGATACATGATAAGATCCTGTCTGCAGCCACCACTAGGGGGAGATCCCTGTATACAGAGATACATGATAAGATCCTGTCTGCAGCCACCACTAGGGGGAGATCCCTGTATACAGAGATACATGATAAGATCCTGTCTGCAGCCACCACTAGGGGGAGATCCCTGTATACAGAGATACATGATAAGATCCTGTCTGCAGCCACCACTAGGGGGAGCTCCCTGTATACAGAGATACATGATAAGATCCTGTCTGCAGCCACCACTAGGGGGAGCTCCCTGCATACAGAGATACATGATAAGATCCTGTCTGCAGCCACCACTAGGGGGAGCTCCCTGTATACAGAGATACATGATAAGATCCTGTCTGCAGCCACCACTAGGGGGAGCTCCCTGCATACAGAGATACATGATAAGATCCTGTCTGCAGCCTCCACTAGGGGGAGCTCCCTGTATACAGAGATACATGATAAAATCCTGTCTGCAGCCACCACTAGGGGGAGCTCCATGTATACAGAGATACATGATAAGTTTCTGTCTGCAGCCACCACTAGGGGGAGCTCCCTGTATACAGAGATACATGATATGATCCTGTCTGCAGCCACCACTAGGGGGAGCTCTCTGTATACAGAGATACATGATAAGATCCTGTCTACAGCCACCACTAGGGGGAGCTCCCTGTATACAGAGATACATGATAAGATCCTGTCTGCAGCCACCACTAGGGGGAGCTCCCTGTATACAGAGATATACAAGATTCTGTCTGCAGCCACCACTAGGGGGAGCTCCCTGTATACAGAGATACATGATAAGATCCTGTCTGCAGCCACCACTAGGGGGAGCTCCCTGTATACAGAGATATACAAGATTCTGTCTGCAGCCACCACTAGGGGGAGCTCCCTGTATACAGAGATACATGATAAGATCCTGTCTGCAGCCACCACTGGGGGGAGCTCCCTGTATACAGAGATACATGATAAGATCCTGTCTGCAGCCACCACTAGGGGGGGCTCCCTGTATACAGAGATACATGATAAGATCCTGTCTGCAGCCACCACTAGGGGGAGCTCCCTGTATACAGAGATACATGATAAGATCCTGTCTGCAGCCACCACTAGGGGGCGCTCCCTGTATACAGAGATACATGATAAGATCCAGTCTGCAGCCACCACTAGGGGGCGCTCCCCGCAGCCATGGTACATCGGGGTGAGACATACACTGTGGGGTTATTGTGTTACTGATAACTCTTCTGGATCCAGGGGTCTCTATGATCCTTCTCACATGTAAGGTAATGGTGGGCGCACGTACAAGCTCCTTCTACACTTGTCTGATAGGGTCATCGGTGACGGACAGGTCACGTTCATACATCGGGGGCTGCAACTTAAACAATTTACTCAACATTTCCAAGAGACTGCCACATGGGGAGACGGTGACAAGCGGCGGCCCCCCAGGAATGATTCAGTGACGAGACGCAGCAGGACACGAGCTGTAATGATCAGAGATGCTGCGAGCGATGTGCACCCCCCGGGGGGTCAGTATTGGGGGTGCAGGGTGTTACATCACGTGTAGGGGGGGATGTTGGGGTGCACTTCTTAAGTCTCAGTCGCCGTGATGGAAATGGCCATCTCCACTGGTATCATTTCTGGGGCGCTCCTGGTGTGAGGTTCCCCTGCAGATGGCGCTCCGCTGGGGTGAGGCCACTGTAGTGTGGGGGTGCAGTGGTCAGAATCTGGGGTGCGGGAGCTGCGGACACATCTGGCAGATGAGATCGGGTCCCGGGCAGCCGCCGATCGCCCTCTGTGCCACTGGCCGGGAACCCGGAAGGACGAGGGACCAGACCAAAATCTCATTCAGTCAATTACACGCGCAAAGATCAGGATGTAACGAGGCGGCGGAGGCCGCACAATTATACCGCAGCGATAGAAGCAGCACCGCAAGTTATAATAGCGCAGCGCTGTAATAACACTAAATATATACCGAGAGGGAGAGAATAAGGGGGTGTAATGACATGTATGACAGCCTAACAAGGCCCCTTATAACATGATATATCCGAGCATGGGAAGACTTTGCAGTTTTAATACATTGCGGTAGATCAGCTCACTCTGCTACACATTGAGGTATAAACGGAGCACTGTCTCTTTAAATTTTCAGTTGGTTTATTGTGCAGCATAAACCAATAAAAAGTTAATGGAAAATAAAGCCCATCCGGCCTAACGGCAAACAAGAATAGGAAAAGAGTCCAGTAAAGTCCTTGCACCGGCCGGGGTCCGGCCACTCCAGGTTAGCAAAAAACCACGCGGTTCAGGTTCAGCAGGAACAGACACGCGCTCCTCTGCCTGGACCTAGCCTCCAGATACTGACCACCTCCTGAGTCAAAAGGCCCCTAAATCAGCCCTGGAGTGGAGATAGGGTGGATGGCTTCCATCCCAGCACTTAGCCATCCACCTGGAAAGCATGCCCTTGTAACTGGATATTAACCCTCTCTGCACCTAATGTGCAGGAGAAACCTCCATGTTTTACATCACTGAAGCAAAAAGTCTCAAGTGACCCGTATCTCCCCTCCAGTATTCTGCCAGTGACTCTGTCACCACATTTATTCACTTATGATTCAACTATTCTTTTATTTTTTTCCCCCAAAATGTTCAGATCCTTAGTCTTGTATTATTTATTACAAAGTATCAGCCCAGGAGGCAGCACAAATGCCATGCACCATGATACAGCATTACAGGAGACAAGTCCCGGCCGCAACTCTGTGCCCTCTGGTCCCGGAAGATTCTCTATGCCCTCCGGTCCTGGCACCCCGGCCATTTATCTTCCTTCCTTCCTCTGGCTGCTTCTCTGTGCCCTCCGGTCCTGGCACCCCGGCCGCCCCTCTGTGCCCTCCGGTCCTGGCACCCCGGCCGCCCCTCTGTGCCCTCCGGTCCTGGCACCCCGGCCGCCTCTCTGTGCCCTCCGGTCCTGGCACCCCGGCCGCCTCTCTGTGCCCTCCGGTCCTGGCACCCCGGCCGCCCCTCTGTGCCCTCCGGTCCTGGCACCCCGGCCGCCCCTCTGTGCCCTCCGGTCCTGGCACCCCGGCCGCCCCTCTGTGCCCTCCGGTCCTGGCACCCCGGCCGCCCCTCTGTGCCCTCCGGTCCTGGCACCCCGGCCGCCCCTCTGTGCCCTCCGGTCCTGGCACCCCGGCCGCCTCTCTGTGCCCTCCGGTCCTGGCACCCCGGCCACCCCTCTGTGCCCTCCGGTCCTGGCACCCCGGCCGCCCCTCTGTGCCCTCCGGTCCTGGCACCCCGGCCGCCCCTCTGTGCCCTCCGGTCCTGGCACCCCGGCCGCCTCTCTGTGCCCTCCGGTCCTGGCACCCCGGCCACCCCTCTGTGCCCTCCGGTCCTGGCACCCCGGCCACCCCTCTGTGCCCTCCGGTCCTGGCACCCCGGCCACCCCTCTGTGCCCTCCGGTCCTGGCACCCCGGCCGCCCCTCTGTGCCCTCCGGTCCTGGCACCCCGGCCGCCCCTCTGTGCCCTCCGGTCCTGGCACCCCGGCCGCCCCTCTGTGCCCTCAGTCTGGGTATTACACGTGTCATCCTGGTGCATTAATAGCGTTCGCAGATACTGTGGTTGGGATCGGTTGCTATGGTAACACCACTATAAAGTTAAATACAATCCTTCCTCCGCATCTACCTGAGCCGAGGACGCCATTTTTCTATGTGTGACTCATTAACTAATGTCAGCACCCCCGCACTGAACACATGACTGTATACAGGACCCTATGTGAGCCCTATACTGAGCCATATATACCCTATACTGTATATACTATATATAGGGCCAAATATACCCTATGCTGTGTACAGGACCATATATACCATATACTGTTTATAGGACTATACCCTATACAGGATCATATATACCCTATACTGTATACATGACTGTACGCGCCCTATACTGTATACATGACTGTACGCGCCCTATACTGTATACATGACTGTACGCGCCCTATACTGTATACATGACTGTACGCGCCCTATACTGTATACATGACTGTACGCGCCCTATACTGTATACATGGCTGTACGCGCCCTATACCGTATACATGGCTGTACGCGCCCTATACCGTATACATGACTGTACGCGCCCTATACTGTATACATGACTGTACGCGCCCTATACTGTATACATGACTGTACGCGCTCTATACTGTATACATGACTGTACGCGCTCTATACTGTATACATGACTGTACGCGCCCTATACCGTATACATGACTGTACGCGCTCTATACTGTATACATGACTGTACGCGCTCTATACTGTATACATGACTGTACGCGCCCTATACTGTATACATGACTGTACGCGCCCTATACTGTATACATGACTGTACGCGCCCTATACTGTATACATGACTGTACGCGCCCTATACTGTATACATGACTGTACGCGCCCTATACTGTATACATGACTGTACGCGCCCTATACTGTATACATGACTGTACGCGCCCTATACTGTATACATGACTGTACGCGCCCTATACTGTATACATGACTGTACGCGCCCTATACCGTATACATGACTGTACGCGCCCTATACTGTATACATGACTGTACGTGCCCTATACTGTATACATGACTGTACGCGCCCTATACTGTATACATGACTGTACGCGCTCTATACTGTATACATGACTGTACGCGCTCTATACCGTATACATGGCTGTACGCGCCCTATACTGTATACAGGACTGTACGCGCCCTATACTGTATACATGACTGTACGCGCTCTATACCGTATACATGGCTGTACGCACCCTATACTGTATACAGGACTGTACGCGCCCTATACTGTATACATGACTGTACGCGCCCTATACTGTATACATGACTGTACGTGCTCTATACTGTATACATGACTGTACGCGCTCTATACTGTATACATGACTGTACGCGCTCTATACTGTATACATGACTGTACGCGCCCTATACTGTATACATGACTGTACGCGCCCTATACTGTATACATGACTGTACGCGCTCTATACTGTATACATGACTGTACGCGCCCTATACTGTATACATGACTGTACGCGCCCTATACTGTATACATGACTGTACGCGCCCTATACTGTATACATGACTGTACGTGCTCTATACCGTATACATGACTGTACGCGCCCTATACCGTATACATGACTGTACGTGCTCTATACTGTATACATGACTGTACGCGCTCTATACTGTATACATGACTGTACGCGCCCTATACCGTATACATGACTGTACGCGCCCTATACCGTATACAGGACTGTACGCGCCCTATACTGTATACATGACTGTACGCGCCCTATACTGTATACAGGACTGTACGCGCCCTATACTGTATACAGGACTGTACGCGCCCTATACTGTATACATGACTGTACGCGCCCTATACTGTATACATGACTGTACGCGCCCTATACTGTATACATGACTGTACGCGCCCTATACCGTATACATGACTGTACGCGCCCTATACTGTATACATGACTGTACGTGCTCTATACCGTATACATGACTGTACGCGCCCTATACCGTATACATGACTGTACGTGCTCTATACTGTATACATGACTGTACGTGCTCTATACCGTATACATGACTGTACGCGCTCTATACTGTATACATGACTGTACGCGCCCTATACTGTATACATGGCTGTACGTGCTCTATACCGTATACATGACTGTACGCGCCCTATACCGTATACATGACTGTACGCGCCCTATACTGTATACATGACTGTACGCGCCCTATACTGTATACATGACTGTACGCGCCCTATACCGTATACATGACTGTACGTGCTCTATACTGTATACATGACTGTACGCGCTCTATACTGTATACATGACTGTACGCGCTCTATACTGTATACATGACTGTACGCGCTCTATACTGTATACATGACTGTACGCGCTCTATACCGTATACATGACTGTACGCGCCCTATACTGTATACATGACTGTACGCGCTCTATACTGTATACATGACTGTACGCGCTCTATACTGTATACATGACTGTACGCGCTCTATACCGTATACATGACTGTACGCGCTCTATACTGTATACATGACTGTACGCGCTCTATACTGTATACATGACTGTACGCGCTCTATACCGTATACATGACTGTACGTGCTCTATACTGTATACATGACTGTACGCGCCCTATACTGTATACATGACTGTACGCGCTCTATACTGTATACATGACTGTACGTGCTCTATACTGTATACATGACTGTACGCGCTCTATACTGTATACATGACTGTACGTGCTCTATACTGTATACATGACTGTACGTGCTCTATACTGTATACATGACTGTACGCGCCCTATACCGTATACATGACTGTACGCGCCCTATACTGTATACATGACTGTACGCGCCCTATACTGTATACATGACTGTACGCGCTCTATACTGTATACATGACTGTACGCGCCCTATACTGTATACATGACTGTACGCGCTCTATACTGTATACAGGACTGTACGCGCCCTATACTGTATACATGACTGTACGCGCTCTATACTGTATACATGACTGTACGCGCCCTATACTGTATACATGACTGTACGCGCCCTATACTGTATACATGACTGTACGCGCCCTATACTGTATACATGACTGTACGCGCCCTATACCGTATACATGACTGTACGCGCCCTATACTGTATACATGACTGTACGCGCCCTATACTGTATACATGACTGTACGCGCTCTATACTGTATACATGACTGTACGCGCCCTATACTGTATACATGACTGTACGCGCTCTATACTGTATACAGGACTGTACGCGCCCTATACTGTATACATGACTGTACGCGCTCTATACTGTATACATGACTGTACGCGCTCTATACTGTATACATGACTGTACGCGCCCTATACCGTATACATGACTGTACGCGCCCTATACTGTATACATGACTGTACGCGCCCTATACTGTATACATGACTGTACGCGCCCTATACTGTATACATGACTGTACGCGCCCTATACTGTATACATGACTGTACGCGCCCTATACCGTATACATGACTGTACGTGCTCTATACCGTATACATGGCTGTACGCACCCTATACTGTATACAGGACTGTACGCGCTCTATACTGTATACATGACTGTACGCGCTCTATACTGTATACATGGCTGTACGCGCCCTATACTGTATACAGGACTGTACGCGCCCTATACCGTATACATGACTGTACGCGCTCTATACCGTATACATGGCTGTACGCGCTCTATACCGTATACATGACTGTACGTGCTCTATACCGTATACATGACTGTACGCGCTCTATACTGTATACAGGACTGTACGCGCTCTATACTGTATACAGGACTGTACGCGCCCTATACTGTATACATGACTGTACGCGCCCTATACCGTATACATGACTGTACGTGCTCTATACCGTATACATGACTGTACGCGCCCTATACCGTATACATGACTGTACGCGCTCTATACTGTATACATGGCTGTACGCGCCCTATACCGTATACATGACTGTACGTGCTCTATACCGTATACATGACTGTACGCGCCCTATACCGTATACATGACTGTACGCGCCCTATACCGTATACATGACTGTACGTGCTCTATACTGTATACATGACTGTACGCGCTCTATACTGTATACATGACTGTACGCGCCCTATACTGTATACATGACTGTACGCGCCCTATACTGTATACATGGCTGTACGTGCTCTATACCGTATACATGACTGTACGCGCTCTATACTGTATACATGACTGTACGCGCCCTATACTGTATACATGACTGTACGCGCTCTATACCGTATACATGACTGTACGTGCTCTATACTGTATACATGACTGTACGCGCCCTATACTGTATACATGACTGTACGCGCCCTATACTGTATACATGACTGTACGCGCCCTATACTGTATACATGACTGTACGCGCCCTATACTGTATACATGACTGTACGCGCCCTATACTGTATACATGACTGTACGTGCTCTATACCGTATACATGACTGTACGCGCCCTATACCGTATACATGACTGTACGTGCTCTATACTGTATACATGACTGTACGTGCTCTATACTGTATACATGACTGTACGCGCCCTATACCGTATACATGACTGTACGCGCCCTATACCGTATACATGACTGTACGCGCCCTATACTGTATACATGACTGTACGCGCCCTATACCGTATACATGACTGTACGTGCTCTATACTGTATACATGACTGTACGCGCTCTATACTGTATACATGACTGTACGCTCTCTATACTGTATACATGACTGTACGCGCCCTATACCGTATACATGACTGTACGTGCTCTATACTGTATACATGGCTGTACGCACCCTATACTGTATACAGGACTGTACGCGCCCTATACCGTATACATGGCTGTACGCACCCTATACTGTATACAGGACTGTACGCGCCCTATACTGTATACATGACTGTACGCGCTCTATACCGTATACATGGCTGTACGCGCCCTATACTGTATACAGGACTGTACGCGCCCTATACTGTATACATGACTGTACGCGCCCTATACTGTATACATGACTGTACGCGCCCTATACTGTATACATGACTGTACGCGCCCCATACTGTATACATGACTGTACGTGCTCTATACCGTATACATGACTGTACGCGCCCTATACCGTATACATGACTGTACGTGCTCTATACTGTATACATGACTGTACGCGCCCTATACCGTATACATGACTGTACGTGCTCTATACTGTATACATGACTGTACGCGCTCTATACCGTATACATGACTGTACGCGCCCTATACTGTATACATGACTGTACGCGCCCTATACTGTATACATGACTGTACGCGCCCTATACTGTATACATGACTGTACGCGCCCTATACTGTATACATGACTGTACGCGCCCCATACTGTATACATGACTGTACGTGCTCTATACCGTATACATGACTGTACGCGCCCTATACCGTATACATGACTGTACGTGCTCTATACTGTATACATGACTGTACGCGCCCTATACTGTATACATGACTGTACGTGCTCTATACTGTATACATGACTGTACGCGCCCTATACTGTATACATGACTGTACGCGCCCTATACTGTATACATGACTGTACGCGCCCTATACTGTATACATGACTGTACGCGCCCTATACCGTATACATGACTGTACGCGCCCTATACTGTATACATGACTGTACGCGCCCTATACTGTATACATGGCTGTACGCGCTCTATACTGTATACATGACTGTACGTGCTCTATACTGTATACATGACTGTACGCGCTCTATACTGTATACATGACTGTACGCTCTCTATACTGTATACATGACTGTACGCGCTCTATACTGTATACATGACTGTACGCGCTCTATACTGTATACATGGCTGTACGCGCCCTATACTGTATACATGACTGTACGCGCCCTATACTGTATACATGACTGTACGCGCCCTATACTGTATACATGACTGTACGCGCCCTATACTGTATACATGACTGTACGTGCTCTATACTGTATACATGACTGTACGCGCTCTATACTGTATACATGACTGTACGCGCCCTATACTGTATACATGGCTGTACGCGCCCTATACTGTATACATGACTGTACGCGCTCTATACTGTATACATGACTGTACGTGCTCTATACTGTATACATGACTGTACGCGCCCTATACTGTATACATGACTGTACGTGCTCTATACCGTATACATGACTGTACGCGCCCTATACCGTATACATGACTGTACGCGCCCTATACTGTATACATGACTGTACGCGCCCTATACTGTATACATGACTGTACGCGCCCTATACTGTATACATGACTGTACGTGCTCTATACCGTATACATGACTGTACGCGCCCTATACTGTATACATGACTGTACGCGCCCTATACTGTATACATGACTGTACGCGCTCTATACTGTATACATGACTGTACGCGCCCTATACTGTATACATGACTGTACGCGCTCTATACTGTATACATGGCTGTACGCGCTCTATACTGTATACATGACTGTACGCGCTCTATACTGTATACATGACTGTACGCGCCCTATACCGTATACATGACTGTACGCGCCCTATACTGTATACATGACTGTACGCGCCCTATACTGTATACATGACTGTACGCGCCCTATACTGTATACATGACTGTACGCGCCCTATACTGTATACATGACTGTACGTGCTCTATACCGTATACATGACTGTACGCGCCCTATACCGTATACATGACTGTACGTGCTCTATACTGTATACATGACTGTACGTGCTCTATACTGTATACATGACTGTACGCGCCCTATACCGTATACATGACTGTACGCGCCCTATACTGTATACATGACTGTACGCGCCCTATACTGTATACATGACTGTACGCGCCCTATACCGTATACATGACTGTACGTGCTCTATACTGTATACATGACTGTACGCGCTCTATACTGTATACATGACTGTACGCTCTCTATACTGTATACATGACTGTACGCGCCCTATACTGTATACATGACTGTACGCGCCCTATACCGTATACATGACTGTACGTGCTCTATACTGTATACATGACTGTACGCGCTCTATACTGTATACATGACTGTACGCGCCCTATACCGTATACATGACTGTACGTGCTCTATACTGTATACATGACTGTACGCGCCCTATACTGTATACATGACTGTACGCGCCCTATACTGTATACATGACTGTACGCGCCCTATACCGTATACATGACTGTACGTGCTCTATACTGTATACATGACTGTACGCGCTCTATACTGTATACATGACTGTACGCGCCCTATACTGTATACATGACTGTACGTGCTCTATACTGTATACATGACTGTACGCGCTCTATACTGTATACATGACTGTACGCGCCCTATACTGTATACATGACTGTACGCGCCCTATACCGTATACATGACTGTACGTGCTCTATACTGTATACATGACTGTACGCGCTCTATACCGTATACATGACTGTACGCGCCCTATACCGTATACATGACTGTACGTGCTCTATACTGTATACATGACTGTACGTGCTCTATACTGTATACATGACTGTACGCGCTCTATACTGTATACATGACTGTACGCTCTCTATACTGTATACATGACTGTACGCGCCCTATACTGTATACATGACTGTACGCGCCCTATACCGTATACATGACTGTACGTGCTCTATACTGTATACATGGCTGTACGCGCCCTATACTGTATACAGGACTGTACGCGCCCTATACCGTATACATGGCTGTACGCACCCTATACTGTATACAGGACTGTACGCGCCCTATACTGTATACATGACTGTACGCGCTCTATACCATATACATGGCTGTACGCGCTCTATACTGTATACATGACTGTACGCGCCCTATACTGTATACATGACTGTACGCGCTCTATACCGTATACATGGCTGTACGCGCTCTATACTGTATACATGACTGTACGCGCCCTATACTGTATACAGGACTGTACGCGCCCTATACTGTATACATGACTGTACGCGCCCTATACTGTATACATGACTGTACGTGCTCTATACCGTATACATGACTGTACGCGCTCTATACTGTATACATGACTGTACGCGCCCTATACTGTATACATGACTGTACGCGCTCTATACCGTATACATGGCTGTACGCGCTCTATACTGTATACATGACTGTACGCGCCCTATACTGTATACATGACTGTACGCGCTCTATACCATATACATGACTGTACGCGCTCTATACTGTATACATGACTGTACGCGCCCTATACTGTATACATGACTGTACGCGCTCTATACCATATACATGGCTGTACGCGCTCTATACTGTATACATGACTGTACGCGCCCTATACTGTATACATGACTGTACGCGTTCTATACCGTATACATGGCTGTACGCGCTCTATACTGTATACATGACTGTACGCGCCCTATACTGTATACAGGACTGTACGCGCCCTATACTGTATACATGACTGTACGCGCTCTATACCGTATACATGGCTGTACGCGCTCTATACTGTATACATGACTGTACGCGCCCTATACTGTATACATGACTGTACGCGCCCTATACTGTATACATGACTGTACGCGCCCTATACTGTATACATGACTGTACGTGCTCTATACCGTATACATGACTGTACGCGCCCTATACCGTATACATGACTGTACGTGCTCTATACTGTATACATGACTGTACGCGCCCTATACTGTATACATGACTGTACGTGCTCTATACTGTATACATGACTGTACGCGCCCTATACTGTATACATGACTGTACGCGCCCTATACTGTATACATGACTGTACGCGCCCTATACTGTATACATGACTGTACGCGCCCTATACCGTATACATGACTGTACGTGCTCTATACTGTATACATGACTGTACGCGCCCTATACTGTATACATGACTGTACGCGCCCTATACTGTATACATGACTGTACGCGCCCTATACCGTATACATGACTGTACGCGCTCTATACTGTATACATGACTGTACGCTCTCTATACTGTATACATGACTGTACGCGCTCTATACTGTATACATGACTGTACGCGCTCTATACTGTATACATGGCTGTACGCGCCCTATACTGTATACATGACTGTACGCGCCCTATACTGTATACATGACTGTACGCGCCCTATACTGTATACATGACTGTACGCGCCCTATACTGTATACATGACTGTACGTGCTCTATACTGTATACATGACTGTACGCGCTCTATACTGTATACATGACTGTACGCGCCCTATACTGTATACATGGCTGTACGCGCCCTATACTGTATACATGACTGTACGCGCTCTATACTGTATACATGACTGTACGCGCTCTATACTGTATACATGACTGTACGCGCCCTATACTGTATACATGACTGTACGCGCTCTATACTGTATACATGACTGTACGTGCTCTATACTGTATACATGACTGTACGCGCCCTATACTGTATACATGACTGTACGTGCTCTATACCGTATACATGACTGTACGCGCCCTATACCGTATACATGACTGTACGCGCCCTATACTGTATACATGACTGTACGCGCCCTATACTGTATACATGACTGTACGCGCCCTATACTGTATACATGACTGTACGTGCTCTATACCGTATACATGACTGTACGCGCCCTATACCGTATACATGACTGTACGTGCTCTATACTGTATACATGACTGTACGCGCCCTATACTGTATACATGACTGTACGTGCTCTATACTGTATACATGACTGTACGCGCCCTATACTGTATACATGACTGTACGCGCCCTATACTGTATACATGACTGTACGCGCTCTATACTGTATACAGGACTGTACGCGCCCTATACTGTATACATGACTGTACGCGCCCTATACTGTATACATGACTGTACGCGCCCTATACTGTATACATGACTGTACGCGCCCTATACTGTATACATGACTGTACGCGCCCTATACCGTATACATGACTGTACGTGCTCTATACTGTATACATGACTGTACGCGCTCTATACTGTATACATGACTGTACGCGCCCTATACTGTATACATGACTGTACGTGCTCTATACTGTATACATGACTGTACGCGCCCTATACTGTATACATGGCTGTACGCGCCCTATACTGTATACATGACTGTACGTGCTCTATACTGTATACATGACTGTACGCGCCCTATACTGTATACATGGCTGTACGCGCCCTATACTGTATACATGACTGTACGCGCCCTATACTGTATACATGGCTGTACGCGCCCTATACTGTATACATGGCTGTACGCGCCCTATACTGTATACATGACTGTACGCGCCCTATACTGTATACATGGCTGTACGCGCCCTATACTGTATACATGACTGTACGCGCTCTATACTGTATACATGACTGTACGCGCCCTATACTGTATACATGGCTGTACGCGCCCTATACTGTATACATGACTGTACGTGCTCTATACTGTATACATGGCTGTACGCGCCCTATACTGTATACATGACTGTACGCGCTCTATACTGTATACATGACTGTACGCGCTCTATACTGTATACATGACTGTACGCGCTCTATACTGTATACATGACTGTACGCGCCCTATACTGTATACATGACTGTACGCGCCCTATACTGTATACATGACTGTACGTGCTCTATACTGTATACATGACTGTACGCGCCCTATACTGTATACATGGCTGTACGCGCCCTATACTGTATACATGGCTGTACGCGCCCTATACTGTATACATGACTGTACGCGCCCTATACTGTATACATGGCTGTACGCGCCCTATACTGTATACATGACTGTACGTGCTCTATACTGTATACATGACTGTACGCGCCCTATACTGTATACATGGCTGTACGCGCCCTATACTGTATACATGACTGTACGTGCTCTATACTGTATACATGGCTGTACGCGCCCTATACTGTATACATGACTGTACGCGCTCTATACTGTATACATGACTGTACGCGCTCTATACTGTATACATGACTGTACGCGCCCTATACTGTATACATGACTGTACGCGCCCTATACTGTATACATGACTGTACGCGCTCTATACTGTATACATGACTGTACGCGCCCTATACTGTATACATGGCTGTACGCGCCCTATACTGTATACATGGCTGTACGCGCCCTATACTGTATACATGACTGTACGCGCTCTATACTGTATACATGACTGTACGCGCCCTATACTGTATACATGGCTGTACGCGCCCTATACTGTATACATGACTGTACGCGCCCTATACTGTATACATGACTGTACGCGCTCTATACTGTATACATGGCTGTACGCGCTCTATACTGTATACATGACTGTACGCGCCCTATACTGTATACATGACTGTACGCGCCCTATACTGTATACATGACTGTACGCGCTCTATACTGTATACATGACTGTACGCGCTCTATACTGTATACATGACTGTACGTGCTCTATACTGTATACATGACTGTACGCGCTCTATACTGTATACATGACTGTACGCGCTCTATACTGTATACATGACTGTACGCGCCCTATACTGTATACATGACTGTACGCGCCCTATACTGTATACATGGCTGTACGCGCTCTATACTGTATACATGACTGTACGCGCTCTATACCGTATACATGACTGTACGCGCTCTATACCGTATACATGACTGTACGCGCCCTATACCGTATACATGACTGTACGCGCCCTATACTGTATACATGACTGTACGCGCCCTATACTGTATACATGGCTGTACGTGCTCTATACTGTATACATGGCTGTACGCGCTCTATACCGTATACATGACTGTACGCGCTCTATACCGTATACATGACTGTACGCGCCCTATACTGTATACATGACTGTACGCGCTCTATACCGTATACATGACTGTACGCGCTCTATACCGTATACATGACTGTACGTGCTCTATACTGTATACATGACTGTACGTGCTCTATACTGTATACATGACTGTACGCGCCCTATACTGTATACATGACTGTACGTGCTCTATACTGTATACATGACTGTACGCGCCCTATACTGTATACATGACTGTACGCGCCCTATACTGTATACATGACTGTACGTGCTCTATACTGTATACATGACTGTACGCGCCCTATACTGTATACATGACTGTACGCGCTCTATACTGTATACATGACTGTACGCGCTCTATACTGTATACATGACTGTACGCGCTCTATACTGTATACATGACTGTACGCGCCCTATACTGTATACATGGCTGTACGCGCTCTATACTGTATACGTGGCTGTACGCGCCCTATACCGTATACGTGGCTGTACGCGCTCTATACCTTATACATGACTGTACGCGCCCTATACCGTATACATGGCTGTACGCGCTCTATACCGTATACATGACTGGACGCGCCCTATACCGTATACATGGCTGTACGCGCTCTATACCGTATACATGACTGGACGCGCCCTATACCGTATACATGGCTGTACGCGCTCTATACTGTATACATGACTGTACGCGCCCTATACTGTATACAGGACTGTACGCGCCCTATACCGTGTACATGACTGTACGCGCCCTATACCGTATACATGACTGTACGCGCTCTATACCGTATACATGACTGTACGCGCCCTATACTGTATACATGACTGTACGCGCTCTATACTGTATACATGACTGTACGCGCTCTATACTGTATACATGACTGTACGCGCTCTATACTGTATACATGACTGTACGCGCTCTATACTGTATACATGACTGTACGCGCTCTATACTGTATACATGACTGTACGCGCTCTATACTGTATACATGACTGTACGCGCTCTATACTGTATACATGACTGTACGCGCCCTATACTGTATACATGACTGTACGCGCCCTATACCGTATACATGACTGTACGCGCCCTATACCGTATACATGACTGTACGCGCTCTATACTGTATACATGACTGTACGCGCCCTATACCGTATACATGGCTGTACGCGCTCTATACTGTATACATGGCTGTACGCGCTCTATACTGTATACATGGCTGTACGCACCCTATACTGTATACAGGACTGTACGCGCTCTATACTGTATACATGACTGTACGCGCTCTATACTGTATACATGACTGTACGCGCTCTATACTGTATACATGACTGTACGCGCCCTATACTGTATACATGACTGTACGCGCCCTATACTGTATACATGACTGTACGCGCTCTATACTGTATACATGACTGTACGCGCTCTATACTGTATACATGACTGTACGCGCCCTATACTGTATACATGGCTGTACGCGCCCTATACCGTATACATGACTGTACGCGCTCTATACCGTATACATGACTGTACGCGCTCTATACTGTATACATGACTGTACGCGCTCTATACTGTATACATGACTGTACGCGCCCTATACTGTATACATGACTGTACGCGCCCTATACTGTATACATGACTGTACGCGCCCTATACTGTATACATGACTGTACGCGCTCTATACTGTATACATGACTGTACGTGCTCTATACCGTATACATGACTGTACGCGCCCTATACTGTATACATGACTGTACGCGCCCTATACTGTATACATGACTGTACGCGCTCTATACTGTATACATGACTGTACGCGCCCTATACTGTATACATGACTGTACGCGCCCTATACTGTATACATGACTGTACGCGCCCTATACTGTATACATGACTGTACGCGCTCTATACTGTATACATGACTGTACGCGCCCTATACTGTATACATGACTGTACGCGCTCTATACTGTATACATGACTGTACGCGCCCTATACTGTATACATGACTGTACGCGCTCTATACTGTATACATGACTGTACTCGCCCTATACTGTATACATGACTGTACGCGCTCTATACTGTATACATGACTGTACGCGCCCTATACCGTATACATGGCTGTACGCGCTCTATACTGTATACATGACTGTACGCGCTCTATACTGTATACATGACTGTACGCGCCCTATACTGTATACATGACTGTACGCGCCCTATACTGTATACATGACTGTACGCGCCCTATACTGTATACATGACTGTACGCGCCCTATACTGTATACATGACTGTACGCGCTCTATACTGTATACATGACTGTACGCGCTCTATACCGTATACATGACTGTACGCGCCCTATACCGTATACATGGCTGTACGCGCTCTATACCGTATACATGACTGTACGCGCTCTATACTGTATACATGACTGTACGCGCTCTATACCGTATACATGACTGTACGTGCTCTATACCGTATACATGACTGTACGCGCCCTATACCGTATACATGACTGTACGTGCTCTATACTGTATACATGACTGTACGTGCTCTATACTGTATACATGACTGTACGCGCCCTATACCGTATACATGACTGTACGCGCCCTATACTGTATACATGACTGTACGCGCCCTATACTGTATACATGACTGTACGCGCCCTATACCGTATACATGACTGTACGTGCTCTATACCGTATACATGACTGTACGCGCCCTATACCGTATACATGGCTGTACGCGCTCTATACCGTATACATGACTGTACGCGCTCTATACTGTATACATGACTGTACGCGCTCTATACTGTATACATGACTGTACGTGCTCTATACTGTATACATGACTGTACGCGCCCTATACTGTATACATGACTGTACGCGCCCTATACTGTATACATGACTGTACGCGCCCTATACTGTATACATGACTGTACGCGCCCTATACTGTATACATGACTGTACGCGCCCTATACTGTATACATGGCTGTACGCGCCCTATACCGTATACATGACTGTACGCGCTCTATACTGTATACATGACTGTACGTGCTCTATACCGTATACATGGCTGTACGCGCTCTATACCGTATACATGGCTGTACGCGCTCTATACTGTATACATGACTGTACGCGCCCTATACTGTATACATGACTGTACGCGCCCTATACTGTATACATGACTGTACGCGCCCTATACTGTATACATGACTGTACGCGCTCTATACTGTATACATGACTGTACGCGCTCTATACCGTATACATGACTGTACGCGCCCTATACCGTATACATGGCTGTACGCGCTCTATACCGTATACATGGCTGTACGCGCTCTATACCGTATACATGGCTGTACGCGCCCTATACTGTATACATGACTGTACGCGCCCTATACCGTATACATGACTGTACGCGCCCTATACCGTATACATGACTGTACGCGCCCTATACTGTATACATGACTGTACGCGCTCTATACTGTATACATGACTGTACGCGCCCTATACTGTATACATGACTGTACGCGCTCTATACTGTATACATGACTGTACGCGCTCTATACTGTATACATGACTGTACGCGCCCTATACTGTATACATGACTGTACGCGCCCTATACTGTATACATGACTGTACGCGCCCTATACTGTATACATGACTACGCGCCCTATACTGTATACATGACTGTACGCGCCCTATACTGTATACATGACTGTACGCGCCCTATACCGTATACATGACTGTACGCGCCCTATACCGTATACATGACTGTACGCGCCCTATACCGTATACATGACTGTACGCGCCCTATACTGTATACATGACTGTACGCGCCCTATACTGTATACATGTCTGTACGCGCCCTATACTGTATACATGACTGTACGCGCTCTATACCGTATACATGGCTGTACGCGCCCTATACTGTATACAGGACTGTACGCGCCCTATACTGTATACATGACTGTACGCGCTCTATACCGTATACATGGCTGTACGCGCCCTATACTGTATACAGGACTGTACGCGCCCTATACTGTATACATGACTGTACGCGCCCTATACTGTATACATGACTGTACGCGCTCTATACCGTATACATGACTGTACGCGCCCTATACTGTATACATGACTGTACGCGCCCTATACTGTATACATGACTGTACGCGCTCTATACTGTATACATGACTGTACGCGCTCTATACTGTATACATGACTGTACGCGCCCTATACTGTATACATGACTGTACGCGCCCTATACTGTATACATGACTGTACGTGCTCTATACTGTATACATGACTGTACGCGCTCTATACTGTATACATGACTGTACGCGCCCTATACTGTATACATGACTGTACGCGCCCTATACTGTATACATGACTGTACGTGCTCTATACTGTATACATGACTGTACGCGCCCTATACTGTATACATGACTGTACGCGCCCTATACCGTATACATGACTGTACGCGCCCTATACTGTATACATGACTGTACGCGCTCTATACTGTATACATGACTGTACGCGCTCTATACTGTATACATGACTGTACGCGCCCTATACTGTATACATGACTGTACGCGCCCTATACTGTATACATGACTGTACGCGCTCTATACTGTATACATGACTGTACGCGCTCTATACTGTATACATGACTGTACGCGCCCTATACTGTATACATGACTGTACGCGCCCTATACTGTATACATGACTGTACGCGCCCTATACTGTATACATGACTGTACGCGCCCTATACTGTATACATGACTGTACGCGCCCTATACTGTATACATGACTGTACGCGCCCTATACCGTATACATGACTGTACGCGCCCTATACCGTATACATGACTGTACGCGCCCTATACCGTATACATGACTGTACGCGCCCTATACTGTATACATGACTGTACGTGCCCTATACTGTATACATGACTGTACGCGCCCTATACTGTATACATGACTGTACGCGCTCTATACCGTATACATGGCTGTACGCGCCCTATACTGTATACAGGACTGTACGCGCCCTATACTGTATACATGACTGTACGCGCTCTATACCGTATACATGGCTGTACGCGCCCTATACTGTATACAGGACTGTACGCGCCCTATACTGTATACATGACTGTACGTGCTCTATACTGTATACATGACTGTACGCGCCCTATACTGTATACATGACTGTACGCGCTCTATACTGTATACATGACTGTACGCGCCCTATACTGTATACATGACTGTACGTGCTCTATACTGTATACATGACTGTACGCGCTCTATACTGTATACATGACTGTACGCGCCCTATACTGTATACATGACTGTACGCGCCCTATACTGTATACATGACTGTACGTGCTCTATACCGTATACATGACTGTACGCGCCCTATACCGTATACATGACTGTACGCGCTCTATACTGTATACATGACTGTACGCGCTCTATACTGTATACATGACTGTACGCGCCCTATACCGTATACATGACTGTACGCGCCCTATACTGTATACAGGACTGTACGCGCCCTATACTGTATACATGACTGTACGCGCCCTATACTGTATACATGGCTGTACGCGCCCTATACTGTATACATGACTGTACGCGCCCTATACTGTATACATGACTGTACGCGCCCTATACTGTATACATGACTGTACGCGCCCTATACTGTATACAGGACTGTACGCGCCATATACTGTATACAGGACTGTACGCGCCCTATACTGTATACATGACTGTACGCGCTCTATACTGTATACATGACTGTACGCGCCCTATACTGTATACATGACTGTACGCGCCCTATACTGTATACATGACTGTACGTGCTCTATACTGTATACATGACTGTACGCGCCCTATACTGTATACAGGACTGTACGCGCCCTATACTGTATACAGGACTGTACGCGCCCTATACTGTATACATGACTGTACGCGCCCTATACTGTATACATGACTGTACGCGCCCTATACTGTATACATGACTGTACGCGCCCTATACTGTATACAGGACTGTACGCGCCCTATACTGTATACATGACTGTACGCGCTCTATACTGTATACATGACTGTACGCGCCCTATACTGTATACATGACTGTACGCGCCCTATACTGTATACAGGACTGTACGCGCTCTATACTGTATACATGACTGTACGCGCTCTATACTGTATACATGACTGTACGCGCCCTATACTGTATACATGACTGTACGCGCCCTATACTGTATACATGGCTGTACGCGCTCTATACTGTATACATGACTGTACGCGCCCTATACCGTATACATGACTGTACGCGCTCTATACTGTATACATGACTGTACGTGCTCTATACTGTATACATGACTGTACGCGCCCTATACTGTATACATGACTGTACGCGCCCTATACTGTATACATGACTGTACGCGCCCTATACTGTATACATGACTGTACGCGCCCTATACTGTATACATGACTGTACGCGCCCTATACCGTATACATGACTGTACGTGCTCTATACTGTATACATGACTGTACGTGCTCTATACTGTATACATGACTGTACGTGCTCTATACTGTATACATGACTGTACGCGCCCTATACTGTATACATGACTGTACGCGCCCTATACTGTATACATGACTGTACGCGCCCTATACTGTATACATGACTGTACGCGCCCTATACTGTATACATGACTGTACGCGCCCTATACCGTATACATGACTGTACGTGCTCTATACTGTATACATGACTGTACGCGCTCTATACTGTATACATGACTGTACGCGCTCTATACTGTATACATGACTGTACGCGCCCTATACCGTATACATGACTGTACGCGCCCTATACCGTATACATGACTGTACGCGCCCTATACTGTATACATGACTGTACGCGCCCTATACCGTATACATGACTGTACGTGCTCTATACTGTATACATGACTGTACGCGCTCTATACTGTATACATGACTGTACGCGCTCTATACTGTATACATGGCTGTACGCGCCCTATACTGTATACATGACTGTACGCGCCCTATACTGTATACATGACTGTACGCGCCCTATACTGTATACATGACTGTACGTGCTCTATACTGTATACATGACTGTACGCGCCCTATACTGTATACATGACTGTACGCGCTCTATACTGTATACATGACTGTACGCGCTCTATACTGTATACATGACTGTACGTGCTCTATACTGTATACATGACTGTACGCGCCCTATACTGTATACATGACTGTACGCGCCCTATACTGTATACATGACTGTACGCGCTCTATACTGTATACATGACTGTACGCGCCCTATACTGTATACATGACTGTACGCGCTCTATACTGTATACATGACTGTACGCGCTCTATACTGTATACATGACTGTACGTGCTCTATACTGTATACATGACTGTACGCGCTCTATACTGTATACATGACTGTACGCGCCCTATACTGTATACATGACTGTACGCGCCCTATTCTGTATACATGACTGTACGCGCCCTATACTGTATACATGACTGTACGCGCCCTATACTGTATACATGACTGTACGCGCCCTATACTGTATACATGACTGTACGCGCTCTATACTGTATACATGACTGTACGCGCTCTATACTGTATACATGACTGTACGCGCCCTATACTGTATACATGACTGTACGCGCTCTATACTGTATACATGACTGTACGCGCTCTATACTGTATACATGACTGTACGCGCTCTATACTGTATACATGACTGTACGCGCTCTATACTGTATACATGACTGTACGTGCTCTATACTGTATACATGACTGTACGCGCCCTATACTGTATACATGACTGTACGCGCCCTATACTGTATACATGACTGTACGCGCTCTATACTGTATACATGACTGTACGCGCCCTATACTGTATACATGACTGTACGCGCTCTATACTGTATACATGACTGTACGCGCCCTATACTGTATACATGACTGTACGCGCTCTATACTGTATACATGACTGTACGCGCCCTATACTGTATACATGACTGTACGCGCCCTATACTGTATACATGGCTGTACGCGCCCTATACTGTATACATGACTGTACGCGCTCTATACTGTATACATGACTGTACGCGCTCTATACTGTATACATGACTGTACGCGCCCTATACTGTATACATGACTGTACGCGCTCTATACTGTATACATGACTGTACGCGCCCTATACTGTATACATGACTGTACGCGCCCTATACTGTATACATGACTGTACGCGCCCTATACCGTATACATGGCTGTACGCGCTCTATACTGTATACATGACTGTACGCGCCCTATACCGTATACATGGCTGTACGCGCTCTATACCGTATACATGACTGGACGCGCCCTATACTGTATACATGACTGTACGCGCTCTATACTGTATACATGACTGTACGTGCTCTATACCGTATACATGACTGTACGCGCCCTATACCGTATACATGACTGTACGCGCCCTATACTGTATACATGACTGTACGCGCCCTATACTGTATACATGACTGTACGCGCTCTATACTGTATACATGACTGTACGCGCCCTATACCGTATACATGACTGTACGTGCTCTATACTGTATACATGACTGTACGCGCCCTATACTGTATACATGACTGTACGCGCCCTATACTGTATACATGACTGTACGCGCCCTATACCGTATACATGACTGTACGTGCTCTATACTGTATACATGACTGTACGCGCCCTATACTGTATACATGACTGTACGCGCCCTATACTGTATACATGACTGTACGCGCCCTATACTGTATACATGACTGTACGCGCCCTATACTGTATACATGACTGTACGCGCCCTATACCGTATACATGACTGTACGCGCCCTATACTGTATACATGACTGTACGCGCCCTATACCGTATACATGACTGTACGCGCCCTATACTGTATACATGACTGTACGCGCCCTATACTGTATACATGACTGTACGCGCCCTATACTGTATACATGACTGTACGCGCCCTATACTGTATACATGACTGTACGCGCCCTATACCGTATACATGACTGTACGCGCTCTATACTGTATACATGACTGTACGCTCTCTATACTGTATACATGACTGTACGCGCTCTATACTGTATACATGACTGTACGCGCTCTATACTGTATACATGGCTGTACGCGCCCTATACTGTATACATGACTGTACGCGCCCTATACTGTATACATGACTGTACGCGCCCTATACTGTATACATGACTGTACGCGCCCTATACTGTATACATGACTGTACGTGCTCTATACTGTATACATGACTGTACGCGCCCTATACTGTATACATGGCTGTACGCGCCCTATACTGTATACATGGCTGTACGCGCTCTATACTGTATACATGAGTGTACGCGCTCTATACTGTATACATGACTGTACGCGCTCTATACTGTATACATGACTGTACGTGCTCTATACTGTATACATGACTGTACGCGCCCTATACTGTATACATGACTGTACGCGCCCTATACTGTATACATGACTGTACGCGCTCTATACTGTATACATGACTGTACGCGCCCTATACTGTATACATGACTGTACGCGCCCTATACTGTATACATGACTGTACGCGCCCTATACTGTATACATGACTGTACGCGCTCTATACTGTATACATGACTGTACGTGCTCTATACTGTATACATGACTGTACGCGCTCTATACTGTATACATGACTGTGCGCGCCCTATACTGTATACATGACTGTACGCGCCCTATACTGTATACATGACTGTACGCGCCCTATACTGTATACATGACTGTACGCGCCCTATACTGTATACATGACTGTACGCGCTCTATACTGTATACATGACTGTACGCGCCCTATACTGTATACATGACTGTACGCGCTCTATACTGTATACATGACTGTACGCGCCCTATACTGTATACATGACTGTACGCGCTCTATACTGTATACATGACTGTACGCGCCCTATACTGTATACATGACTGTACGCGCCCTATACTGTATACATGACTGTACGCGCTCTATACCGTATACATGGCTGTACGCGCTCTATACTGTATACATGACTGTACGCGCTCTATACTGTATACATGACTGTACGCGCTCTATACTGTATACATGACTGTACGCGCCCTATACTGTATACATGACTGTACGCGCTCTATACTGTATACATGACTGTACGCGCCCTATACTGTATACATGACTGTACGCGCCCTATACTGTATACATGACTGTACGCGCCCTATACCGTATACATGGCTGTACGCGCTCTATACTGTATACATGACTGTACGCGCCCTATACCGTATACATGGCTGTACGCGCTCTATACCGTATACATGACTGGACGCGCCCTATACCGTATACATGGCTGTACGCGCTCTATACTGTATACATGACTGTACGCGCCCTATACCGTATACAGGACTGTACGCGCCCTATACCGTATACATGACTGTACGCGCCCTATACCGTATACATGACTGTACGCGCTCTATACCGTATACATGACTGTACGCGCTCTATACTGTATACATGACTGTACGCGCTCTATACTGTATACATGACTGTACGCGCTCTATACTGTATACATGACTGTACGCGCCCTATACTGTATACATGACTGTACGTGCCCTATACTGTATACATGACTGTACGCGCCCTATACCGTATACATGACTGTACGCGCCCTATACCGTATACATGACTGTACGCGCTCTATACTGTATACATGACTGTACGCGCCCTATACCGTATACATGGCTGTACGCGCTCTATACTGTATACATGACTGTACGCGCTCTATACTGTATACATGACTGTACGCGCTCTATACTGTATACATGACTGTACGCGCCCTATACTGTATACATGACTGTACGCGCCCTATACCGTATACATGGCTGTACGCGCTCTATACTGTATACATGACTGTACGCGCCCTATACTGTATACATGACTGTACGCGCCCTATACCGTATACATGACTGTACGCGCTCTATACTGTATACATGACTGTACGCGCCCTATACTGTATACATGACTGTACGCGCCCTATACTGTATACATGGCTGTACGTGCTCTATACCGTATACATGACTGTACGCGCCCTATACCGTATACATGACTGTACGTGCTCTATACTGTATACATGACTGTACGCGCTCTATACTGTATACATGGCTGTACGCGCTCTATACTGTATACATGACTGTACGCGCTCTATACTGTATACATGGCTGTACGCGCCCTATACTGTATACATGGCTGTACGCGCTCTATACTGTATACATGACTGTACGCGCTCTATACTGTATACATGACTGTACGCGCTCTATACTGTATACATGACTGTACGCGCTCTATACTGTATACATGACTGTACGCGCTCTATACTGTATACATGACTGTACGCGCCCTATACTGTATACATGGCTGTACGCGCTCTATACTGTATACATGACTGTACGTGCTCTATACCGTATACATGACTGTACGCGCTCTATACTGTATACATGGCTGTACGCGCCCTATACTGTATACATGGCTGTACGCGCTCTATACTGTATACATGACTGTACGCGCTCTATACTGTATACATGACTGTACGCGCTCTATACTGTATACATGACTGTACGCGCTCTATACTGTATACATGACTGTACGCGCTCTATACTGTATACATGACTGTACGCGCCCTATACCGTATACATGACTGTACGCGCCCTATACTGTATACATGACTGTACGCGCTCTATACTGTATACATGACTGTACGCGCTCTATACTGTATACATGACTGTACGTGCTCTATACTGTATACATGGCTGTACGCGCTCTATACTGTATACATGACTGTACGCGCTCTATACTGTATACATGACTGTACGCGCCCTATACTGTATACATGACTGTACGCGCCCTATACTGTATACATGACTGTACGCGCCCTATACTGTATACATGACTGTACGCGCTCTATACTGTATACATGACTGTACGTGCTCTATACCGTATACATGACTGTACGCGCCCTATACTGTATACATGACTGTACGCGCCCTATACTGTATACATGACTGTACGCCCCCTATACCGTATACATGACTGTACGCGCCCTATACTGTATACATGACTGTACGCGCCCTATACTGTATACATGACTGTACGCGCCCTATACTGTATACATGGCTGTACGTGCTCTATACTGTATACATGACTGTACGCGCCCTATACTGTATACATGACTGTACGCGCTCTATACCGTATACATGTCTGTACGCGCCCTATACCGTATACATGACTGTACGCGCCCTATACTGTATACATGACTGTACGCGCCCTATACTGTATACATGACTGTACGCGCTCTATACTGTATACATGACTGTACGTGCTCTATACCGTATACATGACTGTACGCGCCCTATACTGTATACATGACTGTACGCGCTCTATACTGTATACATGACTGTACGCGCCCTATACTGTATACATGACTGTACGCGCTCTATACTGTATACATGACTGTA